>NW_006399807.1:17520695-17544582 GCF_000299155.1 Elephantulus edwardii | reverse complement strand
AAACACAGTTTGAATTTCTGACAGTTACCTGTCCATACACTATTTCAGCCATTTTTGGATGATCTTCAGCAATATTTTATTTGCATGTGATATGAATATACAGTTAAATAATTTCCACATACTACTGGATAACCTTTCTTGGAAATGGAAACAAATATGGATCTCTTCCAGTCAGTCAACCAGTCAGTTGTCCTCCAAATTTCCTGGAGTAGACCAGTGAGCACACCCAGGATTGTATCTGTTAGTTGGAAAATGTCAATCAGTATCCCATCTCCTGGGGCCTTATTTTTTCCCAGTGTCTCCAACACAACTTGAACTTCTTCCTTTGACATCATGGGCTCTTGTTCATATGGTGATTCCTGAAATTCTTCAAGGTTGATCAGATCTTTTTTAGTACAGTGACTCTGTGTATTTCTCCCATATTCTTTTAATGCTTTTTGGATCATTCAAAATTTTACCCATGGCATCTTTCAGTATTGCAACTCAAGGCTTGAATTTGTTTTTCAGTTCTTTCAGCTTGAGAAATGCTGAACAAATTCTCCCCTTTTCATTCTCTGACTCCAGCTCTTTGCACATTTGTTATAATACTTTACTCAAGCTGCCATTTCAAATCTTCTGTTCAACACTTTTACATCAGCATCTCTTCCCTTTGTTTTGGCTTTTCAACACTTTAATGCCATTTTCATAATTTCTTCTGACCTCTGTTTTGGCTTTTTCTTTCTCTCCCATATTTGTAATGACCTTTTGCTCTCTTTATGGATGATATTGTTGATTTCATTCCATAGCTTCTCTGGTGTTCGATTACTGGCGATCAATGTCTCAGCCTGTTTTTAAGATAATTTTTTAATTCAGGTAGAATAATCTCAAGGTCATATTTTGCTTCTTGTGGATTTGTTGCCATTTTATTCAACTCCAATTTGAATTTGCATGTGAGTATTCGATAGTCTGATATACAATCAGCACCTAGTCTGGTTCTGAGCTTCTCCAGTGATTCTTTCCACAGATCTATCAGTCTGATTCCTATGCAGACCATCAGGAGAGGTCCATGGGTGAAGTTGCAGTACGTGTTTCTTTTTTTTTAAAATTAATTTTTTATTTTAATTGTGATTGTAACAAAAGTACAGAAAAGTTGGCTTTTCATTCATTCATTGTTGTACATTTTCCTCTTTCCCCCTCCTCTGCTCACTTTCTTTTGTTTAAAAATATTCATTCATTGTTGGGCAATTTCCTCCTAATCATATATTCCTTTTAAACAGTTCTTTTCTTCATCTATCCCAATGCAGTGTTCATTGTCTATCCACTCTTCCTAGTTTCCTCCTAACCCTCCATGTCAGTCCTGCTTTATAACAATGGTGTTACATGGTATATGTCCTTTTGTGACTTAAGTATTTTGCTCAGCATACTGTCATACAAGGTCATTCATGTTGTGTAATGTTTTACATATTCATCGTTTTTCAGTGCTGCATAATATTCCATTTTGTGAGTATACTACAGTTTTTCCTTTAAAAAGTATTTGCTGTGAATAAATTATTGAATGTACAAGTTTTAATCATTTGCTCTCCCCCCTCATTTCTATCACCAAGTCTCTACTTTCCAACTAGTTGCCATCTAATCTATGAAAAGTTGGATAAATTTAACTCTGGCAATATCTGTAATGGAGATAATGAATAATGAGAAGTGAAGAAGAAAGGAGAGACAGAGAGGGATGGAGGTAGTGGCAATGATTAAAGATATATTAAGTAGTTCTTCCCACCCTACGAAGGTCTTTATATTGTTCTTAAGTCACAATGAATAAAGAAGTCATGGAGGAAGATAATAAGAAGGGAGAAATATTGAAATCTTAATGGTTTACAAAATGCAATTTAACAATATTTATCTATATTTTACAATATAATTATAATTACATGCACCCTTTTCATTAAAACACAAAAATATATATAAATATTATTTACATTATAAAAAATTAACATCAGCAGCTGACAATAAAAATTTATCAAAGACCATTAGAGTTGGCTGTGAGAAAGCTTTCAATATTTACCTCAAGCACAACTCATTTATTCATAAAATTACTTTATAATATCCAAGTTCTATAACTCATGGTACTCTTCTGGATATGTGCCTACACACACATACACATACCCCACAGATTGCACTGAAAAGACACATACTGTGTAAGCAATGGACTGTGACACCGCTACCTCCACCACCACCACTCCCACTGCTTTCTCCTCTGTTCGCTTCATCCGGTTATTCAGGTTATGTGTTTAGAAGCCAAGATACCCCTTGTCAAAGGAGTATTGGCCTTTTTCAGTCTCATTAGCATATTATACAAAACTATTTTCCTTTTTAATCTTGCTTAAAATCAAGCCACTTCTAAATATCTGAAAGATAGCTTCCCCCAGGATAGTGAATAGATCCAACTCACTGCTTATTACTATTGAGTTGGAACCAACTCATAGCTGACCCTCCAGTGGGTTTTCAGAGGCTGTAACTTGCACAAGAGAAGATTGTCCATCTTTCTTCGGTGAAATTGCTGTTGTACTTGAATCATCAGAGAGGCACCAATGCAACTCCCTACAGATGGCACCAAACTCCATAGACACAACTCAAGAGGTAAGTTTAAAAATGCCTTTTTCAATGTGTCAAAATGCTTCTTGTTCCTTAAGATGAATATAGAACAAGCCTGGTTGCTGCTTTTCACTGTCATTATCTTGACCTGGCAGCCCATAATTTTATGTTCCTCAGTTATATTCCTTCTCAGATTTGGCTCATGGATATTGCATGAGGAGTTACAGATCTCCTGGACCCTATGATCTAAGGTCACCTTGGTTCAAACCTTCTCACCTAATTTGAAGTGGTCTTAAAAGACCCTCATTCAAGGCAACATGTTCAGTCTTTGTAACAAGGAACCATGATGGGAGAATTCCAAAGTGTTTTTCTTAGAGCTTAAATAAACCAAAAAATGTCTGAGTTTCCTCAAAATTAACTAGAGCAATTGCAGATACATTGACATATAAATGGTCGTCACTGGTAAGACTGAACACAGCACCCAGGTAGCTGCTCCGTGCCCACATCTTGTTGGTAGTGCAATAGTTTTTCACCTTCTCCTCCATTAACACCATGTCCACGGGATATTTAGAGCTCCTCACGTAGACTTTGTGGGTTAAGGCTTGGTCGTTGCAGGAATTGTTCCGAAAAAACACTTTAGAATACACAAAGTATATTCCAGTGTCATTGATCACAATGCCACCTTTCTTATACTTCATTCCAGAAAGTAAGGCAAGTCCATAGGTGTCTTCCCATTCCAGAGGGAGTGACCTTGAATTGTGCTTTCCTGAAATCAAATAATAGAAGATTTATTAGTCAGGAATATTCTCAATCCAATAAATTAATCTTCCCAGCCAAAATTTTGAGATTTTTTTTCCTTGAGTAAATAGTTTACCCAACACAACTAACACATATAGAACTGGCTGAGAGGTAATATTTGGATTCATCACTAAATGCCTTCAATACCTTTGTAAAGTTTCCTCATTACTCTCTACCTCAATTTGATACCCCTTCCAATGTAACAATAAAATAGACCCTTAATATCTCAACAAGAAATTAGCACCCAAACTGCTAGGTCTTGAGGTCTTTCCGTGAGAAAAAAAGCCAAATCCAAGGAATTCTAGAATCCTAAACCTGGGGAGAACTTTAAATATTAATTATCTGGTTCAACTTCTCATCTATACTCATCAGTTGGGGCTCAAATTTCTTTTCCCATCACATTATGTGCATATCCATTTCAATACAGAAATTATTACTTATTAATCTAGCTCAGTAGATTTGAAGCTCTTTGAAAGCATGAATAATGTGTCATTCATATCCTTGTGCCGAGACTTTATACATGACAGGTACTAGATTAATACCTATTGAACTGAAACATATCATTCTGTAATCTCTACCAAAGTAGCCCTTGAACAGAAAGACAGTTCAGAACTTAGTGTGTTATTTACCCACTTTTCAGTAGACTTTACAATAGGAGTCCCTAATATATTTCTAGAAAACTGTTTGCATGCTAAAAGTTCATAAAAATGCCAGGACTAAATCTTCCTTCAAACTCTCATTTCTACCATGAATACAAGGAAGAATGGACCTCTTTTCAATTAAAACAGGGACACACCAACTAAAAGAATTCACTGTTTCCCATATTTCCAGTTCTCTTAAACCTGGGCCCCAAATCTTCTAATTTTTTTTTTTAATTATTTGAACGGTATAAGCTCTGTACAGGCAGAGATCATGTTGTGATTATCACTAAAACATAATTACATCATGAGTTTAGCACAAAGTCTTGCCTACTGAAGATTTTCCATCTATGTTTGTGAGACAGACCTGATTAGAAACATGTGACAATTTTTTGGTTCCAAATACTGTCACTGTCTTCACATCACAATAATGACATTTTGCTTTTTCAACCCTGACTTTCTGAAGCCATACCCTGCCTAAACTATATTCTATACACAGACCTGTTAAATGAGCGATTTTCTTCACCTGCCGTTTTTCGTAAGCAGTGTTGGGCTGCCCTATACCAAGAAAAAGAAAAAAAAATTTAAAAAATATATAAACTTTATTGACCAACTAGAATGTCTGTGTTTCATTGACTATGCAAATGCGTGTGACTGTATGGATCATAACAAATTGTGTATAACCTTGAGGAAAATGGGCATCTCAGAACTCTTAATTGTGCTTATGTGAAACCTATACTTGCACCGAGAAACAGTACTCAGAACAGAGCAAGGAAACACTGTATGGTTTAAAATCAGGAAAGGAGTGTGTCAGGGATGCATCCTGTCCCCACACCTTTTTAATCTGTGTGCAGAACAGATCATTCGGGAAGCAGGGCTTTATGAGGAGGAGTGTGGCATCAAGATTGGAGGAAGACTCATCCAACCTTGCTTGCTGAGAGGGTGAAACCAAGTCTCTCTTTTTGCAGCTCCATCTCACATACTTTGGGCACAGCCAGTCCTTGGAAAAGGACATCATGCTCAGAAGGATAGAGGGACAGCATAGGAAGACCCCAGATGAGATTAATTGATACAGTATCTGGATCAATGGGGTTTGGTGTGTTGGAATTAGTGAGAATGGCTCAGTACAGGAAAGGTTTCAGAGCTTCTGTACATAGGGTCGCTATGTGTTGCAGGCAACTCAATAGCACATAACAACAAAACCATACTATATTGATTGTTTTTTATTTAAGCCTCTTGGTTAGAGTCAACAAGACCTTGGGGAGGGTGTTTGTATTTAAAAGTCAATTGTTACTATATTTTGGAGGAACAGTCTTCTAAGTGGTACAGCACTCTTCTGTCAATATGCTGTACTGAGGTAACCTGGGGTTGCTGTGATGCTGAACTTTGTGTCATTGGGGTGTCAAATGCCATAACGGTTACTCACTGTGGATAGTGTTAGATGGAGTTTCCAGTTTAAGACAGGTTTGGAAGCAGGATTGGCATCCACTTTCTAAACAACATGCCTCTGGAAACTCTCTGAACTTTGATAAATTACGGTAGTTATAGAAAGGCTTCAGGCCTTTTGTTCATGGAGTCCCTATGAATCATACTTGACTCCATGGTAAACAACAACAATAACAACATTATTTTGGTGAGACACTAAACAAGAGCTTTAAATAAATGACCTTTTGAAAAGCATAAATTGCAAGTGTAACATATATTCATCAGACAGCTCAAACCTGCAGAACTCACAGTAGCCTGTATTTCAGTAACAGAGAGGTAAAAAGAAAACAGAGACATAAGCATAAATATGTATAGATATTAAGATAAAACATGAATTTTTATTTCTAAAGGATTGTCATGTTGGTTACTTCTGATATTTAGAAATTTTAGATACTCACCATGACCCTTTGAAGTAATGAATGAATCAATAAGCTTAAAAGTTAGATGACTTGTGCAAGAAGATCCACCTACTCAGAATCAGAGGTGGAACCAGAATTCTGGTCTCCTGGCTCTAAATTGATAACTTTATATGCTCTATATTTGCTGCCCTTAGGTAGTGCCAGATTACCATATAAGCAGGTAAAGAAAGGCTTACTGATGCTTGCTTACTTACTAATCCATAGTGAACAATTTCACATTTTTTTAGCAGGTTGAGGATTCAGCTTCTAGTTAAGGCTGGCATCTTTCTCTCAATCGCACAGCCTCTTCCTACAGAATCAAGGCCTCTTTTCAAAGTTACAATCCCTGACTGAGACCAACTACTTAAGAAGCAAAGTTAGCATGGATTTAATTGTTGTGATGTGGTGAAAATGTGTGATGTTGCTCGCTGTAGATCAAATGTCAGTGCTTGTAGCCCACACTTACCCTGCTTGAGCTGCCCTTTCTTAGGATGATGGCTCTAGGACAGAGAAATCTGCTAATTCTTCTTCTGTCCACTATCAACATTCTATGGCCTAATTACAATGACATTCTACAGAATTAATTATCCTAAAGTATGTTTTTAACTCTATGATGAAGATCTCAAACACTTTAGTGGATCCTTACTGAAAATACAATTATGCTCACCCTTCTCACCACCACATGACTTCACTCTGTCTGGACAGCCTCATTTCCTTCATTTTTGCCCATACTGGACCCTCCCAGACACAAAACTTCTTACCTGCTCTGAACATACTCCAGCTTCCCTGCCTGCATGTCTTTTACTCATGCTTTTCTTTCTGCCCAAATGCCTTCCTAAATAGATCCCTTTATCACATTCCTAACAATCCCAAGAACCATCTAAAATTCTACTTTCTTCATTAATTCCCACTCCTTTTTAATCAAATATGATCTTTCTTCCTCTGAAGTCTGGGAGTCCTTCATCTTCACCCTTATCACATCAAATTCCTTTGTTATATAGTCATTACTTTACTTGCCTTATTCTTTAAATTAAATTAAATTAAAGAATAAGTTCCTTAACTAGATGAATCCACTCGAGTGCCTGGCCTAATTTCCAATTTAGTGCATATAACCAGTAAATGTCTACCAAATTGAGTTAAAGAGTTGGAAAAATGACAAGTTCTCAAAACAGACTATATTTTTCTGGCTTCAGCTATTTCAACTAATGTAAAGATGTTTAAGAAGGATTTATAGGAAAGTGCTTGTTCACATTAGCTTGTCATGATTAGCCCATGAAGCTCACACATGGCTTAATAATGGCCTAATCAACTGAAAACAGTGTTCAAGCAGTAATTACCTCTCAAACCACATAAGAGGACCCACTACAAGAGAGGTGTTAATGAACAGGAAAGGTATAACTAAGTCTTAATCTACATTCCCACACTACGAACCAGTTCTGCAGCTCATCTGGCATTTGGACATATACTAACAGGAAATGGAGCAGAGACCACATTTTGTTTATCTTTATCTTTCAAAAAAGTTAGCACAGTTGAATTCTCATTAAAGAAATTCATAAATGTTTGCCAGATAAACAGAGGGGTAAATAAATAAATAAGAAGAAGTACATCTTGGTCTTTGGTCTTTCAAGATAACTATTCCCTGATTCAATATATTTACATGTGCCATTTTCATTGCTGAAATTCTCTCCTCAACTTCCATACCTCACCTCCCACCAACACACACAAGACAAACACACATGCCATCTACACACCAACACACCACTTATTTACTTGGCCAGCTCTTTATCTTTCAGATTTCAACATAAACAATGCCTCATACCAGCTCATTCTATCTTAGGTCACATGTAGTACAACTTAAAATTATGTTTCATTAAAATTAATTCATTAAAAAATTATGTGGTTGATTTGTTTGCCTGCTTTGTTTCCCTTCTCTAAGTCTCTCTCATTCCTGGCCATCACCCAGCACCCAGTTCAGCACTTATGGGGTACTTCAAGTATGATTGAGAATGAATAAAGGATTTAATGTGGAAGGAAATCAAAATATAAGGAGAAGCAAAATAGAAAGCTTAAATAGTTTATAATAGTACCTCCCAGAGAAAATAACTGTTAATTTGTCAGCGTGTAAATGCTTCTAGTTCTTTTATATGAAGTATAACAATATGCATATATAGGAACATCACTCAAAAAAATTCAAACTCACTGCCATCAAGAAGGTTCTTACTCATAGAGCTCTTCCACTGGGCTTCTGAGGAGAAGACTGCACATCTTTCTCTGGCAGAACCCCTGGCAGATCCAAGCTGCCTTTGGGTTAACAGTGCAGCTCAGTCTGGACTACAAAACCAGAGCTCCCCTAAATAGTTACATAGTCAGTATTAAACAAAACATACTGTTTTGTAATTTGCTTTTTTTTTATCTAACAATAGACAGCGGTTCTATCTTGACAGAAATCAGATACAATCAGATCTTTAACTAGTTCTTCTATCATAAGGCATTAAGATTTCTTCCAAATTGTTTATTACAAATACCCTCATAAAGAAGTCATGAACATTTCCCAATATATCTCTTTAAGCATATCTCTTATTTTTCTCAAAATAAATGAATATTTATTTTATTTCGAGGTAAATTAGCATTTTTACACTATTGATATCTTTTCCAAAACTCCTTTTCAGAAAAGTTGTAGCAATTTATACTGCCACTGGCTGTCAATGAATTCTTTCTTTCATATCTTTACCAATCTGGACATCAACCATTTTTAAAATATTTAACAATTCACTGTATGAACAGAGGCATTTCCTTGTTCTAATTTAATTTTATTAATAAAGCTACTTAATTTGATTATTTTTTTAACAGTTTCTTAATTTGTATCGTATCAATCAAGTTCCTAGTTTGATTTCCATGTCATAAGTCACCAAAGTTAGGTTGATCTGGCTTGATGTAGAGAAGATTAAGTATTCCTTTGGGGAGGTAGATTTGAGTCATCTGTTCATTTGACTTATTCACTAACATGGCCCCACTGAGTAGGTGAGAGATGAGTAATAAGGTGTCTACTTCACCAGTCACATTCCACTGATTTTTCAGATATTTCAGAAGTCTTACAAAAGCTTCATTTTTCTAGAAAATATTTCTGCTTTACTGGTGTATATCTGGGCTTTCTAATACTTATGGACTCTAACTCAGAACTGGGAACTTAACTAATCTAAAGGCAGCAAGATCCCGACTTGGCCTTCAAGAAGTAGACATTAAGAATCCAAACAGGTTCCACTTCAGGGATGGTCCGTGCTGCTTCCTGTGTTCTCAGTTCCCAAGAATGAGATGTACCTATCTGCAGAGAGACCCTGCCTTTCCTGTTCCTTTTTCACTCTGTGGCCATCAGAAAGAGTTAGATAATTCCCTACCCTGTAAAACCTCCATCTGTATGCTGGGAAGTCTTCAAGAGGTTTCCTCTAGACCTAGGTCCATAAATGTGGTCTTGAGAATATCACCTAATCTGTCCAGTATTTTGCTCAACTGAACTTTAAACTCACAACTCTAGTCAAATCTACTGAATTCAGTAAATCTTACTTTAAAACAGGCTAAGAATATTTTTTTCAAAAAATAATCCATCTGTCCACCACTTAGAAAACTTTGCCCTGCAGCTCCCTGAGTAGTGACTCCATGAGTAGTTCAATATCTTCACCTCTCTCTTTCCTGGATCTCATACAAAGGATTTTCCTTTATTACCGAAAGCAGCAGTTACTGCTTCTTGGGGGAGTGGGGAGGGCTGGGGTTTGAAACTGGATTTTTTTTTTAATATTCGTTAGATGTCTTCCAAGGTTTCTGGTGACTGCGAAAGAATCATCCTACAAGAGATTGGGTTGTATACATATTAAACTTCCACTGTATTTCATAATATAGTTCTAAAACAAATCTTACTAATTATTAATCTCTTTTAGAACCTACCAGCTTCCATCAAGTTAGTTCTGACTCTTAGTGACCCTCTATTGAGTTTCAGAGGTGGTGAATCTTTGTAGGATAAAACGGCCTGTTTTCTGTCTTGGAATGGTGGGTAGATTCTAATTACTGACCTTTCTGTCAATACATAAAGCACCATACCACCAGCAAAGCATTTCCCATAAAAATGCTCTCTGCCTCCATCTCCTTTTCTCTTTCTAGATATTACACCTGTTCACATCTGAATCAAGAAGAAGGAAGGCAGGTCTACAGCCTCAATTTTATCTCAAGAGATAAATTTTATCTCAAGAAATAAAATTTAGAGAGGGTGTGTGTGTGTGTGTGTGTGTGTGTGTGTGTGTCCATTCATAGTTAAGTGAAAGTTATTTTTAGTTGTATATAGTGCTCAGCTATGCTCATTTTGAACAATTATATCAACTTTGCCTTTTAAAGCATCAGAAAGAACCAAAATGATCAGAGGGTTAGAATATTTATAAAGAAAAAGGTATTCAAGACATTGTGCATAAAAGGACTTACCTATTTGCTTCTCCAAAGAGACTGCTACATGTTTATGACTGATTGACTGAGGGAAAAAAAGAGAGAGGGGGAGAGAATAGATGCATAATAAATATGAAGTAATTTATGTCAGAAGCAGAATTGTCAAATAAACCAAGCTGCAGAAAGAGGGCTTAAATACTTCAGAATCTTACCTAATTCAGACAATGGCCAAGCAATTGTGTTTCTCTGTGGCTCAGGTTTCTGACTTGGAACAGTATCATTTATTTTAAGTATTTATAAAGAGATCTAGTTTGGCCATCCGAAAATAGTCTTTAAACCCAGACTTGATATTTATTGCTTTCTGCAGTGACTAGGGATGATAGAGAATTGATGCCTTCGAGCTGTGGTGCTGGAGAAGAATGTTGAATATATCATGGACTGCTAAGAAAATGAAAAGGTTTGTCCTGGAGAGGGTGAAACCAGGCTGTTCCTTGGAGGCATGGATTCTGAAGCTTCATCTGATATACTTTGGACATGTTGCAAGGAAGGACCAGTCCTTGGAGAGGGACATTGTGCTTGGGAGGGTGAAAGGACAGTGCAAGAGAAGAAGATCCTCAATGAAATGGATTGATTCAGTGATTGGGGTATTGGGAGTAGGCGTGTCAGAGACAGTGAAGTTGGTACAGGATAGAGCAGGGTTTAGGGTTCATTACATACATAGGGTCATTATGAGTTGCAAGCAACTTGACAGCACATAACTACAACAAAAAATCATTAGGTGTGAAATAGGGAGGTCTGGGGGGCCTAGTGGTAAGGAGTTGTGCTACCAAACCAAAAGCATACAGTTTGAATGCAAAGCTGTTCCTCGGGATTAATATGAGCAGTCTCCTCCCATGTCCTCCTCTCATTATCCTCCCATACAATTAATTGTCGTTGTTATTGTTGTTATTATGTGCCATCAAGTTTCCTGTGACTCCCGGTGACCCTATGTACAACAGTCCTAAACCCTTCTCTATCCTGTATCAATCTCACTGTCTCTGACATACCCATCCCCATTACCCCAGTCACTGAATCAATCCATCTCATAGAAGCTCTTCCTCTCCTGCGCCGTCCCTCCACCCTCCCAAGCATGACATTCCTCTCCAAGGACTGGTCCATCCTTGCAACATGTCCCAAGTGTGTCAGACAAAGCTTAAGAATCCTTGCCTCCGAGAAGCAGCCTAGTTTAACCCTCTCTAGGATGAATCTGCCTCTGAAAACCCACTGGAGCATAACTTTGAGAAGATTACAACTCAAATGCACATAAGAAAAACAATAGATTTGAGGCAGTAATAGGTAGGCAGGCTGATTAGCCAACTGAGAAAGGAAATACTATAAATATCAATCTCATCCTGGATCTGATGCTTTACAAAAGCCTGCTCAATCCTCCACTTGGTTGCAAGTCTTTATACAACGAGACTATCATGTATCTCCCACTGAGTGACCTGGGGATTCTAACTACTGATCTTTTGATTAGCAACTCAATCCTTAACACACTACATCACCAGAGCTCTCTTGACAATCCTGTGGAGCAAGTTAGAGGGAGGGGGAGGGAATCCCTTCATTCATATGGACCTCCATTTCTCTGCCTGTGGGATAGAATGGTTAAAGTAATCCATGTCCAAGAGAGAGAAAAAGGATTGAAAAGCATCTTGCAAACAAGACCACGGCAAGCTCCAGTGTCCCTCCACCCCCCACATGTAGCAGAGCTGTGGCAGCGACCCCTGTCAGGCCAGGCTTACCTCTCTGAGTTCAGCTAGCTCCTTCTGCAGGTGAAAGAGTTGAAACATCCCCAGCATCAAGCCAACCAGGGATACCAGAACCATGAAAAACACCATAAGGAGGCATAGTCCTGTGTTGTTCCTTTTCTTCAGAAGTGATGGTGGAAACGGAGGCAATGGTGGTGGCAGTGGAGGTGGCAGTGGTGGTGGAAGTGGTGGTGGTGGTGGTGCCCTTCGACCAGGCCTTCTAGGCACAGAAGGTTGGCAGGGGAGAACAGACCCTGGATTACCCCAGGGAGAGCTGGCATTGCTGTCCACCCAGTAGATCTGGGGATACTGGTAATTCAAGGGCTGTGGCATGACAGCCAGGAACTCGGGCTAGCCTCCAGGTAGGTGATTTTATTTTGGGGTCCTGTGTCGGCTGAAGTGTCAAAGGAGGAGACTCCTGTTACTAACTGCCTGAGAGAAGGGAAGCCAGTGTTCACTTTATAGTTTCCACAGTTAAGGGAAACACCCCTCTCAATCTTTCTGTTTCTCAAAGCAAGCAACACCTACTCATTTGCATACAAAGCTGAAAAACCTCAAGGAGCTCACAGCAAACCCCTGGAAGTTTCCACCCACAATTTTCTGATGAAAGCCTTCAAAGCCCCAATTGCTTTCCTGAACTATCTAAAAAGGTTTGTAGGTGAAGCTCTTTCTCTGTCCCTACTGGACCAGGTCAGAATTAGGTGAGCATTAACTGCTCCCACTGTGGGAGAGTGGTCCTTGAGGCATGGTGCAGACAGAGAGGACAGACCCGTTGTCCTGGCCTGAAGAACCACTTCTACATCTCACCTTTTGCATGATTTGACATTTGTCCCTTAACCCAAGAACTATTTACATTGGAAAACACAGTAATTTAGAGGGAGGGGAGGGATGGGAAGGGGGGAAAATACCTGCTGTACTCTCTGGTGAGCTCGTGGGAAGGAGTTGCACTGGCAACCCAAAGATAGACGGTTCAAATCCACCACCTGCTCAACTGGAGAAAGATGAGCAATCTCCAATGCACATGATCTGGGGCCGCCAGCTGCACCATGGGAAAAGGATGTCCCCCCCCCCCCCATGTGATTAACTGCATCTGAAAACCTGCAGAAAGTCAGCTAGGGGTCAGTTTCAACTTGACAGTACAGTACACAATAGCTCATTTTCTAGATACTAGAGCAAAGTAAAAATTGGAGCCAATTTAAGAGCCCTAAGCTATGGCAAGAGAGCTCTGGTGGCATAATCTGTAGAGATGCCTTACTAAAGACTGCAATTTACTGGCAGCTCGAATCTACTAGAGTCTCTATGCTGTTGTGTACCAGAGTTGGAATCAACCCTTAGCTGACTGACCCTCCAGTGGGTTTTCAAAGGCAGTAATCTCATGGGAGGAGATTGCCTATCCTTCCACTGAGCAGCTGATGACTTTGAACTGCATGCTTTGGGGATTGCAGTGCAGTTTCTTGCCATGAGGCCACCAGAGCTCCCACCATCTCCATGGGAGAAAGATAAGTAATCTCCTCTAACATAGTTTACAGCTTTGTAAGCCCAGTGGAGGCTTGGCTATGAGTTGGTTCTGACTCAGTGGTAATGATAGCTGAGATGAGATTCTAGGACACAAATATACTGTGGAGTTAAAAGAGAACATGAAATGTGGATGAGCTAAGACATATTTAATGTATAAACTGAGTTGGGCACCTTAGACTACTACACCACCCTGGCAACAGGAAAACCTGCAAGATAGCTTATAGCAAATTTGATAACAGGGAAACCTGTAAACTTCCTGGAACAAAACCTTACCAATATGAACAGACACTTCACCAAAGAAGACATTTAGATGGCAAACACACACATGAAAAAAATGTTCAAAATCCCTAGATCTAAGAGAGATACAAATAAAAACTATATCATCTCACCCCAGTAAGAATAGCAAAATTCAACAGAACAGCAAACAACAAATGGTGCAAGGTTATGGAGAAATTGCAACCCTTATTCACTGTTGGTGGGAGTGTAAAATGCTGCAACCACTATGGAAGACAGTATGGCGCTTTCTCAAAAAGTTGCAAATAGAGATACCATTTGACCTTTATAAGAAAATGGTGCCTAAAGCATAGAGGGAAGCCCCTGCCCCTCCCAAAACTGAAGCCAAAGCAAAGACATGAAAGGCCTAGAAGGCAGTCCTGAAGGGCATCCACAGCCAAAAATAAAAAGAAGATCCACACGTCACCCACCTTCCGGCAGCCTGATGCTGAGACTCTGAAAGCAGCCCAAATACCCCCAGAAGAGCGCCCCCAGGAGAAACAAGCTTGACCACTATGCCATCATCAAGTTTCCCCTGACCACTGAGTCAGCTATGAAGAAGATAGAAGATAACAACACACTTGTGTTCATTGTGGATGTCAAGGCCAACAAGCACCAAATTAAACAAACTGTAAAGAAGCTTTATGACATTGATGTGGCTAAGGTCAACACTTTGATTAGGCCTGATAAGCGAAGAAGTCCTATGTTCAACTTGCTCCTGACGCTGATGCTTTGGATGTTGCCAACAAAATTGGGATCATCTAAACTGAGTCCAGCTGGCTAGTTCTAAATACAAATTTTTCTCACACACACAAAAAAATAACACTTGACCCAGCAATTCCACTACTGGAAATGTACCCTAAGGAAACCAGAGATGTCACCTAAACAGATGGTATAGACACACATGTTTATTGCTGTGTTGTTCACAGTAGCAGAGAGATGGAAGCAACCCAAGTGCCCATCAATGAATGAATGGATAGAGAAGCTGTGGTATATTCATACAATGGAATACTACGCAGTGCTAAAAAACAACTCATAATGTACTATACAAAATGGGTGACTGTGTTGAGTTATGTTGAGTGAAATGTCTCTGTCACAAAAGGACAAATATTGCATAGTGCTGATGTTGTAGAATGGGACTGACATGGGGTTGGGGGAAAACTAAGAGGGGATAAATAATGAGGGGGAGTAATGGTGGTGGTACCGGAATTGGGGACGTTATCCCTGGCCACGTGGTCTTCAGTAAGGCATGATGTCCAGACTTGGGGGGGGGGTGCCAGCCAGCCCCGGGGGTGTGTCGCCCGGCCCATGGAGATTGCCATCTGGCCCTCAGGGCAAGCCATGCTTTCAGCCCCCGGTGGAGTGAGCCAGCCCTCTGGGTGAGCTCCTCAGCCCTCAGATTGTACCATCTGACCCCTGGGTAGAAAAAACTGCCTAGGCTACTTTCCTCCACCTTCTCCCCCAGTACACCCATAAGTAACACCCCCAAAGCCCTTCTATTTGTAACTCACAAGTTTGTTCTCTCTAGATTTGTTCCCTTTTCTATAGGTAACCTTAACACTGAGTTTTACTCCAGACCTGACCCTGAACCCAGTTCCAGAGACCAAAAGGAAATACAACGCCAGTTATGAAGAAAAGGGGGATGGAGTGTCAGGGTTCAGTCAGCCATCCCCACTGGACCCACGTGGGAAAACACTTTGCAGTCCAGAGGGTAGTAAATGTCGGGAAAACATCTTCTAAAAGAGCAATAAGGCAAGCAGCTTTAACCCAAGCCCACCAGTAAGGGGATAAAGTGTGTTCCCTTTCCCCCTTCACATCAACGCCCCCTTCAGCATGAAGTAGCCAGAGAGTCTGCACCAAATTCCCAAATGAGAAACCCACAAGTGAAAAAGACAGTTTGTTTAATCACCATTGGACTATGCTTACCATTGCCCTGAATCATCTGGTCCCCACTGGATCTTTTTAATTCCCTTCACCTGCTCCCTGCCCCAACCAAATTGTGCAGCCTTGCAACTGCATCCCTGCAATTTTCATCCCTGCCCATCCTCACCCTTCTGTTCCAAACCCTCACCTCCGTTTATCCCCAACATGCTTTCCCCAATAAAATTTAAAAAAAAGAAAAGTGGACTGGGGTGGGGAAGAAGAGAAGAAATTCTGCTAAAATAAATAAATGGAAATCCAAGCTTTTGTAAACTTTTATTAAAATCACAACAATAATTATATATATGTATAAAATATTTCTATATAAGACCAATGGAGTTTGAGTGCATCACAATTGAATTTACAATATAGCTCAAGAAGAAATCTGATGCATTGAACACTAATAACCAAAGACCAGACAAGTTGTGGGATGACATTAAGGACATCGTCCATGAAGAAAGCGAAATGTCGTAAAAAATACAGGAGAAAAAGAAAAGACTGAAATGGGGGGGAAAAAACCTGAAAGACTCTGAAACTTGCACTGGAATTAAAAGAAAACAAAATAGATGGGAAGGGAGGGTGTGAAGGAATGATGAAGTAAGAAAAATGAACAGAAGATTTCAAAGAGCAGCTCAAGGAGACCAACCTAATTCTTTTAATGAAATATGCAACAATGTGTTGGAGCACAGAGGAGTTTGTGAAGATGACGCAGGATCAGGCAAGGTTTCTATCTGCTGTTTGGGTGATCACTTTAGGTCATGGTCAACTTGATAGCAATTAACAGCAACTAATCCACCCAATGGATTCTTCTATAAAATTGTTTGTTCTTGATTAATGCTATCAATATTCACCCTTTCTCTTTGAGGATATGTCTCTGACTTTATTTCAAACTTATTATCTCTCACATGTTCATTCTTTCTTGTCTGGAATATTGGCTTTATTTAATTATTTGGTTGTTTTCATTCTTCAATGTCACATCATTTTTCCTAGAGAGTTCATATTCTTCTGAGTATTAGGTGTATTACAAGTTATCATCATGGGTGATAATAGATTCAATAAGAGCTAGAGGTCAGAAGAGGGGAGAATCTGTTGATGATAAAGTCAGTTCTCGATGCATGTTTCAGAGGAAAACTGTGCTCTTAGGATTTGAAGTAGCAAGGTTGTGATCCTTCAGAAGTGGGTCTTCTCTTTTCTTCTTCAGAGTCACTGGATGGATTTGAATCTCCAACCTTTAAGTTAGTAGCTAAGTGCAAATTAATATACTGCCCAAGGACCTCAGGGAGAGGAGAAGGTGGTTAAAACTGAGGAGTAACATCAGAAATAACTTGTGGCTTCTTAGTCAATTTATGTAGCTGTAGGTAAGGCTTTCATTAAAACAAAGAGCTTCTGGCATTATAATACGACTTCAATCGTTCTGTTTGCTACTTCATTTGCCAAGAGAGCCTATCTGCACTTCTACTTGACATTGCTCTTTTCCAGGAGTTAATCTTTCTCAAAGTCACCTGTCTCTATGTGCCACTAAATCTTGCCCCCTCAGTCAACTTTTGGACCCTCTCGGTATTTCCTCCACAGAACCTTGTTGGTTCTAGGGTGGCTTTGCTTTTTATTTGTCTCACAATGGGAACTGGACAAAGTGGGGAAAGAAAAATGCAAAACCATGAAGTTCTTCATCTGATACACAAAGACTAAATCACCATCATTAGCATCCCAAGAGCTTCCCAGGTCTATGTCAGGTTCTCAGCCCTACCAAGATACTCTATTTCTGTGTCAATTCAGAGAAGAGATATCAAATATCTTACTAGAATATAACTTTTTCAGCCTTGCTACATTCTTCACATTTGTTATTTATAGCATCATTATAAACATTAATTAAATGAGAGAATTCATGTAAAGGGGAGCTATCAGAGAGGGAGTATCATTGGGGAATAGCAGCGAGGAGGGGAAGACCTCTGGCTGGAGCATATCACCTAGCTCCAGATAAGTACAAGCCTGAGATGACTGCCGCATCGGTTGAGCTGGGGGTGGTCTTCACTGAGTTGAGGTTCTCCTGTCCAATCCGCAAGTCCCACGTCTACAATCCCAACCCATCCTGTCTTCTTGTTTACTTGCCTGTATATAAGTGCACGGCAACCCCCAATAAACTTGCGTTTGGCTCTCTGCAGCACTCCGGGAGTGTTGTGTCTCCATCACACTTATCACTATCAGCGTGTTGCTCTGGTGGCCTAGTGGGTAAGGAGATGTGCTGCCATCCCAAAGGCATTCAGTTCAAATCTACCAGCTGCTCCACAGGAGAAAGGTAACTTCTTGTGTTATTTACAGCAACTGAAGGACCAGCTATGAGTCAGTCGTAATTTTACAATGATGACTTCAATTTACGTGAAGCACTTATAACTATAATTCTTATTCATTGTTTTTGTTTGCTATTGAGTGGAATCCAGCTCATAGTTGACCCTCAGTGGGTTTTTAGAGGCAGCAAATAAAACAAGAAATTGCCCATTTTTCACCCACAGAGCAGCTGGTGGATTCAAACCACTTGCCTTTGAGATTGCAGCACAGCTTCTTACTACTAGGCCACTAGAGCTCCCAGTCATTCTTTATGATCACCATTTTTAATATATATAGTAGCAAAAAATGGGTAATGTTACCTTCATTGATGAATAATTGGACTCAGAAAAGATAAGTCACCTTGATAATGGATAGAACCAGGATTCATTCAAACCCAAGTGTGTCTGATTTCCAAAGTATGTGGACTAGGCTCTTTTTGCATATGGCCCTTATCTTATTCCACTCCACAAAGTCTGATTGGCTCAGGGAAATTTGCCAGGTATCAAGATTGTTTGTCACACTTTAGTTAATAGATGGTCACAATTTGCTTCATGCTCCAATTTGTTTAGATCAGTCTTCTATAGGAAGGAGGATTTGTTTCCGTTTCCTAGTGTAAAAGGATGAGTTGAGAGGTAAGCAATCAAGTACCACCCACAGACAAAACTCTTATTTATCTAGGTTACACCATATTGAAGGTGGAACATAAGAGTCTGTGGATAACAAATAAATAACAACAATCCTGCAGTTCTGATATTGCACTCAACAGTATCATTGATGCCTCATACCTACTTCTTTGCTTTTCCTGTCCATGCATACTAGTCAGAGTCTGGTCAAGAAAATAGAAGCCACTCTAAACACTTAAAGAAAGAAGAGGCTGGACAAGCTTGTCAGGAAAGCCACTTATAGAAACTTTAAAACTGTAATGCTAGCACTGTTATTGTTGTTGTATACCATTAAATTGGAACTGACTCATAGCTGACCCTCTAGCAGACTTTCATCTAGTGGTGAGGAGCTGCTCTGCTTTTCCAAAAGCACCCAGTTCAAGTCCACCAGTTGCTCTGCCAGGGAAGGATGGGCAGTCTCCTCCTGTGCAATTACCTGCCTCTGCAGCCCACTGGAGGGTCAGCTTGGGTCAATTCCAACTCAGTGGTACACAACAACAAAACAACAACAACATGCTCTTTGGTACAAATGAAAGGCTAGGACAGGAATAACAGTGAGTCTTTACAAATAATGTGTGACACATCATCTCTGTTTTCTTCATCATCCCTGGACAAAAGCTCAACCAACAAAGTGTTTGCTTAATTAATTCATTCAAGAAAGTCCCAGGACAGGACATTTCTCGTCAGTGGGGATTAAGATTCCTGGGCAAACTCGTCAGTAATGATATCTACTTCAACTAATGAAAATCACATTCTGCAGCTACTTAGCTCACTGCTAACTCTGACTTTATTGTAAGAAGCACACCAGTACAACAGTTCTGTCATGTTTCATTGGAGTGAGCAATGTCATTTCCTTGCCTGTCACTGGTGGAATTTTAAATCCCATGTCATCAGGTTACTGTTTAAAACAATGCTTCAGTGGCTTCCCATTGCCTTTTAAATAAAATATAAACTGCTTATAATGATTTTCAAGTCTCTTCCACCCTGGTCTCTTTATAACTCTCCCCCTTGTTGAATTCTACTATCTTCCTCATTTATCATGCTATGTCCGCGCTGCCTTTTATTCATCAACAATACCAAGCTCCATTCCACCACAGGGATTTTGCATAAGATATTGTCATTGTCTGGAGAGTTCTCACCTCCTTTATACCCCATTTTTTTATAGGAGCTATTCATGTAGCAGGAGTGGCATCTACTTCCTAAACAACATGCCTCTGAAAACTCTACGAACTTTGATAAGTGACGATAGATATAGAAAGGCTTCAGGCTTTTTGTTCATAGTGTTGCTATGAGTCGTGCTTGACTTGACAGCAATCAACAACAACAACATTCATGTAACACTTTTCAGTACTCAGCTAAATATAACTTCCTCAAAGTGGAGGCCTTTCCTGGTCACTATAAATAAATTCAGTGCTTCAAATCTATTCTTAAAATGTTTTTGAAATTCAGTTGAAATAGATTCAAGATCATATTTTGGTTCTCATGTACTTGTTTTCAGTTTCTTTGGCTACAATTTGAATTTGCACATGAGTAATTAATGGTCTGACCCACAGTGCACTCCTGGCATGGTTTTGACTTCTGATACTGAGCTTCTCCAACAAGTCCTTCCACAGATGTAGTCAATCTGATTCCTATCATCAGGTGAGGTCCACCATTTGTGGGCGTTTTCTTTAAAAGGTGTATGTAATGAATAAATCGTTGAAAATACAAAATTCTTTCATTCTATTTCCAGCCTCATTTCTGTCACCAAGTCCATACTTTCCGACTACTATTTCTTTCTTCATTTCTTTTGTATTTCAGCTACTAATTAACATTATTATTGCATCTTAATTGCATGTTTTATCAATTTCAGGCTACAAGATTGTTGTTGTTGACAAGATTAGGTAAAAATTTTCAAATTCTTCCTCTTTGATTCTAGATGTAGGAGCACATATTTAAATAATAATCATATTAACCGGTCTACCTTGTATGCATATGGATAATATCGTATTATTCACAACATTGCACTTCAGGACAGAACTTGAAATTGACTTTTTTACTATGAATGTAAGACCATCTTTCTTCTGTTTTTCATCCTCAGCATAGTACATCATGTGATTATCTAATTCAAAGTGGCCAAACCTAGTCCATCTTATCTCACTAATGCCTAGAATGTTGATGTTCATGTATTACATTTCATTTTTCATAATTTCTAGTTTTCTAACATTCAAGCTTCATATAGTCCATAGTCGAATTTTTAAAGGATGTTTTCCACTATTTTCCCTCATTTTTACTGACTTCCAATATAACTGTCCATGTTTCTTTCCTGTTCATAGGGTTTTCAGAGACCTGTTATTTAAGAAATGGATGGCTAATCCTGTTTCCGAGTCTGTCTTACTCTAGAAGCTCTGCTAAAACCTATCCACCCTGGGTAGCCCTTGTGATATTTGACACAGCAGTGGCATAGCTTTCAGTATCACAGAAACCCACAAAGTCTGTTAGTACATCAAACTGACAGACAAGTGTTGTACCAATTACAACACTGTATTCCCCAAATACAGCAAACTGACAATTTCATTTGTACCTCTAATAGCAAAACAGGCTTCATGCCAGACCAACCAATTGTTAATCAAAAGTCTACCCACCAGCTCCTATTTGGTTGAAATGAGAAGCTCTCAGGCCACAATTGAAGGTTCAACAAATAAAACAGATCCCCTTCCAGATCCCCAACTGTTTCAAACAAGAGGTTCCCAGCTCCCAAAAGACTGTTAAAAAAAAAAAAGACATACCTTCCAGCTCTAAATAAGAGGTTCCCAGGCCTCAACTAACTAGGAATCCAAGAGCACTTATTTGTGCTCACGTGAAATCTATACCTAGACCAGAAGGCTATTGTGCAAACAAAGCAAGGGAACACTACATAGTTCAAAATTAAGAAGCATGTCAGGGTTATATTCTTTCTCCATACCTATTCAATCTTTATGCTGAGAAAACTATTCAAGAAGCTAGACTCTTCCAGAATGAGTGTACCATTTTACAATTCTACCAATAATGTATAAGAATTCATTTCTCACCACATCCTCTCCAACACTTATTACTTTCTGCTTGTTAAATTTTGCCACTGCTACTGGAGTGAGACGGTACCTCATTGTAATTTTTATTTGCATCTCTCTTATTGCCAGTGATTTGGAGCATTTCTTCATGTCTCTGTTTGCCATTAGAATATCCTCCTCTGTGAAAATTCTTTCCATGTTTTTTGCCCGTTTTGTAATTGGGTGATTTTTCTTTTGGAAGCCCAGGGGTATTCTATAAACTTTAATTATAAGACTCTTTTCTGCAATAGTATTACCAAATGTTTGTTCCACATCTGCAGGTTTTCTTTTCACTCTGTTGGAAAAAGTTTTTTGTGTGCATAGGGATATAATTTTTAGAAGGTCCCATGCATCAATTTTATCCTCTGTAGACTGTGCATTTCTGGTTGTATTTGGTAGTCTCTTTATTTCTTGGACTAGCATTTTTAAGCTTGATTCCAATTTTTCTACTATGAACATTATGGTTTAGGGCTTTACTCCCAGGTCTCTGATCCACCTTGAGCTGATTTTTTGTTCTGGAAGGCAGTTTTGAGCTACCTCAAAAAGCTGAAAATAGACATTCCATATGACCCAGCTATTTCACTACTTGGAAAATGCCCCAAGGATATGATAACTAAGGCACAAACCGAGATTTGTACACCAATGTTCACAGCAGCTTTATTCACCATCACAAGAACACAGAAACAGCCCAAATGTCCAACTACAAACGAATGGATTGAGACATTATGGTTCATTCACACAATGGAATACTACACAGCATATAGGAACAATGATTTTGTAAATTATTACCTAACTTGGGGGGACTGGAGAACATTATACTGAGTGAACTAACTCAGTCCCACAAGGATAAATGTTGTATAAAACTTTTATTGTAGAATGAGTATAAGGATCCAAGAAGGGTGGGAGAGTCTGGAAGCAGAGGGATGTGGATGTGCAAGGGGACAGGGGAATTAATCATCAGTTTGTACAATTTGATGGGTGGGGGGTGGAGGAAATTGAAACCATTTCCTCTAATTTGTATTCTAATTTTGTAAATAAACTAGTAAAAAAAAGAAGTTAGACTCTATGAAGAAGAGTGTGTCATCAAGACAGGAGGACAGCTATTTTATGCAGATGATACAACCTTGCTTGCTGAAAATTAGGAAGACTTGAAACACCTGTTTCAGATGATCAAAGAACCCAGCCTTCAATATAGATTGCATCTAACCATCAAGAAAATAAACATTCTTTCCCTTGGAACTATAGGCAACATTATGGTAGTTGGAGAAAAGATTGCAATTGTCAACAACTTGTCTGTCTTAGATCCATAATCAATATAAATCAGATTTATTGCACTGGGTAAGTCTACAGTCAGGGACCTCTTTAAATTACTGGGAAATAATGATGTTAGTTTGAGGACTAAGGTATGTCTGCTTCAGGCCATGGTCACTTGCTATGCATCTGAGAGCTGGACAATGCATAAGTATGACAGAAGAATTGATGCCTTTGAGTTTTGGTATTGTAGAAGAGTACTGAACATCTTATGGAGTGCTGAAAGAATAAACAGTTATGTCCTGAAGAAAGTGGAGCCAGAATACTCCTTCGAGGCAAAGATGATAAAGCTTTACTTCTCATCCTTCAAGTAGGTTGCTAGGAGAGGCTATTCCGTGGAGAAGGGCATTATGCTTGCTGCAGAAGGTCAAGGACTGCAGCCTTCAATATGGATTAAAGCTCAACATCAAGAAAACAAAGATTCTCACAACTTGGCCAACTGGCCCCATTAGTTTGAAAGGTGAAGAGATTGAGATAGTTAACAGCTTTAGTTTACTTGGTTCCACAGTCAACACTCTTGGTAACAGTAGCCAGGAAATCAGGAGACAAATTGCATTGGAAAGTCAGCTGTGAGGGACCTCTCAAGAGTACTGAAGAGCAACGATGTCAATGATTTCATCTTGCTTGGATCAACAAGCAACACCCTTGGTACCAGAAATCACGAAATTAGGAGACATATTGCATTGGACAAGTCCACTATCAGGGATG
>NW_006399807.1:17511049-17518318 GCF_000299155.1 Elephantulus edwardii | reverse complement strand
AGAGAGAATAGTGCAACAATGAATGAGTGGAAGCCCAAAATCTCTGTAAATGTTTATGAAAATTAATAAAATATAATTATAGAAAAAAAAGAGTAATGTAATTTTTAAGACTTAGATGTGCCTGATTCATGCCATGGTCTTCTCAATCATCCACAATGCATCAGAGAGCTAGATTATGAATAAGGATGATAGAAAAAAAAGTGATCACTTTGAGTTGTGGTGCTGGAGAAGAGTACTGAATATCCCATGAACTGCCAATAGAACGAATGGATATGTCTTGGGGAAGGTGTAGTGAGAGTGCTCCTTGGAGGCAAAGATGACAAAGCCTCATCTCTCATACTTTGGACTTATTGCTAGGCAAGATTAATCCTTGAAAAGAACATCATGCTTGGAAAGGAAGAGAGGTGATGAAAGAAAAGACTCTCAACCAGGTGGATTGACACAGTGACTTCAGCAATGGGCTTAACTGTGCCAGAGATGATGATGATGGTATAGAATAGTTCAGAGTTCTATTGTTCAGAGTTCTATTGTTCATAGGATTACTATGAGTTGGATTTGACTCAACAGCACCTAACAACAACAGATAGGTATAAGTACTTCAAGTCTTATTCACTATAAGCAAGTATTATTGTGTCATCTGAGCTATTTTATTCATAAATTTCAGCTTCTCAAATTATTTGCTCAGCATACAAATTGAATAAGTGTGGGGAAAGGCTACAACTCTGATGCACATCTTTCCTAATTTTAAGCCATGTTGTCTTGACGTTTAGATAGCTGCTTCTAGGTCTGTGTAAAGGTTTTGCATGAGCACAATTATGTGTTCTGGAATTTCCATTCTTCTCAAAGTTATTTCTAATTTATTATGATCCACATACTCAAATGACTTTCCATAATCTATAAAACACAAATAAATATATTTTTGTACACATGGACATACTGCATTGGGAAAATCTGCTTAAAATGACTTCTTAAAAATACTAACATGAAGGATGCCCTTTTAAAGTAGAAAAGAACAAGGGAGTTTAGAGTCAGTGCCCTTAATGTGGACCTCTAGCCTCCTAATCTATGAGAAAATAAATTTCTATTTGTTAAAATCATTGACTTGTAGTATTTCTGTTCTGGTATCACTGAGAAACTAATACAGGATCCATTCTCATTAGCAACCCATCCAGATCCTAAGAGAGCATTTAAATTAAAGGCTCTCCTTGCCACCTGAAAACATACCTGTAGAAACCAGAGGAAAATTGCATTCTCTCTTGGCTCAACATTTTTATAGTACACAGTGGTACAGGAATTTTCACTATTTCTCCGAGATTAGAGCCCTATCGACTCACACATACATGATAAAATTCAGACAAGGGCTGTGCAAATTAGCTATTATTCCTTTTCTTCTTTCCTTACTTCTATTCATGTAATAATAATATGTTGTGTACAAGTGAAATGTTGTTGGAAGTTGCACATTGCTTACTAAATTATATCACTGGATAACTACCTAAATTTCCAAAGATAGATAGACAAACATCAACACTCCTCTATAAATGTTTCCTCACCGTTGTTAGTTGCGATGAATTTGAGTCCCAAGTATAGGCAACTCTCCATGGTCAACACACTTGGCACCAGCAGCCAGGAAATCAAAAAACATATTGCAATGGGAAAGTCTGCTGTTAGGGACCTCTCTAAAGTACTCAAGAGCAACGGTGTCTCTCTGGAGACTAAGATGCACCTGATACAGGCCATGGTCTTTGCAATCGCTTGTTATGCATCAGAGAGTTGGACAATGACTAGGGAGGATAGAAGGAGAATTGATGCCTTTGAGCTGTGGTGCTGGAGAAGAGTATTGAATGTACCATGGACTGCCAAGAAAATAAACAGATTCATCCTGGAGAGGGTTAAACCAGGCTACTCCTTGGAGGCAAGGATTCTGGGGCTTCGTTTGACATACTTTGGACATGTTGTAAGGAGAGACAGGTCCTTGGAGGGGGACATCATGCTTGGGAGGGTGGAGAGACGGCGCAGGAGGGAAAGACCCTCTATGAGGTGGATTGATTCAGTGACTGGGGTAATCGGGATGGGTGTGTCAGAGGCAATGCGATTGGCACAGGATAGAGCAGGGTTTAGGGCTGTTGTACATAGGGTCGCTATGAGTTGCAAATGACTCAACGGCACATAATAACAACAACAACATACATAGCAGAACAAAATGTTTCCCAGTCGTGGACCATCTTCATAATTATTGATATGTTCAAGTCATTGTTGTAATGATGATGTATCTTTGTTATTGTTATTGTTAATTGCTATAAAGTTGAGTAAAGCCCACAGTGACCCTATGAACAACTGATCTGAACACTGTCCATCCTCACACTTCCAAGCTCATTGTAGTAGTGACGGTGCCAATCCTTCCTGTTAAAGTTCTTCCTTTTTCTTGCCAATTCTCTACCTTATTTTGCATTATGTTTCTCTCCAAGGACTAGTTCCTCTTGAAAATATGCATAAAGTAAACAAGATGAAATTTCACTTAAAGATCATCTTTGTCTCTAAGGGGCTCTCTTGTTGCACTTCTTTCAAGACAGCTTTGTCTGTTCTATTTGTAATCCATGGTATATTTAATACTCTTCATCATCACTACAAATGAAAGGCATACATTTTTCTGCTTTCATATTTATTCATTGTCCAACTTTTAGACGCATAGGAAGCAACTGAATTGAAAGTGCCAAGACTTTGGATCAAGCGCACCTTAGTCTTTAAACTGATGTCCTTATTCTTTAGAACTTTCTGAAGAGAAAGGACCACCAAACTAGACATTATTCTGTTGTGATCCGTGGGTTTTCATTGTCTAATTGCTATAAGGAATAGGCATTTATTCTTAGTTTAAAAGTTCTGTTGAAACTTGTTCAGCATGGGTGATCCCACTAGTATTTGAAATATCATTATGTAGCTTTCAACACCATAGCCACATACAATCTACTAGGAAACAACAAACTGACAGGTAGCAGAAACCTAGAATAACATCTGGTATTCAAAACAACTTAACTCATTACCATCAAGTCAGAACCAATTCATTGCCGATCCTCCAGCAGGTTTTCAGAGGCTGTAAATCACTAAGGAGGAGATTGCTAATCTGTCTCCCACACAGCAACTATGGATTTGAAGCCCCTGCCTTTGAGTTAGCAACACAGGTCCTTATCTGCTGGTGTGCCAGCACTCCCTAGCATCTGGAACTAGAAAAATTATTTAAATATATACTAATTACTAACCACAAGTGAGGAAACCAACAGTAAAAGAAATTAAGTTGCTTATCTAAATTTACCAAGCCAATTGCTACAAAAGATCAAAGACAACAGCCTTCAGTATGGATTACATCTCAAAATCCAGAAAACAAAAATCCACACCACTAGGCAAACAGGTAGCGTCACGATAGAAGGAGATAATATTGAAGTTGTCAACAATTTCATTTTACTTAGATCCACAATCAACACCGATGGTAACAGCACTCAAGAAATCAAAAGATGTGTTTCATTGGGAAAATCTGCTGTCAAAGGCCTCTCCAAAATGATAAAGAGCAACAATGTCAGTTTAAAAACTAAGATGTGCCTGATCCATGTCATGATACTTTCAATTGCTTCCTATAAATCTAAATATTGGACAATGAGTAAGGATGTCAGAGGAAGAGTCAATGCCTTTGAATTGTGGTGTTGAAAAAGAGTATAGAGTATACTATTTACTGTCAAAAGAACAAACAAATCTTTCTTGGAGGAAGTGCAGCCTGGGTGCTCCTTAGAGGCAAAGATGGTGAAACTTTACCTCATATACTTCAAGCATGTTGTCTGGAGGAACCAGTCCTTGGAAAAAGACATCATCCTGAAAAGCATGGAAGGTCAGAGAAAAAGAGGAAACTCTCAGCAAAATGGATTGACACAGTGGCTGTACTAATGAGCTTGAGCAATTCATAGATCAGGAGGATAGTGCAAAGAGGGCAAGATTCAGACCTGTTGTTGTTCATTGGGTCGCTGTGAGTTATAGTCAACTTGTCAGCACCTAGCAACGCCATTGTGAAAGCCAAAAATTCTAATGCAAAGGGAAATATAAGAACGATTATGAAACAAGAATATTCAAGACTACGCCTGAACAGTGTCTCCTAATACATAGGATGTAGGAATCTCCTCCCCTTAGGCAGTGGTAAGGGAGGATAAGGTGTGAGGCACACCCCAAACAACATCTATAAAGACTGGAAGTTCCTGGGTCTTGTGGGTGCTTTTATGAGGCCCCTTTTGATGGTTGAAATGCTTCATTGCAAAACACATGTCCTGGTGGGTTTGTGGGAAACTCAGATGTAACAAAGATTGACTGAAATGTCAAGGTTGTTGTTTTGTCACCCACTGCTTCCTTTGACTAAAGAACAGATGTTGATGAGGGTGATGCAGCTAGATGCCTAGAGAGTCTTCTCTCCTTGGGGTTTCATGAGATGCTAGTTTTGAGCATGCAGCCTTGACAATCTGGGTACCCTGCAGCATACTTTGCAGTCTGTCCTGGACCTTGAAACCAAAAGAAAAGAGTAACCTGAGCTCAGTGAATAAAGAGACTCCCAACTCTCACACTGGTTTTTTATTTTATAAATGAGGCTCAGCACTGTTTCACCAACATAAAACCTGCCAGAATCTCAGTGCTAGAATAGTGTGCAGTTCCTGCTCTGTTGCTCATTTTGAAGATGTGGACACTGAACTCCAGAGGGTTTTCCCCAAGGTCACATAGTCAGCCTGTGGAAGGGTTAAGAAGAAAACCTATGCTGGTCCTCATTGCTTCCCACCACATCTGAAAGGTCTTATCTAATTCACTGCTGCCATCAAGTTAACTTGTAGCAACTGTCTATCAGATTTGGGACACTATAAATCTTATGAGCAGAAACTGACTATCTTTCTCTCTTTGAGCTGTTGGTGGCTTTAAACAACAGGAAATGCATGGACTTTTTTTAAGGTTTGATTTTTATTTTATATGCATTTGCTTACAAAGTTAATCTACATTTTCATTCACATTGTGTTTCATACAATCATTCCCATCCATTGAAAAAGAAAAGACTATATAACTGGGGAGAATATTATGCTGAGTGAACTAACTCTGTCTCATAAGAACAAATACTACATAAGACCATTATTGTAAAAATAGAAGGATAACTAGTAAAACATAGATGGTGGCCCAAGTGAGGGGAAAGGGTGGGAGCAGAGAGGTGAGGATGGGTAGGAACAAAATTACAGGGTTTACACAATTTGGTCAGTGGAGAGAGGGGATAAAGGAAATGAGAAAGATCTGGCAGGGACCTGAAAAGACAGGATAATAATGAGTGTAGTCCAATGCATGGCCTTTCAGTTGACAGGACAAGCATGTATGGGCTACACCCAGCAATGGCTATAACACAATTCCTTAAGGAGTTCACATGCTGGTGGGTGGATTTCTAGTGTTTTGATATTTTCCAATCCATCCATTCTTCTTGGTCCCTCATAGACAAAACACTAGTACTACTAGTTCTGTTGCAGTAGGGGAAAGGAGAAGACAAAGAAGAAAAATGTAGCATTTGTTTGTTGTTGCTGTTTGCTGCTGTTGACTCAGCCTCGACCATGACAATCCTGTGCACAACTCTGCATAGTCCGTCCCTGCAGCGTTCACTGGTTGATTTTTCAAAAGTTATCAGGCTTTTCTTTCTAATATTAGTCTAGCTCAGCTAAAGCCTGCTCACCATTAAGCAACACACAAGTTTCCCCTGATAGTTGTGCCTGAGATGACTGAGAATCAAACTTCACCGGGTCTCCCACAAGGAGAGCAAGAATTCTACTACTGAACCATGAATGACACCGGCATGTATTTACTGCTATATTAAGTATTACAGCCTTGGAAACTATTGAACATTTATGCTCTAGGGTTATTATGAGTGGAAATAAACTCAAAGGCAGCCATTTTTTTAATATGACAAGAAAATGCTACAAGCATTATATATACACTTAATTCTTGGGAAATCTTCTGTGATAACTTTTATCACCTCTGTTTTACAAACAAACAGAACCAGATACGTTAAAACCCTATGAAGTGGTTAAACTTAGATGCAACTCAAAATCTTTCCTCCTGGCTATATGCCTACTTAACAGCTTTTTCTCCATCTCACAGCTGTCTTCAATCTTCAGGTTCCTACTTTCTTTTCGAAAGTCTATGATTAAACAAATTGCCCCATCTTAGTTATCTAGTGCCACTATAACAGAAATACCACAAGTGGGCGGCTTTAACAAACAGGAATTTGTTTTCTCATAGTTTGAGAAGCTAGAAATCTAAAGCCAGAGTGTTGTCGTTAAGGGAAGTTTCTGTCTCTCAGCTCTGGAAGAAGCTCTTGTCTCTTCAGTTTCTATTCCTTGACTCCTTTGTGATCTTCAAGTAGAATGGTATCAATCTGCCCTCATTTCTGCTCTCTTAATGCTCCTTTTCTATCTCAAAAAAGATTTATTTAAGAAGTGCAGTGCACTACTATTATATTAATAATATAACAAAACTTTTTCCAAAAAAATATTATAACCACAAGAATCAATTAGCTCATATCTGACCCTCAGCATAAAATAAAAATCCTATTGATCATTGTAGGGAACATGAACTCCAAATTGAAATTTCTCATTTTCTTTTTTAATCCTCAGTCTCTACCATAATTCCTTCATGCCTCTTGTTTTCCTATTTTTATAATTTCTTCTATTCTAGTGACACACTCAACAACTACCAGTTATTATTCATACCCTTATCATTATTAATTTTGTAGAGTTGTATCTGACTTATGGCAACCTTATAATCAACAACCTGCATTGTGCAGATGACACAACCCTGCTTACTGCAACTGAGGAGGATCTGAAGTGCTTGCTGCAGAAGGTCAAGGACTAGAGCCTTCAATATGGACTGAAGCTCAACAACAAGAAAATAAAGATTCTCACCACTGGGTTAATTGGCAACATCATGATAGATCTTGAAGAGACAGAGATTGTTAACAGCTTTAGTTTGTTTGGCTCTACAATGAACACTCTTGGAAAACAAGACTAACTGCATTGTGAAAGTCAGCTGTAAGAGACCACTCCAGAGTACTGAAGAGCAATGAGGTCAGTCTGGAGACTAAGGTGTGCCTGATCCAGGTCATAGTTTTCACAATTGATTGTCATGCATCAGAGAGTTGGACAATGACTAGGGAGGATAGAAGGAGAATTGATGCCTTTGAGTTGTGGTGCTGGAGAAGAGTATTGAATGTACCAT
>NW_006399807.1:17506948-17509674 GCF_000299155.1 Elephantulus edwardii | reverse complement strand
ACATCATAATAGATGAAGAATAAATTGAAACTGTGGAAAATCTTCAAGAGGATTTTGCTTGTGTGTGATATTAGTGATACTGTTCAATAATTTCTACACTCTGTTAGGTCACCATTTTTTTGGAATGAAATATATATAGATCTCTTCCAGTCAGTTGGCCACATAGTTGTCTTCCAGATTTGTTGGCACAATCTGTTGAGTACTTCCAGGGCAGCATCTACTTGTTAAAATATGTCAGTTGGTTACTCAGCAGTTTCTGGTGCCTTGTATTTTTTTTCCAATTCTTTCAGAGAAGCTTGAATGTTTTCCTTCATGAACATTGCCTTGTGATTCTGTGTTGTTTTCTTAAATTCTTCTGTGTCAGCCAATTCATTTGGGTACTGTGACTCTTAAGTTTATCGCATGTGAATTTAAAAACCATCTCAGGAAAGATAAGAGGCCTTGGACTCTAGTGAACGAAGACCAGATGAGCTGTGGGAGGAATCAGGAATGCAAAAGGTCATCACAAAGACAGAGGAGGAGGAAAAGATTGAGATAGACATCAGAAGAGACTCTACATATTGCACTAGAGCATTGAGAAGCCAAAGCAAAGGGAAGAAAGCAGGAAGTTAAGGAATTGAACAGAAAATTTCAAGGGGCAGCTGGTCAAGACAACATATTATAATGAAATGTCCAAAGAACTGGAGTCATAAAAATCAAAAGGGCTAAACTCATTGTGCATTTTTTTATTATTTTTTTAAATAATTTTAATGAACATTTACAGAGATTTTGGATTTCCATTCATTCATTGCTGCACTTCTCTCCCCGCCCAGCCCTCCACCTCCGCCCCCCAGTTCGCTCCTCTCTTTTAAAAGTAAAAGAAACACTCCCTCCCTGGTACACAATCCCCACCCCCGCACCCCTCTCACCTCCCCAAGTACATTCCACTATGCAACCTTAATTGTGGACTCTTAAGCTGAAGTAATTAAAGAAAATTCAAGCTTCAAGTTCCAATACTTAAGGATGCTATGGGCAGAATATTGAATGATGTGTCTTAACTTCCCTAAATTTACTGTCTTCCTAGTACTACAGCTTCACCTGCCCCAGGTTGGCAGCTCCTCTATTTAGAGGAAATTAGAGACCAGCAAGTCTGTGTCCTTAAGAAAGAGTGTTTGATCAAGCTCACCTAGACTATTCATTGGATCCTGCTCCTAATCCACTTATTCCAGCACCTCACACCTTCTGTGTGGCAGGCAGATCAGCCACCAGTCATTTGTCAGCAGGGGCTTTCAAGTTGCAACAATGTTGTAAAGATTTCAGTGTAGCTTCCAGACCAATACATACTAAAATCAAAGGCCTGGAAATCTACTTCTAAAAACCAGTTAAGGAAGATTGTTATGGATCATTAACAGTATGTTCTATGAGAATTTTGTTTTATGCCTTCAATTCGTTGACACATGGTAAGGATAACGTAAGCGATATGGGATAGAACAAGGACAAAACAGTGAGATCTTCAGCTGCTGACTCTGGATTCTTTACGAGGATGTTCACATCTTGTTCACTACAGGGGGAAATGCCCCTACTGCATTAATAGTATATTCTCTGTAAACATAGAGTAGCTATCTGTTTTCAGTCCTGCCCCATCCCACACATGCCATCCCACTCCACACCTACCCTCCCTGTTCCCACTGAATTTATTCCAACTCATAATGACCCCAGAGTGTAGAGCAGAACTGCTCCATGAGTTTTCAGACGGTGACTGTTCAGAAGCAGATTCTCAGGCTTTTCTTCTGAGACACCTCTGGGTGGATTTGAACCAGCAACCTTTCCATTTGTTGTTTTGGAGGCTGTTGCATTGATTACGACCTCTAGGGACCCCATGTGACAGAGTAAACTACCCCATAGAAATTTTCATGGTCTTTGCTAAGACCAAGATTGTCAGATCTTTTTCTCATGGAACCACTACAATCATTAATCAGCTCTTAAGTTGGTAGTCAAGGTCTGATAATTGCACCCACCAAAGAGATGTTTAGTAACTGGATATTTAGGTGATGTCTTCTTAGGGATGTTGGGCAGAGGATGTACTAGATATCCCTCAGGGCTTTTTTTGTCCACATGAGGTAGAGATTGGCAAAAGATCAAAAGGTAAATGGTAGAAGTAGAGACCACAGGAAGACGAAAGTGAAAGAAGCACAAAGAAGGGAAAGAAAAGATCATAGAGATTAACCGCATGGGAAGAATGTTAATGTCAATGATTTAGACACATTAAAAATGTTGCAATGGCAAATATTCTGGTACATGTATATTTACCATATTTCAAAAAGAAAGGAAGAAAGGTCAGTGAGGAAAGAGAGATTGAAAGTTGGAAAAAAAGAGAGGACTGGAAAGATTGGCAAACGAGTATATGTGTCAGGAACAGAAGGGTAAGACTCATAAGCCACATATAGATGTTTACACACTCACTGTTACTGTTTTTATCATTGTTGTTATTAGGTGCTTTAGTGTCCAGTACAACTCATAGCAATCCTAGGAACAACTGATCTGAACCCTGTTCTATCTCATGCCATCCTCACAATCTCTGACACAAGCAAGCCCATTGCCACAGTCACCTTGTCAACCCACCTGATTGAGGGTCTTTCACAGTCCCTCCACCTTCCTAAGCATGACACCTTAACTATACCCCTCCTCATAGGCACAATGCCTCATAGACACAATTGCATAGGGAAAAAAAAGGAGAGAGAGAGAGA
>NW_006399807.1:17493013-17506848 GCF_000299155.1 Elephantulus edwardii | reverse complement strand
TGTCTCTGATCCTTTAAGAGTAGGAGTTTCAGCTGTAGGTCAAATGCACTAGGGTCTGTCATCACTCACAGCTTCGTACTGTCCTCATTCCAATAGAGCAACTTGTACCCTGGTACTTTCATATCTCTCTCTCTCTCTCTCTCCTTCCCTCTCCCTCTCCCCTTACACCCTCTTCTTCTCCCCCTTTGTGTATCTGTGTGTATATGAGAGAAGCACAACCCAGAAGCACAATCTCCATTCTTAAGCCGGAGGAGGAGGAGGAAGAAAGGAGGGGAGGGGAGGAGAGGAAAGAGTTATTGCTGTTGGAAGTCCACCAGAAATAGACTTACAATAGCCCACCCAAACAGGATCTAATAGAAATCAGTTGTTGTTGTTGTTGTTGTTGTTAAGTGCCACTGAGTCACAGGCGACCCTATGAATAAAAGTCACATGGTGACCCTATGAACAAAAGACCTGGACACCTGTATAACTTTCATCCTTTCTCCAGTTTCATAGAGTTTCCAGAGGCAAGCTATTATGGAAGTGGATGCCACTCCTGCTTCCAAGCTTGTTTTAATCGGGGAGCTCCACTAAACACTGTCCACCATGGGCAACCATTCTCGCATTTGACTCATCATTGTCACAGTGTTCGGCTTCACAGCAACCACGAGTTACCTTTGTACAGCAAGTGGACATACCAGGGTTACACGACCTTTAAACAATTAAAGGCAGGCCTGAGGGCCGCAGAATAGTCACCCACCTTTGGCTTGGGAGCATGGCTTTCTGTCCGCTAGGCCAACTGCGTTTTCTCTCTCTCTCTCTCTCTGTCTCTCTCTCTTTCTCTCTCTCTCTTTCTCTGTGGTTGTTGGTGTTGTTGGTGCCATCGAGTCACAGTGACTCATAGCGACCCTATGAACGAAAGAGAAATCAGTTGTATTTAACAAAAACCTAGCCAGATAGAGAAATCCTTGCCCTGCCTAGATCTGGCTCTATTCTGGTATACTATAGCCTGGGCAGCTGAATCAGCACTCCTAGAGCATTATTCTTCAAACAACCCCACCCACCACCAGCTGTGGTCCCTGCTCAGCTCTATCATACATCCCACCCTCTTTTGCCAAAGCTCATCTCTCCTTACAGCTGGTACCACTGTAGGTTGAGCTAACCTCTCATTCTGGGACCAATCTGCCAAACCATCTACTGATGGTTCAATTCCAACTCATAGCAACCTATAGGTCAGAGTGCAACTATGTCATAGGGTTTCTGAAGCTTTATTCTTTACAGAAGGAGACAGGCATATCTTTCTCCTGTGGCTCGTGGGTTCAAACCACTGACCTTTAGATTAACAGTAGAGCACTTAACCACTGTGCTGCCTGGACTACTTATCTAACCAGTGGGTAGGGAAAAATCACAGAAGCCCTCTCAGTCATGGCACCTTTGCTCTGGTCCTCATCTAGCTTCATGGTCTGGTTCTTATCAACAAATCCCTTATTAACAAAGCAGCTATCTACTGCTCCATGACCAACATCATGAGCAGTAAGAATTACAGAGCATCCTTGTCATATACTTTATATGGATTAATCAATTGATCCTTTAAAATAAATTAGTGAGGTTAGGTCAGTAAATACCCCGACCAGCAGATGAGGAGATGCAATTTTCCATAACTCATCCGAGGTTATATACATAAAGAATATGTAGTAGTAGACATTGGATTGAAACCAAACTGTCCAGCTTTAAGGCTCCTAATATATTGTCATTAAAGAGTAGAGAGTCTTGGTCTTCCAAGCTGGAGTCCCACCCATCATGCCCAACATACATCTTAGACTAGGGCCTGCCTGCTTCTCTGCAGTCTTGACTGGGGTTCCTCCTTCCTGTGCCCTGATCCATCACAGTTGCTACAGAGTCCCTAACAGGCCCCAGGCGCATCCCTTGCTATCTGTCTCCTCTCAGGCTGCTTTGCAGGCAGGCTGAGATCCCTTTTACTTCTTGCTTCAGACACCTGCCCACATTGCCAAGCAGATGTCACCTTCTTCATGTTGCCTCCCCACCTCCCAAGTCCATTCTGCCTTAGCTGATTGACACCCACTGAGACACTGACTCAGCTGCTTCTTTGTAAACATCTAGCCCATGGATATCAAACTCAAAGCACATTTGATTCTTGCACCATCTCATCACTCAATATCAAGGTTAGTTGGCTATAAAGAAAGTCTTCTGCTTGCCTTACACCCAACATTCCTCTGTCTCTGATCCTTTAAGAGTAGGAGTTTCAGCTGTAGGTCAAATGCACTAGGGTCTGTCATCACTCACAGCTTCGTACTGTCCTCATTCCAATATAGCAACTTGTACCCTGGTACTTTCATATCTCTCTCTCTCTCTCTCTCCTTCCCTCTCCCTCTCCCCTTACACCCTCTTCTTCTCCCCCTTTGTGTATCTGTGTGTATATGAGAGAAGCACAACCCAGAAGCACAATCTCCATTCTTAAGCCGAAGATTAGCACATAGTTTCTAATACTAATCATCAAGGAGGAAAAACACTACAGATTTGTCTGAATCGAATCAAGATATGTAGTTTGAACTCTGTCTCTAGGGAGCTCCTATGACATGTGCTGGAGTCCTTGAGGCTTTGCCCCCACAACTTAGGTTAATCCAAGTAATTTGCTTTTCCTGGCTCTTAATTTTCTCATGCCTAGTATTAGATTTTAGACTAGATAACTCTTCTCTGTTTAGTATTTTCTCCCTATTAAAAGTTTGGCATTTAGTTGTTGGTGTTAAGAGTTTATTGCTAGGGGAGCTCTGGTGGCCTAGTGGCAAGGACCTGCAACTATAATTCCAGAATCGCACGGTTCGAATCCACCAGATGCTCTGCCAGGGAAGGAGGGACAATCACCTCCTGTACCTGTCAGATCTGATTTGGCGGTACACTCACACAAAAATAATTAAAAAAAAAATTTTTTTTTAAAAAAAAGAGTTTATTGTTGTAAACAGCTTCCTTAGCCATTGACTGACTTTGCTATATGAATGAATGGGAATATGTGAATAGGATGCGTTAACCTGTCCACAAAGGCATCGGATAATCTTGCCCTTGAATGGAGCAGATCAAGCAACCAAATTTGAGAATTTCATTTCCAACAAATAAGAAGCCACAGAATACAGTGCATCCTTCATGGCCAGAGATTCTTGAGACAGTCAGACAAGGGCCTACAGGGAACAGCAACAGAAAACCAGAGAGCTGATGTGAGACAGAGTGGACTTGGGAACTGTTACCAAGGGAGCTCTGGTGGCCTAGTGGCTAGAAGCTGCACTGCAATCCCAAAAGCATGTGGTTAGAGGCCACTACTGCTTCTTGGGAGAAGGATGGGCAGTCTCCTCCCATGTGATTAACTGCCTCTGAAAATCCACTGGAGGGTCAGTTATGGGTCAGTTCCAACTCAATGGCACACAACAAGCAATAATAAACCCATAGGGAGTCAGAGCTAAAAGCCTTTGCCCAAGTTCATTGGAGGACTTGTGGTGGAATGGTTTGGGAGTGGAGGAGAACCATAATTGGCAGGACTGGCAGAAAGCCAAAAGGCTGAAGGCTGAAGTGCCTATGAGTTCATGTCAGCAGGTGCCCTAAGTGACTATATTCTGCCACTAACCTGAATTACAGTCTTTTCATTTTCCTGATATGGTTCAGTGTGGTTTGCAAGCTATCATAATGAATTTCACACACAGTAGAGTAGTAATATTGATGTTGGGATGAGTAGAAAGAGTTGCGGGAGCATGGGGAACATGTCTGACCTCATGGAAATTGGTTTGCATTGTTGATGTGGTTAATGGGTACAGTTTCCCATTGTGGAGTTGATAAAGGTCAGATATGGCCTTCCCCACATGGCCTTTGCTTTTTTACAAATTGACATTTAAAATCCGTAATCTGGTTGGACTTCCACTTACCCTCTGTTTGTAAGTGGGGAAGTTTGAGTACTAGAAAGATTAGTATTTTAAAAAATTACTTAATTCAGCTGTCACACTATTTTTCAGACCATAGCAATCTGATTACAAGGAGTAACTTTCTCTCTTTGCCTCCCTAAAATTGGTAGCCTAAAGCTTATCCCCCAGGAGTTCAACAGTCATAGCGCCCCTGGACTCACACCATCCCCCTTGCTCAGCCCTGGTGACAGGGCAAGTGACTATAATAGTTTTTAGTTCTTCTCTCAGGACAAGGGATGTAACTTTGACCTGGATGTCTTCATATCTAATACGAACTAGATATTTCTAGAATATAGCCAGCTATCAAGAGTCACCTGACTGAGGCATAAAGCACAAGTCACCATTTGATGCTTTAAACATCAAGAATCAAAAAAAAAATCACGGGAGAAGAGAAACTTCTAGAACACAGGATACTGGAATATGCGTTCATTCCTCGTGGCATCACCAATGCGCCTATAGCTAATTTGTTACCTCTTATCCTATGGGCTTTGAAAAATCTCATTGCCAGTATCTCTTTTTCCCCATTTTCACTGACTATTATTTCCAATATTATTGGAAGCAGTATGCCTCCAGTTGTAATGCTTGGTATATTTTATGAAGGTCATTCTATCTCAGATTTTCAAGTGAATAAGGAGGAAGTAATCTTGAATGAGCAAACTGTGTCATAACCTAAAAGGCACAGCCATGCTTAGCACAGCGCCGGACTGTGGACAGTGAACAAACGAGTGCATACATGGATGAGTGTGAAGATTACTTCTGCTATCTCACATGACTGTGAGCAATGTGTTCTCACTTCAAAAGACAAAACAGTAAGTGGGCACATGAAGGTAAGGAAAAAACACAGAGAAAGAAAAAACGTGCAACTATAAATAAGAAAACAGATACTGTAGAGCAGAACGGATTTCTGAATGAAGATATTGTGGGGCAGAACAGATTTCTGTGGGGCTGAGTCAAGATGCTTAGTTTCTACTCTTCAGGCCTCTGTGAAAGGAAGCACTTCCTGCCACCCCTCTGACCACTTCCTCAGTATCCTACTTGCCTGCTGCCCTTGTTCACTCTGGAGATAGGCTAAAATAGAATAAACTCAAAGGAGTACTGGGGAAATGAAACTGTTTAAGTTACTGCAGCTACTGGATCCTTATCTCTGTGTGTCTTCTTGGTCTCCTACTTATTCTCCAGTTCTCGCCTTGGCCCTCTGTGGTGCTGCTGTTTAATCTGCACACAGAGGGAGTTAAGTTAGTAGGAATCTGCAGTAAAGTAATGGGCTCATTTCCGTTCTCTCTCTCTCTCTCTCTCCCTACCTCCTTCCCTCCCTCCCCCCTACACACACACACACAGAGTGAGAGAGAGTGTGTGTTAATATGAGGAATTTTACATGAGATCCATGACAGTGGGTTTACCCAGCATTATATGTTGCCTGATCTACTGACAGCTGGTAGAGGGTATGGATTGTGGACACAAGTAAGATGAAATTGTTGACAACTTCAATCTTTTCTCCATCTATCATGGTGTTGCTTATCAGCCCAGTGGTAAGGACTTCTGTCTTTTTGATGTTGAGACGTAATCTATATTGAAGGCTATAGTCCTGGATCTTATGCAGAAAGTGTTTCAAGTCCTCCTCACTTTCAGTGAACACAGTATGTCATCTGTATAACACAAGTTGTTGATGCGTCTTTCTCTGATTCTGAGGCTACATTCTTCATCATCCAGAGTCCAGCTGCTCAAATTATTTGCTCAGTTTGCAGATTGAATAAGCATGGAGAAAGAATACAACACTGAGACAACCTTTTTTTTCTGATTTTAAACCATGTAATGTTCCCTTGATCTGTTCAGACAGCTTCTTCTTTATCTAGGCATAGGGTTTGTATAAGCATTTACATTGTTGTTGTTGTTGTTATGTGACATACAGTCACCTGCAACTCATTGAAACCCTATACACAATAGCTCTGAACTCCTATCCTGCACCAATCTCGCCATCTATAACATACCTGTTCCCATTGTCCTACTCACTAAGTCAATCCATCTCATCCAGGGTCTTCCTCTCCCATGTTGTTCCTCCACCCTTTCAAGAATGATGTCCTTCTTCAAGGATTGGCCCTCCTGGATACATGCCCAAAGTATATTAAATTCTACCTAGGACTGTCTAAAAACCACTGAATTGAGAGATATACAAAGATAAAATTTTTGTAATATTATCTCATTCCATCTGGACCTTAATCTGGAAGATCTACCCCTAGAATATAGAAATATGGAAATTAATTTTTTTTCCTTTTCTTTCTTTTTGCTAAGCCTAGTTGTATTGGATTTCTGTCTCTTGCAAGCAAAAGAAATTTAATACATCCACAAGGGGGATGTTGTTGCTGTTGTTATTGTTGTTGTTGTTGTTATGTGCCATCAAGTCACTAAACTATCCTGTGCCAACCTCGCCATCTCAAACACACTCATTCCCACCACTCCACTCACAGAATCGATCCATCTCATCAAGGGTCTTCCTCTCCTGTGCCATCCCCCCACTCTCCCAAACATGATGTCTCTCTCCAAGGACCAGTCCCTCCTTGAAACATGCCCAAAGTATGTCAGAAGAAGCTTCAGAATCCTTGACTCCAAGGAGCATTCTGGCTTCACCCTCTCCAGGACAAACCTGTTTGTTCTCCTAGCAGTCCCAAGTATATTCAACACCCTTCTCCAGCACCACAGCTCAAAAGTATCAATTCTCTTTATATCATCCCTATTCACTGTCCTACTCTCTGATGCATAGCATGTAATTGCAAAGACTATAGCCTGGATCAGGCACACCTTAGTCTCCAGCCTGACATCTTTGCTCTTCAGTACTCTTGAGAGGTCCCTCAAAGCTGACTTTCCCAATGTAATTCGTCTCCTGATTTCCTGGCTGCTGTTACTAAGAGTGTTGACGTGGAACCAAGTAAACTAAAGCTGTTAACTCTCTCAATCTCTTCACCTTCCATACTGATGCTGACAATTGACCCAGTGGTGAGAATCTTTATTTTCTTGATGTTGAGCTTCAATCCATATTGAAGACTGTAGTCCTTGACCTTCTGCAGCAAGTGCTGCAGCAAGACTCTCCATTGAGTTTTCAGAGACAGTAAATCACAAGGGAGGAGACTGCCTATCATTCTCCTGTGGAACAGCCAGTGGATTCAAACCACATGCCTTTAGGATTGCAGTTCAGCTTCTTACCACTAGGCCATGAGAGCTCCCTGCCAAATAAAAGTCCTGGCCCTGAATAAGATGCTGTGGTGGCACCCTCATCAAGATAGAAAAGATCATCCTAGACTAACATCTGGTTCCCCACCCACCTAACATTCCACTGCATTTCAACTTAAGAATATGAAAGTGCTTTTGATGAGATTTCTCCTCCTCCGACTCCCACAATGCTTTCCAGCACCCCCATACCCCATTTTCAATTTAGAAGCTGTCAAGAATGCTTAAAATTGGGGTTTATAAGCAGGGTTTTTTTTTTAAATACAATTACTAAAAATCTAAGTTTCCTCTATTTATATTAGAGATCCTGGCCTGAGAATCCTCCTTTCCAAAGCATGCTTTGCCCCCTGTATTTATCCAGAACAAACACAGTCACCTTCAGTCCCTTAACAGAGGTACATCATAAGGCCTTTGTAGTAGCAGAGCCTACTTTTAAAAATAGGTGTCTTTATATTTTGTTGATTTTCATTTTTCCATTCAAAGTGGAAGGGAGGAATGAGACAAATTCTAGATTGATGCAAGAAAAACCAGTGCAAAGCCAGATGGCCCAATCAATCATTCCACCAACACTGACTGGGCACCAAGAGTCATTGTGATGATACAGTCAAATTCAAGGTAGTCCTTGTCCTTAAAGAATTTATACAGCATATTGACAGAGGAGCCTTCATTAGAAAAGCTATGGACACTAAAATTATGTTACGACACATTCTAAAATTCAGGCCATACTGTGCTGGACAAATTTAACCTGATTTTTTTGGAACATGTTTAGCACTTCTGCTTGGAAGTTCCCTGTCCATTATGACTAGTTCATTTTGTCAGTCACCAAGACTGTGCAAGGGTATGGTTTAAGCCTAAATGGTTAGTGAGTCTACCATTTATAACAAGAGTCCTGGGTAAATAAACTCACACTATACACTTCAGGAGGGCAAAGAAGAACAAGTCAGTCCTGACGGTTCACTGTCTGAGTAAAACAGGGAAACAGAATAATCTGCAGGTAACAATAAATACATCACAAGACAACTCTACCCCTCAATCCAAACTCATAACCATCATTCACTTTTGACTCATAGCAACACTATAGAACAGAATAGAACTGTCCCAAAGGGTTTCCCAGGCTGTACATATTTACGAACACAGACTGCCACATTTTTCTACCACAGAGCAATGGTGGGTTCAAGCAATCAAACTGAGTGCTTAATCACTGTGCCACCAGGATTCCTAGCACAAAACCTCGTAAGTATTCTTCAAAACTCCAAAATTAATATTAATTTTGAAACAGGAAAAATCATATTTGAATGGAAGGTAGAAGAATAGACAGAGGTGGGAACTGAAGAAATATTTCATAGATGAGACTGAATTCCCACTCCTCTTTTTAAAAGTTATTCTAAAAAGGAACTTTGGTCCCTTTGAATTTAAAGATCATACCAAGCAAGTAACCAATCAAAGTTGATGTCATTCAGTAGAGTAACTCATGGTGTCATCCCTACTCTTATGGACCATGGACCTCCTCCTGAAACAAACTATACAGAATTCTTAGTAATATTTGTTACCAACCTTAGTTGTAGAATCATATGTGATATAATTGTCTCTTTTGTTATCAGGAGGTGCCTGTCCTTAGAAAAATACATTGTGCTGGGAAGAGCAGATGATCAGTGAAAGAGAGGAAGAACCTCCAAGAGACGAATTGGCAACATGAATACTACAATTAGTTTTGAGCATGGGAAAGATAGGGAGTGAAGATGGTACTGGGCAGGGAAAGGTTCCTTTCTGTAGTTCATAGCACTGCTGCAAGTTGTAGTCTACTTAACAGCACTTAAGACCAACTTATAATTGTAAATTGCTTAAATGTTTCTATATATTAATATTTATTTTTGTTGTTGTGTACTATCGAGTTGGAACCAACCATAGCTGACCCTCTGGCAGGCTTTCAGAGATAGTTAATTGCTCAAAAGGAAATTGCCCATCCTTCTTCCATGGAGCAGCTGGTGGCCGAGAACCTCATGCTTTTGGATTGCAGTACAATTTCTTACCACTAGGCTAGGCCACCATAGCTCCATAAACATCTTAGTGTTTATACAATGTAAGAACACAGAGTGTCGATGTTGTGGTTATGTGCCATCAAGTCGCCTGCAACTCATATCAACCTTATTCATAGTAGCCCTGTCCTATCCTGAGCCAACCTCACTATCTCTAACCTACCTAACCCCATTACACCAGTACCTGTGGTAATACACCTCAGCCAGCCTCTTCCTCTCATATGCTGACCCCTACCCTTCCAAGCACGATGTCTTTCTCCAAGGACTAGTCCCTCCTGGTAACATGTCCAAAGTATGTCAGACAGATCTTAAAAATCCTTGCCTCCAAGGAGCAAGTAAGTTTCACCATCTCCAGAACAAACCTGTTTATTCTTTTGGCAGTCCTTGGAGTGTCTAATACTCTTATCCAGCACCACAATTCTTAGACATCGATCCTTCTTCTGTCATCTTTCGTTATTTTCCAGCTCTCTGAAGCATAGCAAATAATTGCAAAGACCATGACTTGGATCAAGTGCTTTACCTTAACATCTATTCTGACATTTTTGCTCTTTAGCACTCTGAAGAGGTCACTGACAACATATTTTCCCAGTGCAATTAGTCTTTTGATATCCTTACTGCTGGTACCAAGACTGTTTATTGTGGAACCAAGCAAACAGACATTTTTAACAATCTCAGTCTCCTATCCATCTATCATGGTGCTGTCAATTGGCCCAGTGGTGAGAATCTTTGTCTTCTTGATTTGAGCTTCAGTTCACACTGAAGACATTGATGTTGAGCTTTATCTGCTAAGCTGAAAATGACACATGAGAGAACAGAGCCATGAATATCTCTCTGAAAGAGCCAAAGGGAGTAAAAATAGTTCATCCCTTCACTGCCTTAGAGCAGAAAGCAGATAAAGTGCAGTAGCCAAGGTCTGTGGTGCCTCTAGAGCCACACCAACATCAAGAAGTTAATTTATTCATTGTTGACTCACAATTGTAGTACTGACAATGGGGTTTATTAGGGAATTAAATTGGAGAGTAGGGGAGTCAAAGACTCACCCAATACAAGCACAGGTTTGAGACCAAGTTCCAAAACACAATTCCTTACTTAGTCCAGGCTCTCATTTCAGTTCAGCAGTCAAATCCAAATCATGCAGAAAAATTATTTCCTCAGAGCAGTTATAAGTCAGTTTCTCCTTCAAGAATCTGGCAAGAACAGCAAAAACCTTTAACTGTTTTTAACTAATGCAAGAAGCCAGAGGTCACACCTGACAGTGTCTCTACACTAATGCTGTGGTCTCTCCACTGCCATCACCAGGGTCTCACTCTCACCATGGTCTTGCTCTCGTCTCCTTCAAGTCTTACTGCCACAAGACTTGCTTGCCTCAAGTCTTGCTGTCCAGTGTGGAAAGCACTATTTCTCTTATCCTAATCCCATAGCTGTTGGTGATTTGCAAGACCATGTGCCTGCAATTAAGGTAGCTGGAGACCAGAGGTGGCTAAGTATAATGGCCTTTTTTAAAAGCCAACTTTTAAGCTAACACCACAAGCTTCAATCCATTTTGAAGACTATACTCCTTGACTATCTACAGCAAATGCTTCAGGGCCTCCTCAGTTTCAGCAAGCAAGGTTGTATCATCTACCTAATGCAAGTTGTTCATTACTCTTCCTCCAGTTCTGATGGCAAATTCTTCCTTATAAAGCCCAGACTCCCAGATGATCTATTCCAATATATTTCCAATCTATAGATTGGAAAGTTATGGAGATAGGATACATCCCTGATTCACTCTTTTCCCAATTTTGAAGCATGCTGTGTTTTCTTCTCTGTCCTGATGACTGCTTTATTCACCAGGTATAGGTTTCACATAAGCACAATCAAGTGTTCTGGGATTCCCATTCTTCTCGGAGTGAGCCACAGTTTATTGTGATCCACACAGTCAAATGTTTTTGTATAACCAGTGACAAATATATAGACATTCTTCTGGTACTCTCTGCTTTCAGTCAAGATCCATCTGACATTGGCATTGATGTATCTAGTGCTACAGCCTCTTCTACCAGCTTATATTTCTGGTAGTTCTCTGTCAATGTACTGTTTCAGTTGGTTTTAGATAACAGCTATGGGGATGTTGTTGTTTTTGTTATGTGCTGTCAAGTCACTTGTAACTCATAGAGAGCCTATGTACAACAGCCCTAAACGCTGCTCTATCCTGTGCCAATCTCACTGTCTCCAACACAATTACCCCCATTAAACTAGTCACTGAATCATCCCATAGAGGATCTTCCTCTCCTGTACTGTCCCTCCATCCTCCCAAACATGACTTTTCTCTCCATGTCAGATGAAGCTTCAGAATCCTTGCCTCCAAGGAGCAGCCTGGTTTAACCCTTTCTAGGATGAATCTGTGCATTCTCTTAGCAGTCCATGGTATATTCAATACTCTTCTGCAATACCTCAGCTCAAAGGTATCAATTCTCCTTCTACATGAGGAGAGGTATATAAAAATAATACATTTCTACAAACTTTGCACCTTCTTTTCTCCACCATACTCTCCTAGTGATGTCATTCAGAAATTGTAAATCTGATAAATTATCTGAATCATAACTGCTAAACTTTTACAGAGTTAGCTGCAATAACAACAGGTATTTTTTTTTTTTTTGGCTCCTTGGCTATCAGCCCTCTTGTCATGAGGAGAGACACATAAAGTGCTCGCTGTGGTTGTCACTCCTCTATAGCCATCTTTCCAAACCACAAGCATCCCAGGCAGTCAGTCTCCTATTGCTTGAGGCTTCTCTTGCAGGTCACTTTCTTCTGGGGTTACTCAGAGAGAGCTTGAAAGTCACGGTTTCCAGAGATGAGACATATCAAAGGTTGGTCTACCCACAGCCTTCTGCGGTCTGGGCATGAAAGCTCAAGTGTTCCAGGGTACAGTGGAATATGTGTGTGCTCTGCAAGAAGCAGAAATTCAGTAGTCATCTTGTTCCATGGAATGGTAACACACAAGGCACATATTCCTGGGTCTCCTAGAAAAAGGAACCAGCCTACAGGTATGTTTGCTGGGGTTCTTATAATATTAGAAAATAAGAGGCTTTAACTGAATGATCAGGAAGCAGGAACCAGATGGAGCCACAGTGCACAGAAACAAAGATGTTGGTCAGAGATAGAGTTGAGTCAGGAGGAATTTTTATTGAATCTGATGCCTGTCAATTGTAAAATGCAATCTTTTTATCTAAGTTGTTTATTGTGTGTGCACATAACTAGCTCAGTCTGTAGACACAGGATATGTATTTTTTTACACACACACACACACACACACACACACACACACACGAGAGGAGCTCTGGTGCAGTGGTTAAGAATGTAGCTTTATCACTCTGCTGCCGGATGCCAAGGCCTGGAGAGTCTTCAAGTCACCACCTCCCCAGCATGTGCTAAAGGCTGTGACGCAAACCAGGTGCACTTACACTCTCTCCTGCACAGAACCACTGCTTGCCAGGTTGAGGGGTTAACAGTTTCACTGACCATTTGCCACTCCCACTGTCCAGTGTCAGGAGCACCATTATTATAGGTACTTTAGGGAAATACTGCTGTCTAGCAACACCATGTGGGATCCTTTATGCTCAGTTTCTGCAAAGTTGCAGTCTGTATTAGTCATCATAAAAAAAAAACCCCAAAATAATCCTTCCCCTAAAAAAGTAGACCCAAAGAATACCCTAGGTAGGGAGAATCAGAATAAATACATTGATGTGGAGTTATTTTAACAGCTACAAAAGAAGATGAAAATGATGGAAGAAATATTAGAAGCCATTAAGAGAGTAAATACCTCAGAGACAATGATCCAGAAGAAATGTATTGATGAGGAGCAACTTGAACAGCTATGGAAGAAAATGAAAAACATAGAAGAAAGAATTTATAGTATAGATAAAGAAGTTCAATAATTTTAAAAAATCATCACAAGACAGAAAGGGTAGGACCAACATAGTACTAGAAATAACAGAAAAACATGAAAATGCAATCCAGAATATTTAAGATCAAATTGGCACAAGTGACCAACATGCTGGTAGAACAAAGAAGAGATTGAATAGTCAGTGAGATGGAAGATAAAAACCTCACTGGAAACATACTAGAAGAAAAATCAGAGGTGAGATGTAAAGGAAATGAAGAAAACATTGGAATCATGTGGGATGACATCAATAGGAACAGCATACTTATGATTGGAATTCCAGAACATGAGAGTGACAGGGAAATCACTGAGAAAATTGTGGGAAAAGTACTAGAAGAAAACTTCTCAGGTGTTTTTAAGAACAGGGAAATCCATATTCAAGAAGCACAATGAACACTAAATAGATTAGACCCAAAAAGAAAAACATCAAATTTTCAAAATTAAAAGATAAAGATAGAATTCTAAAAGTAGCACAAGAAAAACTTAGTCACCTACAAAAGGGGGGGGGGAATTAGATTATGTTCTGATTTCTCAGAAGAAACCATGTGAGCTCGAAGACAATGGAGTGACATATACGGAAAGCTGAAAGAAAACAATGTCAGCCAAGGACCCTTTACCAAGCAAAGATCATCAAATATGAAGAAGAAATTAGATCCTTTGCAGAAAAGAAGGAACTTAGGAATTTGTGAAAACAAGACTAAAACAATAAGAAAT
>NW_006399807.1:17491148-17492623 GCF_000299155.1 Elephantulus edwardii | reverse complement strand
GTAGGAGTGGCAGTACTAATCTCTGATAAAATAGACTTCGGAATGAAAACCACCATAAAAGATAAGGAAGGGTAATACATATTGATTAAAGGATCAAGAAAACATACCTTGGTCAACATTTATGCACCAAATTATAGATTTGCAAAATAAACAACAGTTAACAGAATTAAAGAAAGAAATGGCACCATAATAGTGGTAGGAGTTTTCAACAAAGGATAGGTCAATCCAAAAGAATCTCAATAAAGATGCAAAATATCTAAACTATACTATCAGTGAACTCAAGCTTGTAGATATATTCAGGGTACTGCACCCAACTAAAACTCAATCCTGTTTCTTCTCAAGTGCACATGGTACATTCTCCAGAATCGATCACATATTAAAATACAAAGCTAGACTCAATAAATTTAAAAAAACATTGAAAAAAATACAAATTGCCTTCTCAGATCACAATATCATAAAACTGGAAATTAACCACAGGAGGGTAAACTTTAAAAACCACCAACATTTCACATGTGGAAACTGAATAACTCCCTGCTAGAACATAATTGAGTTATGAAAGAAAGGAAAAATGAAATTAAGAAATTCTCTGAAACAAACAAAACTTAAAATACAACAAACCAAAACCTCTGGGATACAGCTAAGATATTCCTAGCAAATGGCACACACATGAAGAAGGAAGAAATATCAAGAATCTAACTCAATACCTTCATCAAATAGAAAAAGAAAAACAATCTAATCCTACAACTTCTATAAGAAAAGAACTTGTAAGGGCAAAAGGTGAAATCAATGAGATAGAAAGCAGAAAAACAGTTGAAATCATCAATAATAAGACCAGGGGCTGTTTTTATTAAGGATCTATGAAACTGACAAACCACTGTTAAACTTAACAAAAGGGGGGGAGGGAGAAGCTAAAGAACTTGATTAAAAAATTATAGAAGGACATCAAAACAGAATCAGATGAAATGAAATTGAATTACTATAAAACTATGTTATGATAAATTTGAAAACCTAGAGGAAATAAACAAATTCCCTGAAACTCATGCACTAACCAGATTGATAAGGACTTATATAGAACACTTGAACAGATTCATCACAGAAGAAGTAGTTGAAAGGTCACAAAAAGATTTTCTCATAAGAAAACTCCTGGACCAGATAGCTTGACAGCTGAATTCTACCAAACATTTAGAGAGGATCTATCACAAATTCTACTTAAATTATTTCAGAGAAAAGAAGGAACACTCCCAGAGTCATTCTATGAAGTTAACATAACCCTAACACCAAAACCAGGTGAAGATATTACCAAGAAAGAAAACTACAGACCTCCTTAACAAAATCCTAGCCAATAGAATCCAAAAACACATAAAAAAAAATTCATCATGACCGAATGGAATTCATAACAGGTATGCAAGGATGGTTCAATGTAAGAAAAACAATTAATGTAATTCACCATATTAACAAAGTAAATAACAAGAACC
>NW_006399807.1:17472866-17488547 GCF_000299155.1 Elephantulus edwardii | reverse complement strand
AGTTGCAGCTCCTTACCACTAGGCCACAAGAGCTCCCCCCAGGCTGCTTTCTTACAGCTCAGGAAGGTTTCCGCTTTCTCAGCTGGTTTTCTGGTTCCTTGAAGATCCCCACGTAACTTGCCATCAATCTTGCTGCCATATCTTGTTAAAAGTTTAGAAGAAATTCAAGCAACAAATGCTGGCAAGGTTGCGGAGAAACTGGGACCCCTACTCATTATTGGTGGGAGAGAGTCACACAATTTGAAGCTGGGAGAGGGTGAAGACATAGGAAAGACCCAGTTTAAAAATCAATATGTACAAACTTTTAAAATAAACCAGTATTAATTTAAAAAAAAAAAAAGAACTCAGCTTTAAGCAAAAGTTTAGCACTTCAAGTCCATCAGTCACTCCATGGGACAATAATGTGACAGTCTGATCCTGTAAAGATTATAGTTTTGGAAACCCTAGGCTACAATGTTACTCTGTCCTATAGGTGAGCTGTGAGTTGGAAGCAATTTGTCGGCAATGGGTCATGGTTTTTTATGTTTATGACTACAACCAAAGACTTACACAATGTCACTGTACTAAAAGAATAAATAGGCCAATATTCAACCATTTCAAGAGGTAATATTTGATTAAGAACCAATGGTAATTAATAAGTCCAAGCATCACCAAATGCATTGGTTCAAAACAAAGCTCCAGGAATTGATGTAATACCAATTACAATTTTTTAGCAAGTGGGTTTGGCAATGGAAGTGTTCACTCAACCATGTAAATAAATTTGAAAGACAGCTACCTGGCCAATTGACTGGAAGAGATCCATATTTATGCCCACTCCAAAGAAAAGTGATCCAACAGAACATGGAAGTTTAATGTTTACTAGTTAATATCATATGCAAGTAAAATCTTCCTGAAGATAATTTAAAAAAATCACTGGAGTCATAAAACAACAGGGAAGAGCCAGAAACCTTACCCAGTACGAGTGATATGAAAATGTTAGGTGCATCTTTGTTGAAAGCAGAAAACACCAGAAAAAAATATTTACTATGATTTTTTTACCATGTAAGTAGATTCAAATAATGTGGATTACAACAAATTGTGGATATTACTGCAAAAAATGAGAACCCACAATACTTCATTGTGCTTGTGCAGATCTTATAAATAAAGTAAGGATCAGTAATCTGTATATTTTAAAAAAAAAAGGAGGGGTGGCAAACAGCATGGTTTGAAACCAGGACATGTAAATGTTACATTGATAATTTCATCATATTTGTTCAATCTGTATGCTGAGCAAATATCAAGAAGTCAGACTACATGAAGAAGAACACAGCATCAGGATTGGAGGAAAGCTGGTTAACAATCTACAACATGCAAGATGATTGGCAGGCAAAAACCTTGCCTGCAGAAAACCAAGACTTGAAGCACTTGCTGATGAAGCTTAAAGATGAAGTCGGCACAATGGAGTGGACTTCAGGGGAAGGGATTACATAAGAATGAAAGTTTTTCTTTTACTTTTCAAGGAGAAGAGTGAATTAGGGAGCAGGGGTGGGCAGGGAGAAAAGTGCAACAATGAAAGAATGGAAACCCTAAGTCTCTGTAAACTTCAATTAAAATTAATTAAAAAAATTAAAAAGTGAATTAAAAAATTTTTTTGAAAAGATGGCAGCCTTAAGTATGGACTACACCTCAATACACAGAAAATGACATTCCTCACAATTGAACCAATAAATAAACATATTTTAATGGAGAAAAGATGAAAGTGGTGAGGATTTTATTTTACTTGGATCTATGATCAATGTTCACAAAGTAGGAGTAAAAAAAACAATTAAACACCATATTGTAATAGGCAAGTGTAGTGTTAAGGACCATTTAAAAACATTAAAAAGCAAAGATTTAACTCTGAGAACCTATGTTTACCTGACCCAGCCTATAGTATTTTCAATCACTTCATATGTTTGTGAAAGCAGGACAAGGAATAAAGAAGACTGAAAAATAAAGGATACCACTGAATTTTGGCTATGGTAAATAATACTGAAAATAAAAATATTGTAAATAATAAGGTCAAACAAAGGCAATGAATTCTCTTGGCATTTCTTAAGCTGAAGGAACTGAAGAACAAATTCAAGCCTCGAGTTGCAATACTAAAGGATGCTTTGGGCAGAATATTAAATAACCCAGGAAGCATTAAAAGAAGATGGAAAAAAATATACAGAGGCATTGTACCAAAAGGAATTGGCAGACACAGAATTTCATGAAACAATATATCAGCAAGAGCCTGTGGTGATGAAGGAAGAAGTTCAAGCTGCTCTGAAAGAATTGACCAAAAAAACCCACAAGGCCCTAGGAACTGATGGCGTGCCAACTGACATATTTCAACAAACACATTCTACTCTGGATGTGCTCACCAAGTTATGCCAAGAATTTGGAGGGCAAGCACTTGGCCAGCTGACTGGAAGAGATCTTATATTTGTTCCCATTCCAAATAAAGAGGACCCAGAATGTGGAAATTATCAAACAATATCACAGATATCACATGCAAGCAAGATTCTGCTGCAGATTGTCCAAAACAACTGGAACAGCACATCCACAGAGAACTGCCAGATGTGCACGCTGAGTTTAGAAGAGGCTGTAGTACTAGGGACATTATAGTTAATTTTAGATGGATCTTGGCTGAAAACAGGAATGTCCATCTGTGTTTCATTGACTATGCAAAGGCATTTTTGACTGTGTGGATCATAACAAACTGTGACTGATCCTGAAAAGAATGGGAATCCCAGAACACTTGATTGTGCTTATGCAAAATCTATACTTGGACCAGGAGGCAGTCATCAGACAGAACAAGGAGACATTGCATGGTTCAAAATCAGAAAGGGTGTATGCTAGGGATGTATTCTGTCTCTACACCTTTTCAATCTATATGCTGAACAGATCATTCATGAAGCTGGGAATTATGAATAGGAATGTGGCATCAGGATTGGAAGAAGATTTATCAACAACCTGTGTTATACAGATGACACAATCCTGCTTGCTGAAAATGAGAAGGATCAGAAGTGCTCATTGCAGAAGGTCAATAACTGCAGCCTTCAATATGGATTGAAACTCAATATCAAGAAAACAAAGATTCTGATCACTGGGCCAATTGGCAGCATCCCGATAGATGGAAAAGAGATTAAGATTATTTTTTTTCTCATTCCAAAATTTTATTTTAATTGTGATTATAATGAATATTTACAGAGAAGTTAGATTTTCATTCATTTATTGCACATTTCTTCCCCTTGCCCTCCCTCCCCTCTCCCCCAGTTCACTTTAAAAAAAAAATTCATTCATTGTTAAGAGAAAGAGAAAATCCTCAGTAAATTGAAACAGTGACAACAATAACGGATGTTGGCACAGTAGAGATTGTGAGGATTGTGCAGGATCAAGGAGAATTTGAGATTAAGATTATTAACAGCTTTAGTTTGCTTGGCTCCACAATCAAAATTCTTGGTTTCAGCAGCCAGAAAATTAAAAGACATATGCATTGGTAAAGTTTGCTGTCAGAGACCTCTCCAAAGTACTGAAGAGCAACAAGGTCAGTCTGGAGACTAAGATGTGCGTGATCCAGGCCATAGTCTTTGCAATTACTTGTTACACATCAAAAAGCTGGACAATGACTAGGGAGGATAGAAGGAGAATTGATGCCTTTGAGCTATGGTGCTGGAGAAGAGTACTGAATGGACTGCTAGGAGAACAAACAGGTTCATCCTGGAAAGGGTGAGACCACAATGTTCCTTGTAGGCATACTTTGACATACTTTGTCATACTTTGGACAATGTTGCAAGGAGGGGCCAGTCCTTGGAGATGGACATCATGGTTGAGAGGGAGGAGTGAGAGCACAAGAGAGGAAGACCCTCGATGAGATGGATTGATTCAGTGATTGGGGTAATGGGTATAGGCATGTTAGAGACAGTAAGATTAACACAGGATAGAGCAGGGTTTAGGGCTGTTGTACATAGGGTCACTATGAGTCACAGGTGACTTGATGGCACATAACAACCACCAGAAGAACAAACGAATCTGTCTTAGAAGTGTAGCCAAAATGTGATTAGACGAAAGGATGATGACTTCCCCCCCCCCTTATTCTTTGGTCATATTATCAGAAGGGACCAATCTTTGGAGAAGGATCTCTGCTCCTGAAGTAGTTGTAGTAGTTATGTGCTGGTCTAGACAGAAACAACTTGACCTTTCAGTGGTTTTTAGAGGGCTGTAAAATACACAGAAGATTTCCTATCTTTGCTCTTATAGAACAGCTGATGGATTAGAAGCAGGTGTCTTTGGGTTGGCAGTGGAACTCCTTACTACTGGGCCACCAGAGCTCCCTCAATAAAGTGGACGGTCAGTGAAAATGGGAATATTTTCAATGAAATGGAATGTAACAGTGACTACAACAATGGGCACTAGCATAACAATGATTCCCAGGACCAAACAATGTTTCATTCTATTATACTCAAAGTAACTATGATTTGGAATTTATTCAATGATGCCTAACAAGAGCAGTAGCATAAATGTAACATAAGTATGCAAATAGAATGAGTAAATTTGCATCCCACACCTAGGTAATATTGTTCAGGGCTCTTTGACTCATTGAAGATATGAGATAATATTTCACATGCATTAAGAACCTACTCCCTTGTATACCAAAATTCACTGCAGCACTAATTACAATAGTTGAAAAGTAGAAATAGTGGATAAACCAAATTTTATACAGACATACCAGGAATATTATTCACCCATAAAAGTAAATAAAATTCTGGTATGTAATATGTAATAATAACAAGCCCTACCCTACTAGAGGCCTATATAAGCTCATGGAAGCTCAGTGATCACCCTCTTTTGGGACATTTGCTCTCCTGAAACACAGCATCCAGCTGTACTGCAACTGATAGTCTACAGGATCCTGGCCCTTCACTCACCCATCTTTGCAGTACCAGGCTGCATCACCTCCAGTCACACGAGTCATTTCCCTGATGGTTTTAAATCTCTGTGAAACCTTCTAGGGAACCACCAAAGCTAAGGGACCTAGAGGAGTTGGGGAACTGAATGATAAGACTGATAGATTGGATAAAATCTGTGATTATTCTTTGAAGTTAAACTGTCCCTCTCCCTTTCTAAATAACAATCATTCAGAGGTAGCAGTTCATGTTCTGCATATGCAAGCCATGCTGGAATGGCTTTATTACACTGAAGACTCATCCAATGAATATGCCCCTTGCAGAGGCCATGACCAAAATGGTAATCATGGGATCTCCTCTAACCTGGGCACATAGCTTTGCTACTAGAAATAAAGCAACAATTTAAGAAGCTGTCAGCTCTATTAATCCAACTTCACCTTATGGGTTTTAGGAATATAAGGAACATCAGTGTGATTCGTAGACAAATGGGAGGAGACTATGGGGAAAAGATTTACCCTAGAAAGGTGGAGATGTTTAGATAGTTGCTCATATTAAAGGGATTAATATAGTGGACACTGATGGAGCTCGGACAAAGTTCTAAGGCAAACACTACAGAAAGTTGGGTGGTCCAATTAAGGTTCCCTTTGTTCTGCAGCAACAAGAGGGCCTAGACAAGTCCATTAATCTAAATCATGAGGTAATTAATGATGGGGATCCCATCCTAGAATCACTAGAAGTTCAGCTAGTTGATCAAGATATGGGTTACCTGGAAGGCCAGAATCTTCTGATCCAACTTCCAGAAAGGACCCAAGGCCACATGCAGAAATAGGCTGAAATATAATACATATTACTCTTTCTCCCTCTGAGGCATAAAATGCCAATTGAGATTGCTCTGCCTGCCAGCAAGAGAACTAGAGGTTGCAGATGCCTATGGGACAGAAACCCAGGTGGGAAGGCCCTGTGCATAGTTGATATGAAACTGATTATTTTGGACTGATTGTATCAGGTGACAAATGAGTCCTTTCAGGAATAGATACCCAGGACATATCTTAGCATATCGGGTAACTGATGCAAATGTAAAAAATACTACTAAAGTACTAGAACCAAAGACACTGTATCAAAAGGTCATAAAAAGACTTCCCCATAAGAAAAGTCCTGGACAAGATGGCTTCACAGCTGAATTCTACCAAACATTCAGAAAGGATCTATCACCAATTCCACTTAAATTATTTTTTTAAAAAATGAAGGAACACTCCCAGAGTCATTCCATAAAGCAAGCATAACCCTAATACCAAAACCAGGCAAAGATATTACCAAAAAAAGAAAACTACAGACCAATATCTCTTATGAATATAGATGCAAAAGTCCTTAACAAAATCCTAGCCAACAGACTCAGAAAGCACATTAAAAAAATTCATAATGACCACATGGGATTCATAAGAGTTATGTAAGGATGGTTCAACATAAGAAAAACAATCAATGTAATTCCCCATATGAACAAAGTAAATAATAAATAATAAGAACCATATGATCCTATCAACTGATGCAGAAAAGTCATTTGACAAAATCCAATACCTCTTCCTGATTAAGGCATTAAGCAAAATTGGGATAGAAGGGAATTTCCTCAACATAGTGAAAAGTATATATGCAAAACCAAGGCAGATATTATTCTCAATGGAGAAAGACTAACAGTGTTTTCATTGCAAACAGGGACCAGAGAGAGGTGCCCATTATCACCTCTTCTATTCAATATTGTATTGGAAGTACTTGCCAGGGCAATGTGACATGAGATGGAAATTTTAAAAATCCAGATTGGCAAAGAGATGGTTAAACAATAGCTATATGTAGAAGATATGATAGTGTACACAGAAAATCCCCGAAGACTCAACAACAACAACAAAAAAACTATTAGAGCTAGTAGGCCAGTTTAGTAGAGTGGCAGGATATAAGATCAATATATATATATTTTAAAAAATCAGAGGGATTTCTCTACAGTAACAAAGAGAACTCAGAGAAGGAAACCAAGAAAGCAATACCATTTCGATAGCCAACCACAAATTGAGTTACTTGGGAGTGAACCTAACTAGAGATAGAAAACCTACTAAAAAAAATTACAGAACATTTATGCAAGGCACAATAAAAGACCTAAATAGATGGGAAAATGTGCTCTGTTCTTGGATAGGAAGACTCAATATTGTGAAAATGACAATCCTACCAAAAGCAATCTGCATATTCAAAACAATCCTGACACAGATTTCAAATTCCCTGACCTCAAAACCTACTACACAGCAATAGTAACCAAAACAGCATGGTACTGGTACAATGACAAGCACAAAGACGGATGGAACAGAGTGGAGAAGCCAGAAATGGACCCAGCTATCTATAGTTAACTGATATTTGACAAGGAAATGAAACCTATCAGATGTGGAAATAACAACCTCTTCAACAAATGGTGCTAGCAAAATTAACAACCTCTTCAACAAATGGTGCTAGCAAAATTGGACTGCTACTTGCAGAAAGCTGAAACAGGATCCACATCTCACGTAATACACCTCAAGGTGGATCAGAGTAAAGCCCCAAACCATAAAGTACATAAGAGATCAAGTTTAGAAAGCCTAGTGAACGGTATAAAGAGACTGCCAAATACAGCCAGAAATGCACAATCTAAAGAGGACAAAATTGATGAATGGGACCTTCTAAAGATTAAATCCCTGTGTGTATCAAAAACTTTCCAACAGGGTGAAAAAAAAACAACCCACTAACGGGAAACAAACATCTAATGATACCTTCTTAGACAAGAGTCTCATAACAAAAGTTTATAGAATACTCCTGGGCCTCCTCAAGAAAAAGATTGATAAACCAATTACAAAATGGGCAAAAGACATGGAAAGAATTTTCACAGAGGAAGATATTAGAATGGCCAACAGACACATGAAGAAATTTTCAAAATCACTGACAATAAGAGAGATGCAAAGTAAAACCACAATGAGATACCATCTCACTCCAGTAGCAGTGGCAAAATCTAACAGGACAGCAAGTAATACATTTTGGAGAAGATGTGGCAAGATACAAACTCTTATACATTGTTGGTGGGATTTCAAAATTGTACAACCACACTGAAAGACCGTTTGGTACTTCCTTAAAAAGCTGAACATAGAAATTCCATATGATGCAGCTATTCCATTGCTTGGAGTATACCCCCCAAACAATGAGAACTGAGGCTCAAACAGAAACTTGTACTAATATTCATGGCAGTATTATTCACCATTGCAATAACATATCAACAGCCCAGTTTTCCAATCACTAGTTTTTAGATTTTTCAATGAATAAATCATTAATTGTACAAAATTCTATCAGTAGATCTCCAGCCTGATTTCTGTCACCATAATCGTATTTTCCAACTACCAGTTCTTTTTCTTTGTTTCCAACTTTTGCATTCCAGGTATGAAAGAGTGTGATGAATGCATTTTTGTTGCATATTTGATCAATTGTAAACTGCAAAAATTAGTAGAAGTGCTCTTTTGTCATTTCTAGCTTCATGGTTGGTGAGGATATTTGAAGAATATATGCATTAACAGGGCTTCCTTGATCGTATATGGGTAGTATCCTCACTCACAGGTTTGTACTTCAGGATCATCAGGAAGCTCAGCTGAAACCTGGGCACATTAGATAACCCTGCTGGTATTTTAAATATGGGTGGCATAACTTCCAGCATCATAGTAACTCACAAGTCATCACAGTATAGCAAACTGTCAGAGAAGTGGGATGTAATTATTTAAAGATGTGATTCAGCAGCTATGTGATAATGTAGTCATCTTCCATTTTCACATAATTCCAATTTTCATATAACAACCTAGTCTTTGGAACCTAAACACGCCAATAAGTAAAAGGTAGGTGAGGTTTGTGCATGTTTTATTTGTGGAGTATCATGAATCTATCTGCATATAAAACACGAGTCCCGTAGTTCCTCTTCCAAGAGCTCTGAGATCTGGGAATTTTTCATAATTCATTTGGCATCAAGTCATAAACCGAATTCTTTGGTAACAATATTAGCCATGAATTATAATTAGTCTTTTTAGGTCCTATTTCCTCATTTAGAGTGAATATTCAAAGAACTGTCAGAATTTCAATTTGGTCAAATATTCATTTGATTGTGAAGAACTGACCTAAATAAATTTTGTTCCTTCACTTGCAAGATGTGCATTTATAAGTGTCATCTTTCTACAATGAAAGGAAAAAATAAATTCTGAAATAATTTTGGCTTTCCGGAGAAAAATGTTTAACATTACTCAAAAAAATGTTTTAATTTGTCCTTGTTTCTGAGAAATATCAACTAAAATCTAACATTTTTTCTAGCAGCTGAAGTGGTTTTGTAAGGGCCCTCCAGATTCCTCTTGAGGGCTTATTTTAATGAGGACTCTCGGGTGGGATTAATTAGGTAAAAAAATTCTGGTATTAGCTGACATGGTGAGTAGGGACACCTGATTTCGTCCAGCTATGTATTTCGTACATCTGAATACACCCAATTCAGTACTTCTATGAAATAAGACCTCAATATCTGGACACAGAAGGTCCTTCTGCTTCCTGGTTGTTGAAAGGCATCGACACACATGGCAGAGGAACACATCCCTTTTTAGACATGGAGGCTCTGATTGGAAAGACTCTCAGACTACCCTCTGTACGTCCTCATTTGTATCTTTGGCTAGAATCAAAATGTACTTGTAAATATGGTACTTTCATGAGTTCTGGTAGTTATGCTATGATTCCACTGCAGTCTGAGGTCTTGGGCAGATCTGTCAATCTGGAGAACTCGGCCCTTTAAATTGTGAGATCTGACCTAACTAGACCTTTGCTAGTCTCAGAGGAAGAAGTACTGCACATGAACCTGATGTCATTCCAGTAATTAGCAAATGAATTGAAAACAGACTGTATTAATTGTTTACATGCAGAGCTCTAAGAGCTTTTATCAGAAATTATGACCAAGATTTTCGTGTTTCCTGCTGAAAGAATTGTTCAGGTATTTTACCCATTGAACCAGTTTGTTTGTTGTTTTGTATGATTCTTAGTGATCCTACAGGACAGAGTTTGTAGTGTCTGACTCATTTTGACCCCATAAAACTCATAGGAACTGACAGCTGGCCGTCCATTGAGTTTCCAAGGCTGTAAATTACATGGGAGGAGGTGGTTTATCTTTCTCCTGAAGAGCTGCTGGAAGAACCAAAGTGCTAGAGAGGTGCTACTTCTGGATTAACAATACTATTCCCTTCCAACTATATACCCCATAGGATTTCCAAAACTATAGGTTTTTCTTACCACAGAGAAACATCAATCTCTCCAGTAGCCTGAGGGTGCTCAACTGTTGTGCCACTAGAGCTCCTTGGAATCAGTTACGAGTGGTTATTCTATCCTAGTGATACCTTTTCTAAGCTTCCCAGGTGGAGTTTGGATTTCTGTCTACTGTCATTGTGTACTTCCATCCCCTGTTTCAGGTAGAGTACTTGCTTCTTAAGTATTTATCTTCCTCTATAAAGAAAAGGAAATCTTTGTAGTCAGATGGTGGTATTTATGTTTTGGGGGTTTTTTTGTTTGTTTGTTTTTTACATTGTTTTAGCCTTTCTCTTGATAGTCACATGCCTTGATGATATACTCTGTAGGGCATTATGATTCAACAGCAATAAGCTTGGGGGGTTTGAGTCTTAGTAGTTTTTGTGCTATTATTTTGTGCTTATTCATAAAATGTCCTGCTTCTGTACAGGTTCTCTTTGTTTCGGAGTCAGTGAAAAAAGATGAAGCCTTTCACTATTGCTTCCTTATTTCTTCCTCATTAAGATAATTTATGACTTAATTGCCAGAATTTTGAAAACAATTAGTTGGAAAGGTTTATGATGTGATTGTCCTTTAAAGCACTCAGATCTGTCTTTAGAGTTCACATATACAAAAAAGGAATATTTGTGTGGGGTTTTCCCCCTCCAACCCCCAAATACCTCCCCTTCAAAAAATGGAGGCCCAGATTCAACATATATTATTTTTATTTAAAGTTTTTATACCTGTTTTGACCAGTTCCTGTGAGAAATAGCTAAGTCAATTAAGTGTAAATTTCAAATGTTCCACAGAGTTTCAGAGATTCTGACAAGCTCAGATAGACTTTTGTCCTAGGTTAATATTTCTTCATAGAAAGGATAGTAGGTCTACACAACTCTCCAGTAGAAGGCTCAAATCCTTTCCAACACCCCTTTCTACTCCAAAACACACATCTGGTATCACTATCTATACATTATGAATAATGAGAAATAGAGACCACATGTTCAGCCCTAAACTACCCAAAATTTCACCCATGCAATCAAATTAATTCTTTGATCTGAAAGCATTTTTCTATAGAGAAGAGGTTTTATAGGAAAATAGCATTTTCCTCAGCTAAATATCAGAATTGATACTGTTCTTGACCTAACTTTTTAAAACTTAGTCTCTGTAGACTTATTTGTTGTCTTTGGCTTTCTTCATGTCAATGGTTATTTACAACTAATTTCTTCTTAAATGTACTTTTGGAATTTTTTTTTCTGTGTCTCCATGGAGAAAGAGAAGGAGGTGACTTGTTTATTGCCTACAAAGGTTTAAAAATTCTTAAGTCACTTGTTGATATTAGAAACAAGTTAATTCAGTTGATTTAGTCCAGAACAGATCCCATAAGGATCTTCAGTCTCCATTAAAGTTTGTCCCCTGAACTCCATCTGAGCTTTATCTCAAATATAAGCCACAGAGAGGTAGATAGTAGTTTATAGTTCCCGCATGAGTTAATCTCTCTGTGCAAAATAGCTACTGATGGTGACTCAGTAATGACAAAGCTAAGAGGCTCTAGTCAAATCTGATGACCTCTGCCCTGGAAAAGGAACAGAAATTTCATTTGGTCAATAAACTGTTATCACTATGAAGCTATTTATACTACTTCTGTTTTTATAAATTTCATTCCTGATACTCACACCTAACTGCCACCTTTTCCCAATAATAACCATAACCATTGCTTCTATTGGCTGTTAAGACACTGTTTATTCTTCAAGATGTAACCCAAACGTCAATTTCTCTGCTTAATCTTTTCTCCTCAGTCAGGCTTACACTATCCTTGCTCCTACAGCATTTCATCATACAACTATTAGACCTTTTTAACTCTATTATTATTTCGATGGCTCTCTGTGTGCTTATACCTAGTCCTCCATACTAGGCTAAAAGGTTACAAAAAATAAATGTATTTTATCTGTACCACATACCACTTACTACAGTACTGCCTGAAACATCTACAATTGTTCTGGTAAAATTTCCATAACTGCTAATTTACCTAAATGCAGATGGTGCCACAATTAGAATTATATTGGTAATAACTTTCAACTGAACTACACATATCATTAGGCATTATTCAAGGATTTAATTGACTCAGGAGTCTCACAGTTCTGGTGGGAAGGGAAAGATACATACACAGTAGCAAACTGTTGAATTAAGGTAAGAAAAGAGGAATGTTTGGAGAAATGAAGATGGTTGGAATGTTGGAATATATATATACATACACACACACACACACACACACACACACACATTATATTCAGACTGCATTTTTCTGATAGGTATGATAAATAAGTTTCCCACCTTGAAATGCCTAGGTTCACACACAAGCAGAGCATTTGTGTGCATTTACCCATATTTCTGTTCCCATAAAGATTTGCTAAGCAGTGACTATATAGGAGACAGAGGGCCTAGAAGAGGGAAGAGGGCAATGTAGGCTTAGCCTTCTCTTTTCAGACCATGTCATAAAAGGAAATGGGCCAGGTTGGCACAGGACCTGCTTGGATTTGGGGGCCCCGTAACTTAAAGTATAACTGGCCTGTGAACTTTTATACAGTCCATGACAAGGAGTACTGCCAACGCAAAGGCCACATGGCTCTGGCAGTTCAAATCCACCATCATATGAACTTATAAGAGAAAGATGGGAAGCCACCTCTTATTGCAAATTCTAGCCTTAGAAATCCAAAGGAGGGTTGTGATGAGTCAGAATTGACTCAACAGTAGTGAGTTAAGACGGTAAGAAAAAAAAAATTTAGATAAATTTGGTAAAAATTGCTCTTCTCTTGGGCCAATTTTTAACTCCAGGCAACCAATCAGCTGCCAAGAATTTACAGTCAACCAAATTCTACAGAGAAAAATCCCTAAAACTTCTAATCCAGCCACTGTTGCATGTCCAGTCGATTAACTGAGTAGTTGTCTTAAAAATTGCTTAGTTTGGCCTGGACTGCTCACCTGCCCAGAGCATTAGACTGCAGCCCAACACCTAGAGGACAACCCACTGCTGCACCTCTGAACTGCTACAGGAGCAACTGTGACAGGTGAAGCCATTTCCTCCAACCTTTAGCTCCCTTGAGCTACAGACCCTTTAGACCCACCTAGTCACAGCCTGACAGAGAAGGCTCTTAATTCACAGACCATATCTCTCTCCAAGTGAAGTGAATCATCCCTTGAGTCAGAGGATCAGAGATAAACTCAGTCAGTGAATCTGCCCTGCCCTTGTCTTGAGCAGTGACTTCCAGAGCCAAGGTTTTCAGATCAAGAGATTGCTAAAGCCACAGGCATGAAAAACACTACCACAGACATGTCATGGAAGAACCAGAATACCTCATACCCTACACAAACAAAAAACAAGATGTCACCAAAAAAAACTGACACAGTATCAATGAATTTCCTGAAGCCAGAAAATCTGATGGAACTTTCTGACACAGAATTCAAAAGAACAGTGATTGAATATTTTCAATGAGTGAAAGACAAGAATTACAGGATTCTGCAAGCAAAAACCAAGAGGAACATAAAAACACAATCCAAAACAATGCAGGTAAAACAAATGAGGCATTAGAGGCTCTGGAAAAATGAAAAAAAAAAACAAAAAAAAAAACCCAACACCATAATCCAGAAAATGAGGGCCAACATTTCAGATGCTGACAACATATTGGAGGGATATATGGACAGAGCTGAAGAGATGGAGCCAACAAAACAGAAGATAGAATTCTCACCAAAAAGAAGACATTTTAAGAATAAATGTAAGACACCATTAAGAGGAATAACATGCACATAACCAGAATCACAGAAGAGGAAAAAGAAGAATTACTAGAAGAAAACTTTCCAGACATACTGAAGAATGAGAATATGTGTTGTTCTGTGGTTTTATTTCTGAAATTAGGAATCAGTTTCCCAAAATAAAATCATTTTTTGTATGATGGTATACAGTTTTCAGTAATGGTGTATATATTCTATTGATTTTTTTCCCTATTGTGTTATTTTAATAAATATCTCATTAATTATTTTGGGGAAAAAAGCAGAATGGACCAAAGTAACTAGCAACAATACCAAATAGAACTCAATAGAAGGACAGCAATAAGATCTTGTCTCTCAATAATTATAGTACATGTGAATCATTTAAATGCACTAGTGAAGAAAAAGAGTAGTAGATTGGATTAAAAGAAAACACACACAAAAAAACCATCAATATGCTGTCTATGAGAGACACACCTGAAGTGACGATAAAGAAAAACCAAAAATAAAAGGGTGGGAAAAAATATACCAAGCAAATGGCAACCAGAAAAAAAGGAGGAGTAGTGATATTAATCTCTGATAAAAGAGATTTCTATGCAAAAACCATAACAAAGGATAAGAAAGGTCACTATCTAATGCTTAAAGTTCAATAGAACAAGAGGATATAACCATAATTAGTAACTATGCACCAAATGATAGAGTTGAAAAACATACAAAGCAAACAATTACAGAACTGAAGAAAGAAATAGACAACACAATATAGTAGTTGGAGACTTCAATATACCACTCTCAAGAAAAGAGAGAACTACCACAAAGAAACTCAACAAAGATACTGAAGACTTAACCACACACTATACCAACTTGATCTCATAGATATATATATAGACTAATGTACCCCCCAAAAGTACAGTATACCACCTTCTTCATTGTGTATGGAATGTTCTCCAGGATAGAGATCACATATTAGGTCACAAGGCAAGCATCAATAAATTAAAAAACATGGAGATAATACAAAGCATCTGCTCAGATCACAATGCTACAAAATTAGAAATTAATAACAGGAGGACAAAGGAGAATAAAATCATACATTTGGAAGCTGAACAACACCTTGCTTGAACATGAGTGGGTACTAGAAGAAACAAAAAATGAAATTAAAAAGTTTATTGAAACAAATGAGATTGAAAACACAACTTGCCAAAACTTCCAACAAACTGAAAAATAACAGCACCCGTCACCCAACACTCTCTAAAAAAACCTGAAATTATAAAAATTAGGGCAGAAATAAATAGAAAACAGAAAAACAATTGAAACCAACAGTACCAGGAGTAGGTTCTTCTAAAAGTTTAATAAAATTGACAAATCACTAGCAAAACTAACAAAAGAAAAGGGGGGGAAAGACACAAATAAGAGATGAAAGGGACAATGCCACAATAAAACCAACTAAGAAAGGTTAACAATGAAATATTATTAAAAATTATGCTCAAAGAAATATGAAAACCTAGAGGAAATGGACAAATAAAAACTACCTAAACTGACAGATACAGTTTTTTAATTGTTCACAGCTTCAGTTTACTTGGCTCCACAGTCAACACTCTTGGCACCAGCAGCCAGGAAATCAAAAAACTAATTGCGATGGGAAAGGCTGCTGTTAGGGACCTCTCTAAAGTACTCAAGAGCAACGGTGTCTCTCTGGAGACTAAGGTGC
>NW_006399807.1:17469952-17471354 GCF_000299155.1 Elephantulus edwardii | reverse complement strand
GTAACGGACAATATATCTTTCTGAAGGCTATTTATAACTAAACACTTAATAGTTTAATTACAGTGGAAATTCTGTACAGTTTAAGGCTTGGCTCTGAACTAGATTGTAAATATGGACCAGATTTGGAAAGAAAACATCTTTTTTTTTCCAAGTAAAAGAAAAAAGTAATTTTAAAAAATCAAGGAAAGAGGAAATGAAAAAAAGAACACAATTCAATAAAAGCCCAACAGGGTTTGGAGGTGGGGTGTTTTGTTTGGGTTTTTTTTTAGTAAAATTTCTTAATATTGAAAACTAAAAAAAAAAAAAAACACAACAAAAAAAAACACATGACAGATTTTCTTCCCAAAATAATGACAATTTACATAGCAGGATTTATTAGGGGACTCTGGGGAGCTGTCCAGATTGGATGAAGACCAAAGCAGATGACAAGGAAGAAATCACAGTAATATGCTGAAATCAGTACTATCTGTATAATGAATTAAATTAGATCCAAAAAGCAAGATTGTAAGCATTCAATATTTCCACAGGATCAGAGAGTTGTTATTGTTTATGGGTAAGAATAATAAAATCAGGTGAAACAAGTACAAGATTCAAGTTGTTTACTGAATAACTCCCCAGTTCGTTCCTCTTTTTTCCCCCCCTTGAAAGTCTGTTTTAATTGTCCAATTGCCACAGTGCTTATCAAAGCCAGTTCTGATTAATCTCCTTTGCCATTCCCTATCACTACTCCCTGAGAGAGACTTCACCCTGATTCATAAGGAAAAGGAGACGGTGTATTCTCTTAGCTACTTCCTGCTGAAAAGGGACACTGTAGATTTCAGGGTGAAGATCGTCTCTCACCACTCTAAAGAGCCCCTTTGGCAATAGGAAACATGTAGACTATTGTGGAGATTGATTTTGGAATTTAGATGCACTGTTATCATTTGTGCTTAGCTGTACATGTTCATATCCTTGAAGATATATCATGGAACTGTTACAACCTAGAAGACACAAATTTAACTAACAAGTTAAAGGTACATGAGTCAAAAATTAAAAGCAATAATATTCCAAGTAGAAGTTGTAACAGTGGCACAAATCAAGTTACAGAGGGAAGGTAGTTCTTACAATAAAAGGCTTATTGACTCGCACTTTGTCTATTATAGTATAAAGGTAAGGAACCACAAGATGTAGAGGCTCAACTATGTCATTTATTGTTCTTAAGTCCTGGACCAAATTCCATCTACCACTGGGTTGTTTTACAGCTCGGAAGTCCACATGCAAGGCAGAGGTGAAGAAAGGAACTGCTTATGAGGTTTTCCGTCAATTCCAACAACTAAGAAATAGTGAGAAGAGTTGGGACCTCAGAAGGCTTTTAGGACCAAATAATAGGCTCTTGTGTCCAGGAGAAAATGAATATACTTAC
>NW_006399807.1:17458593-17469707 GCF_000299155.1 Elephantulus edwardii | reverse complement strand
TGCCTATCTGTGGCTCTCATCTGTGACACTGTCTACTGAAGTGGCCCAGCTTTCCACAGTGGAAGCAATTCGTCTGACCTCCTTTATTACCTTTGGGTGGCACTGTTTATGAATAAGACTTCCTTTCCCTGACACAGGCCCTACACTGGCAGTAATAGCTGCCCAATAATTTTGGCCATTCTCTTCCCTCTAGATCCCAGTTGTTAAAAGAGGGAAACATTTAAACAAATATATAAGAAATAATTTTGAACAATATAATCTTTTAAGTTTAAAGCTAGAAATATTAACAATATGATCATTTCCAATCCAGAGATACATGTTCCAATGCAGTTCCTATTTTCCATAAATGGTTTTGGTAAGAAGAATATTGTAAATGTGGACACAGTTCTACTATTCCTCCTCCATGCCACAATATAGGGTTACTAGCATGAGCAGTTATAAATCCATTGCCTTCCTTACTCTAACTTAAATTTTAAAAAAATTTAAATTTATTATTAATTTCAGTAAAAATTTACAGAGGCTTTGGATTTCCATTCATTCATTGTTGCACCTTTCTCCCCTCCCAAGCCTCCTTCCCAGAGCACTACCCTCTTGGAAAAGTAAAAGAAAAATTCTTTCATTGTTTTACAAACCCTCCCCTAGGTCCACTCCACCATGTAGTCTTCACTCTAGACTCCTGTCTTGACAGAAATACCTAATCACATATCTCTTTTAAACAATTTTCTCCCTCATCTGTTTCAATGCAGTATACATTATTGAACCCATCTTACTCAGTCTCTCCCCAACCCCAAGGTCAGTTCTCTTTTACAATAGTGGCACCATGCAGTATTTGTCCTTTTGTGACTGGGTACTTCACTCAGCATAATGTTCTCCAGAGTTAGCCAGGGTTTTTTTTTTCCTTGAGAGCCTGTTGTTGTTGTTGTTTTATTTTTTCATTATTATATTTTTTTTTAGAAAAAAACACAGAGAAAATATTTCTTTTTAAAAAAACTAAGCTTCCAATTTGCTAGAATTTAAGGGAAAACAATTTTTTTGGGGGGATTTCCATTCATTCATTGTTGAGAGCCAGTTTTTTAAAAGGAATGCTGAACAATACCAAAAATAGTAATACTCAGAGAATAAGCAGTAAATGCAAAATGCTGTACCAACTATGTATTGACAGAATAAAGTTAATGTATCCCTGAGTCCCCAGGTCTCACTAGGCTGTGACTACAAAATAAGAACCTTATGGACAAGTCCTATGAGCCTAATGCTAGAAATGGCATCCCAACAAGCACTCTCAGGGAGCTTAGATGGTGCACTCTGTAGGGAGTTGTGATGCTAAACCAAAGGTCATGCTACTCTCTGGTGGTTGGAATCCACTAGTGCCTCCTCGGTAGAGAGATGAGCAGTCTCTCTTTGTGGGAATGACAACCTCAGAATCTCAATGGAAGAATGGAGGGTCAGTTATGAGTCCTGATCCAGCATAGCAGCCAATGAGACAGAGAGCAAGTATTCTCAGCTTCTTCTGAATTACTATGAGAACTGGAAGGGAAGTGGAGTGATTAATAGTTTAGATTTTGAAATTACACTGATATATTTAAAATTGAATCTCACCTCTTCCATACTATATTCTCTTTGTGTTTCAATTTAATATTTAAACTGGGATATTAAGAACATTAGTACATATAACTGTTGAGTTAGCCTCCAACTCATGGTGATTCCAAGTCCAGTGGAACAAAATGCTGCCCAGTTCTTCCCCACCCTCCATAGTCAGTTGAACATTGGACCATTGCAGTTAGTAAGTTTTCATTGATTTCCTGAAGTATATCACCAGGATTTTCTTCCTACTCCTTCTTAGTCTGGAAGATTCCCCTGAAAACCGTATACCACTATAACAACAAGTAGCATTCACTTACAGACAAGTGGAAGCTGAACATAAAAGTGCAAATCAAGCACTGCCATCAAGTTGATTTTGACTTACAATACTCTCCAGAGGGTTTCTGAAGCTGCACATTTTTTAAAATTTTTATTTTATATTGCATACAAAGTTTGTTTACACTGTGTTTCACATTATCCTTCTTGTGTTTTATACAGTCCTTCCAGTACATTGTGTTTTATAAAATTGATCACCATTGAACCGTGCCTATCATTATTTATTTGCTTTGTCTTTCCAGATCCCCACAGGCTCTTTCTCATTTCCTTTACCCTACTTTTGCCACTCAGCAAATTGGGTAACCCCATTATTTTACCCCTATTCATCCTTACCCCTTTGGGGACCTTGGATCTCCTTACATTTTACTAGTTATCCTTCCAATTTTTTTTTCCAATAATGGTCTTATTCAGTATTTGTCCTTATGGGACTAAGTTAACATAATGCTCTCCAGTCTCTCCCAAGTTGGGTAGTCTTTTTTGTAATTGTTGCTGCTGAGTGCTGCATAGTATTCCATTATATGAATGTACCACAATTTCTCAATCTATTCTATTGCAGTTGGACATTTGTGTTGTTTCTATGTTTTGCAATTGTAAATAACACTGCTATGAACACTGATTTGCAAATCTCTGTGTCTCAGTTCTCATTTCCTTGAGATATATTCCTGGCAGTGGAATAGCTGGGTCCTATGAAGTTTCTAGGTTTGGCTTTTTGAGAAAATGCTGCTTTCCAGAGTGGTTGTGCCATTTCACAATCCTAACAACAATTTATGATACTTATCACTCCACATCCTCTCTAACATTTACAGCTTAAACTTCTTTTAAAAAAAATAAATTTTTTATTAATTTTAATGAAAGGTTACAGAGACTTTTGATTTCCATTCATTCATTGCTGCACTTTTCTCCCTACCCACCCCTCCCCCCAGTTTGCATTTCTCTTTTAGAAGTAAAAGAAAAATTCTTTCACTGGTATAAAATCCCTCCCCCCAAGTCCACTCCACTATGAAGCCTTCATTCTGGAAGCCTGTCATGACAATAATACCTAATCATATATCCCTTTTAAACAGTTCTGTCCCTCATCTATTTCAAAGCAGTATGTATTATTTATCCCCTCTTTTCTTAAGCTCCCCCCAACCCCTATATCAGTCCAGTTTTACAACAGTGGCAATATGCTGTATTTGTCCCTTTGTGACTGAGATATTTCACTCAGCATAATGTTCTCCAGAGTCACCCATTTTGTATAATATTTCATGAGTTTCTTGTTTTTCAATGCAGCATAGTATTCCATTGTGTGAATATACCACAGCTTCTCTATCCATTTGTTTGTTGATAGGCACTTGGGTTGTTTCCTGCTCTTTGCTATTGTGAACAAGTCCAAAATAAACATCGGTGTGCATATATCTGCTTGGGTAGCAGTTATAGTTTCTTTAGGGTATATTCCCAGTAGTGGAATCACTGGGTCAAATGGTATTTCTATTTGCAACTTTTTGAGAAAGCGCCATACAGCCTATCATAGTGGTTGCACCATTTTACATTCCTATCAACTATAAATAAGGCCAGTTTCTCCATAACCTCACCAGCATTTCTTGCTTGCTGTTCTGTTTAATTTTGCTATTCTTACTGGGGTAAGATGATATCTCATAGTTGTTTTGATTTACATCATTCTTAGCACTAGGGATTTTGAACATTTCTTCATGTGTTGTGCAACCTAAGGGCCTTCAGGGGGCACCTGTCCTTGACCCTACCCTTCCTAGTCATTGCCCGCCAATAGCATCTGGGCCTTCGTTTCCTCTCATTCTTTTCCTACTCTAGCCCCCTAAAATGAAAGCCTCTCTGTGTTCTCAACCATGAATGATCAGATTGTACTCCAGTCCCACAAAGTAGAGGTGTCTGTCCAGTCTGCCCCTCCATACTCACCCAGCCAAAGCCACAAATTCCATAGCCTGTGTCCTTCAATGTACAAAGCCGACAGCTCAACCAGATGAAGTCCTCTTCTGGTATTCTTTACTTGCAGCCAGGATCTATCTGACATCAGCAGTGATAGCCCTGGTGCCACGGCCTCTTGTAAATCTTGCTTGAACTTCTGGCAGTTCCCTGTCTGTGTACTGCTTTAGCTGGTTTTGAATGATCTTCAGCAGTATTTTCCTTGCATGTGATATTAATAATATTATTCGTTAGTTTCCACCTTTCTTGAAAATGGAACTCTTCAAATCTGATGGCCAGTTATCCTCCAAATTTCCAGGCATAGGCTGGTGAGTGCGTCCAAGGCTGTATCTGTTAATTGAAACAAGTCAATTGATACCCTATTGATTTCTGGGGCCTTATTTTTTGCTTCTACTTCCTCTTTCATTACCATTGGCTCCTGCTCATTTGCTATTTAGTGAGATTTTTCAGTGCCATTCAGTTCTTTTTGGTACAGTGATTCTGTGTATTCCCTCTATATTCTTTAGATTCTGAGTCTTTCAATGTATTACCCATAGCATCTGTCAATATTCCAAGTAGAGGTTTAAATTTGTTTTTCAGTTCTCTCAGCTTGAGAAATGCATAGTGAGTTTCCCCCTTTTTCTCCAGTTTGAACTCTCTGCACATCCCATTATAATACTTTGTCCTCTTGAGCTGCTCTTTCAAATTTTCTGTTCAGCTCTTTTACTTTGGCACATTATCCCTTTGTTTTAGCTTCTCGACACTCTAGTACAATTTTTAGTCTCTTGTGATGTCCATTTCAGTTTCTTCTTTCTCCTCTGTCTTTGCAATGATCTTCCCCCACCCCTTCATGGATATCTTTGATATCATCCCACAACTCGTCTCGTATTCAATCATTAGTGTTCAATGCCTCAAATGGATTCCTAAGATGATCTTGAAATTCAGATGGAAGAGATTCAAAATTATAGTTCGGTTCTTGTCGACTTATTTTCAGTTCCTTTGGCCTCAGTTTGAACTTGCACATGAGGAATTGAACTAATTATTAACAAGAAACTTGAAGATGAAGTGGCTCATGGAGGTTATTGAGCAACTTAGTGATGCTATCAGAATCTCCTCTGTTCAACCATCTCACTATGTCAGCTTTCTCTTAGAATGGGCTCCAGTATTTGTGGGAGATTTAGGCCTATCATCTAAACATTAATTGTTCATAAATGGGAGGTAGGGAACCCATCTTTTACCTCTTAAAAGCAACCATTTTTTAAAATTTATTATTAATTTCAATGAAAATTTACAGAGATTTTGGATTTCCATTCATTCATTGTTGCACTTTTCTCCCCTCCCAAACCTCCCCGCCAGTACATTACCCTCTTGGAAAAGTAAAAGAAAAATTTCTTTCATTGTTTTAAAATCCCTCCCCCCAGGTCCACTCCACTCTGCAGCCTTTACTCTGGACTCCTGTCATGACAAAAATACCTAATCACATACCCCTTTTAAAGAGTTTTCTCCATCATCTGTTTCAATGCAGTCTACATTATTGAACCCATCTTTCTCAGTCTCCCCCAACCCCGATGTCAGCCCTGTTTTACAACAGTGGCACCGTGCAGTACTTGTCCTTTTGTGACTGAGATACTTCACTCAGCATAATGTCCTCCAGGGTCACCCATTTTTAATAATATTGCATGAGTTCCTTGTTTTTCAATGCAGTGTAGTATTCCATTGTGTGAATATACCACAGCTTCTCTATCCATTCGTTTGTTGATGAGCACTTAGGTTGTTTCCAACTCCTTGCTATTGTGAACAAAGCCACAATAAACATGGGTGTACATATATCTGCTTGGATGGCAGTTATAGTCTCTTTGGGGTATATTCCCAGTAGTGGAATTGCTGGGTCAAATGGTATCTCTATTTGCAACTTTCTGAGAAAGTGCCATACCACCGTCCACAGTGGTTTCACCATTTTACACTCCCACCAACAGTGAATAAGGGTTCCAGTTTCTTCACAACCTCACCAGCATTTGTTGCTTGCTGTTCTGTTAAATTTTGCTATTATGACTGGGGTAAAATGATATCTCATAGTTGTTTTTATATGCATCTCTCTTGGAGCTAGGAATATTGAACATTTCTTCATGTGCTTGTTAGCCATCTGAATGTCTTCTTTGGTGAAGTAAAAGCAACCATTTTTTTAATGCATTGTGGTTTGGGGGGGTTTTTGCCAATTTTTATGGGTGATCCTTTGATGTTCAGTTTATCCATTAAAACATTTTTCCCCCTTCCTCTTTCAATATCTGGACTTTGACAAGGTTTCTCCCATCTGTTAAGTTCTCAAAATCCTGAATTCTCATGACCAACACTTTGCATCCTTGTGTTTTTGAGATTATGCCATCCTTTCTATGCTTCAGAATTTTATTTTGCCACTCATCATCAAAAGCATGGACATCATTTTCATTCATATTGATGAATTCTTAATTCACTTCTTCATCTCCAGTCTTCTTATTCTTTGACTTCTTAATGACACGAGCTTGATCATGGATATAATGACCAAAAGCCTTTTTTTTTTTTCCTAATCTTGTATCAGAATCTCTCAAAGTTCTTCTGGTTTCTTTAATTCCTCCTAGAGCTCTATGAGTTTGAGATGAGGCTTGGAAAACCTTGGGTGGTTCATCTCCTACCTTAGAATAGGTCATAACTGAGGAAAAACAAAATAAATGTCTATTTGGATCTGTTGAAAGCTGGCCAAAGTTTCCTTGTAATCCCTGCATACTGTTTCACACATTTAACATCATTCAGTCCATTGCCTGAAAAGGACTGACATCTGTATGAGTCAAGGCATTCTCATCATCATATCTCCTATGATTATGAGCTCTTCCTCTACCATCAGAGATGCTGTACATGTCTCTTCCAAAGAGTTCAGAAAAACTCCTCATCCTTTGTTGCTTATTTCCATTATACCATAAAAGTATCAGAGAAGAAGGGGCTCTCCTCAAAGCTGCTGCTCAGCATCCTGGCTTCCTTGTGTGGGCTGTGGACTAGGGAGGCCTGGAAACGATGTCACTTAAAGCAGCCACCCCCCACCCTGCCTCCCGCCTGCAACAAAACTTTTAAGAAGCTCTTCTTTCATTAAAATCTTTATTTTTCATTTACAAATGCATCAGGGCCTAACTCAATCATTGGCAAGGAGAAGGGGCTTGTAGTTACTATTAACCTAATCTAACCAATATTCATCCTTGATCTAGAGATAAGACCACCTCCCTGAGATATATGCTCCCCTCAAAGTTAGAGGGGAAAGAGGCACAGTAGACTAGTGTCTAAGTCCCATATAAAAATGTAAAAGTTAAGAGACAGGCTGGTGTCCTACTCTGATAACATAAGCGAAGACAGTATGCTACTATGTTGGGGTAGAACAGTTTTGCTAGAGATTGAGGCCAGGGATACATGTTCCTAGGAGACAAAATGTAGATCACTCATGAGTATGATCTAACACAGGCCATATTTGTTGCTATTCAACAGGAAAACAGTAAATGTATAATTGGATTCCTGAGAACTAGAAAAGGAAAAAAATGTTAGTGCAGAGAATAGTATATCATAGGGAACTCTGGTGGACTTGTTTGTAGGGAGTTATGCTCTTAACCCAAAGGCTCTGGGGATTTAAAACCACCAGTAGCTCCATGGAAGAAAGATGATCAATCTCTCCCTGTGCCATTTACAGCTTCAGAAACTGAATGCAGGGTCAGCTATGAGTCAGTTCCAACTCAAAGGCAATGACTGAGGGAATGTGATGTCCGTATCAAGAGAACTTTAAGAAGACTCTAGCAAAGACTCACTCCAGAAAACCTCAAAAGTGTCCATGAGGGGGAAAGTCAGTTTTAAATACTTTCCAGACCCAGACAACCTCACATCATTTTATGGATACACCTTTTAGTACTCCTTGTTCTAACTACTACTTATATTTGCAATGAGTCACAACTTTTTAAAAAAATTATTTCAGTGAACGTACAGAAAAGTTGGGTCTTCATTGATTGATTGATGAGCATTTTCATCCCTTCCTCTTACCTCAATTCACTTTGGAAAGCATTTCTTGTATACGACAGTTAATTGTTATACATGTAATGCCTAATTGTACATTCCTTTTGGCCAGTCTTTTCCTTCATCTGTTCTATTTTTTTTTTTTTTGATGTGTTTATATTATTTTTTGCGTGTACCATCAAATTAGCTTTGACTGGTACAGGAGGAGATTGTAGCTCCTTCTCCAGCAGAGCATCTGGAGGATTTGAACCGCTCACCTCTGGGACTGCAGTGCAGCTTCTTACCACTAGGCCACCAGAGCTCACCCCTTCATCTGTTCGTGTGTAGTGTTCATTATCTACTTACTCTGTTCTTGTTCTCCCTCTTCAATATCCTGTCAATCTTATAACAGCAGTCTTATGCAATATTTGTCCTTTTGTGACTGAGATACTTTACCCTGCATAATATCTTCTGGATTCATCCATGTTGTACAGTGTTTTAAAAGTTCATTGTTTTTCAGGCAGCATAATATTCCATTGTGTGAATGTACCATGGTTTTTCTATCCATTTGTTTGTTGATAAGCAGTTGGGTTGCTTCCATATCTTTGCTATTGTGAATAATGCAGTACCAAGAGCCAACATTGCTCTCAATCATAAAAGATTAAAGGCATTCCCTTTGAGAATAGGAACTTGGCAAGGATACCCTATTATTACTTCTATTCAATATTTAAAGGACTCTATTCATCTATCTTCCTTATTCATTGTCTCAATTTCAGATGCATAGGAAACAACTGATTTTTTTACAAAATTTCTGATTAAAACATTCAGTGAGATAGGAATAGTAAATTTCTCAACATAGTAAAATGGATGTATGCAAAACCAAGAGCCAACATCATTATCAATGGAGAAAGACTAAAGGCATTCTCTTTGTGAACAGGGACTAGAAAAGGATGCCCACTGTCACAACTACTCAATATTGTGTTGAAAGTACTTACTAGTGAAATAAGAGAAGGAAATAAGAGGCATCCAAATTGGCAAAGAGATGGTAAAACTGTTGCTGTATGCAGACAATATGATGGTGTATGTAGAAAACCCCAAAGATGGAACAAAAACCCTGTTAGATTTCATAGATCTGTTTAGCAGAGTGGCAGAATACACACCAATATACAAAAATCACTGAGATTTCTCTACAGTAGTAAAGAAAACATGGGGGAAAAAAACAAAAAAAAAGAAAACATGGAAAAGGAAACTAAGAATTCAAAGTAATTTACAATGTTGTTATTGTTATGTGTCATCAAGTTGACCATGACTCATAGAGACCGTATACACAATTTCTCTAAAACCTGCTCTGTCCTAGTCTAATAATAATCACTATCTCTGACACACCTACCTTCATTACACCAGTTACTGTGTCAATCCATTTTATCCAAGGTCCTCCTCTCCTTCGCTGTCCTTCCTCCCTCCAAGCATGATGTCCTGCCCAAAGTATCTGAGACAGAGCATCAAAATCCTTGCCTCCAATGAACAGCTTGGCTTCAGCCTCTCCAGGACAGACCTGTTAGTCCTCTTGGCAGTCAGTAATAAATTCAATACTTTTCTCCAGCACCACAACTCAAAGGCATAAATTCTTCCATTCTCTTTATTGAGATATTTGGGAATAAACCTAACTAGAGACACTAAGGACCTTTATAAGGAAAACTACAAAACACTACTGCAAGTAACAATATGAGACCTAACTAAATGGAAAATTATTCCCTTTCACGCATAGGAAGACTCAACATAGTGAAAATAACAATCCTACTAAAAGCAATCTACATATTCAGTGTAATACCAATACAGATACCAAACTCATTTTCCAATGAAATTGAAAAGGCAATTAGTAGGCTCATTTGGAAAGGAAAGAGGCCCCAAATAAGCAAAGCCCTTCTGAAAAATAAAAATTAAGTGGGATACATAGCAATCCCTGATCTCAACACCTACTACACAGCTGTAGTAACCAAAACATTATGGTACTGGTACAATGACAGACACATAGACCAATGGATTAGAAACAAAAACCCAGAAATTAACTTGTCTACCTACAGTCAGTTGGTATTCAAGAAGGAATCAAAACCTATTAAATGGGGAGATGACAATCTCTTTAACAAATAGTGATGGCAAAACTAGACATCTTCATGCAGGAAACTGAAACAAGATTAACATCTCACAGCATACACAAAAATCAACTCAAGGTGGATCAGAGACATATGGGTAAAGCCCCAAACCATAAAGATCATAATAGATAAAATGGGTCCTAACTTAAAAGCCCTAGCGTATGGCATAAATAGGCTTGGAAATATGATCAGAAATGCACAACCAGGAAATGAAAAAAAAAAATTGATGAATAGGGCCTTCTAAAAACTAAGTCTCTGTGTGCTAAAACAAACAAACAAATTGGATGAAAGAAAACATACTGACTGGTGAATAACAACTGGCAATGACATTTCAGACAAGAGTCTCATAACAAAGGGTTACAGAATACTACAGGGCCTTCACAAGAAAAAGACTGATAACCCAATTACAAAAGGGAAAAAAGGCATGAAAACACTTTTCACAAAGGAAGCTATTTGGATGGCCAACAGACACATGAAGAAATGCTCAAACCCTGGATACCAGAGAGTTGCAAATCAAAACAACAATAGGATACCATCTTTCCCCTGTAACAATAGTGAAGTTTAACAGAACAGCAAGCAATAAATATTGGAAAAGATGTGGATAAATTGGAACCCTTATGCACTGCTGGTGGGTTTATAAAATTGTAAAACCACTCTGGAAGGCAGTTTGGTGTTTCCTCAAAAAGCTGAACATTGAAATCCCACACAACCCAGCTATTCCACTGCTATGAATATACTCCAAGGAAATTAGAGCTGAGACATGAACAGATATATGTACACCTATATTCATAGCAGCATTATTCACAATAACAATATGGAAACAGCCCAAATGCGTATCAACAAACAAATGGATTGAGAAATTGTGGTACCTTCACACAATGATATTTTGTAAAATATTGTATATCATGGTAAACATCGTCAATGTACTGTTCAGCCTGAGTAACGCAAGGATCCCTGATGACTGGACATAGTTGGAGTGTGTTTAGATGAACCATCCGCCCCAGGTAAGGAGCAAAGCTGCGCAGGTCCTGAAGCTTCAGGCTGTGGGTGATTTCCAGCTCCTGGACACAATCAAGCTGAACGTTTTGTAGGATCTTCTCCATGACTGTATAAGTTGTTGAGTTC
>NW_006399807.1:17447625-17458227 GCF_000299155.1 Elephantulus edwardii | reverse complement strand
GAAGGCCAGGCCTGTATACCATGGTCTGCAGAATTTTGATGTTACTGCTGAAGATGACCTCTGTCATTAGTGGTGGGACAAGGATCGGAGGCACAGACTGCAGAGCCTTGATGGCCCACACCTCATCTTTCATTAGCCTCTGCTTTGCCAAATCAAAGAGGCTGGGTGAAGAGGAGCTGCTCATACTGACTATTCTGCCTAGAGCCTGTGCTGAAATCTTAGTTTCAGGGAGAATGAGGCAGGGGAGCTCAACATACCCAGTGAACCAAGTTTCATAAGGACCAATACTGCATAAGATAATTATTATAAAAATAGAACAATAGCTACCAGTTTGTGTATAAATGTCCCAAAGGGCAAAAGATAAGGGAGAAGGGTGCGGAGAAGTCGGGAAGGATCATAATCACTAGGATAGCAGAGTTTAGTGGGCAGATTGGGGAGAGGAGTGAAGGAATAGAGAAGAATCAATCGGGATTTGAAAAGATGGTGTAATGATAGGCATAGATCAATGATAATTATTAAAAATATACATGTGAATGATTATATGAAACACCACATATATTAATGAAATGATATAAATTATTGTATGAAAGCCAATAAAAATATTTTTAAAAATTAGTGGCTATCCCCAAGCTTGTCTTTTTCTCAAGTTTTCTTTATTGGTTTGCATACAATTGTTCATATACATTGTGTTTCATTCACGTACATCATGGGGTTTTTTTTCTTTATTTTTCATTTCAATGAACATCTACAGAGATTTTGGAATTCCATTCATTCATTGTTGCACCCCTCTCCCCGCCCCCCCCCGTTTGCTCCTGTCCTTCAAACACAAAAGAAAAACTCCCTCATTGGTACGTAATCCCCCACACACATCCCCCAATCCCCAAATATAATCCACTCTGCAACCCTCATTCCGTACTCTTACGATAAACATAATGCCCTAAAATATCATGTTTTATACAATCATTCATGTGGATTGTGTTTTACATACTTACTTACTATTAGTCAATACCTTTTACTACCTCATATCATCAAGTCCACACTACACTTTGCCTATTCCTTCACGCCTCACCCATCCACTAATCTCTGGTCTCCCAGTAATTTCTTTCTTCACTCTCCTTCTCCTCTTTCCTTCCCCTTTAAACAGTTATACATACCCTGTTCCTATTTGCTAGTTACAATAGCTGCATTGTTCTTTTGTTCATTCTTCCCAGGTTGATCTTCCTTTGTCCTGGTCCTTTACAGTGTTCAACTGTCTGTACATTCTCTTCCCATCTCCCACACCTCTCAATAACCCTCCTATTATCACAGTAGTACTCTTATGAAATCTTTGTCCTTTTGTGACTAAGTTATTTGATTCAGCAAAATGTCCTCTAGAGGATGAGAAGAGACTGGCACTCTCATACACAGTTGGTGGAAATGTAAAATGGTACAACAACTAGGGAAAGCAGCTTGGCATTTACTCAAAAATCTGATGTCCCAGATATTCCACTGCTGGGAATATACCCCAAAGAAATTAGAACTGAGACACAAATGAGATTTATATATCAATGTTCATAGCAACATTATTCACAATTGCAAGAACATGGCAACAGCTCAAATGTCCAACCACAACTGAATGGCTTGAAAAATTGTGGTACATTCTCACATTGGAATACTATGCAGACCCCAGGAGCATTTTGGAAAATGCTACATAATTTGGGAGATTTTGGAGAGCATTACGCTGAGTGAACTAACTCGGTCTCATAAGGACAAAGAATACATAAGACCGAGGGTGGGCGGGGGGAAATTACAGGGTCACATAATTTGGTGGGTGGAGGGAGAGTGCAGTAAAGGAAATGGGAAAGATCTGGCAGGGACCTGAAAAGATGGGGTAATGGTAGGCATCATTCAATGGTGATTAATTTTATAAAACAGTGTATAGGAATGACTATATAAAACACAATGTGAATGAGGGATAGTGTGAAACAGTGTATATGGATTTTGTATACAAACCAGTATAAAATAAAAAAAAATAGGTTTTTATTTTTTCAAATATCCTCTACACCTGCCTATGTTGTGTAGTATTTGTCAAATTTGTTCTTTAGTGTTGGTAGTATTCTATTATGTGACTGTACCACAATTTCTTTAGCCATTTGTTTGTTAATGAGTGTTTGGGCTGTTTCTATTTTTTTGCCATTGTGAATAATGCTGTGATGGACATACATGCACATATATCAATTCATGTCTTAGCTCTGAATTTCTTGTGGTATGTTTCTATCTGTGGAACAGCTGCATTATATGAGATTTCTAAATTCACCTTTTGAAGGAAGTGCCAGACTCCCTTCCATAGTGGCTGTACCATTTTACTATCCTAACAGCAATCTCCCCTTTTCTCCCTGTATTTTCTTGTGTATTTGTTGGCTATCTGAATATCCTCCTTGGAGTCTTTTCACATTTTTGGCCCCCTTTGTAATAGGGTTATCAGTCTTTCTCTTGTGGAGGCACTATTATTGTTGTCATCTTTGACTCACAGCAACCATACGCACCCTCTGTATAGCTCTGAACCCTGCCCTATCTTGAACCAATATTCATTGTCTCGAACACACCTACCCCCCATTCCCCCAGTTACTGAGTCAAACCATCTTATCTAGAGTCTTCCTCTCTTGCACTATTGCTCCACCCTTCCAAGCATGATGTCTTTCTCCAAGGTCTGGTCTCTCTTGGCAACATGCCTAAATAAAGTATGTGAGATGGAGCTTCAAAATCCTTGCCTCCTAGGAGCAGCTTGATTTCACCCTCTCTGGGACAGAACTGTTTGTTCTCTTAGCAGTCTATGATATAGTAAAGACTCTTCTCCAGCACCACAACTCAAAGGCATTGATTCTTCTTCTATCATCTTTAGTCATTGTCCAGCTCTCTGATGCATAGAAAATAATTGCAAAGACCATCTATGACTTAGATCGGGTGCATCTTAGTCTGCAGACTGACATCATCTCTCTTCAGTACTCTGGAAAGGTCCCTGAAAGCAGATTTTTCCCAATGCAATTAATCTTTTGATTTCCTGACTGCTGGTGCCAAGAGTATCGATTGTGGAATCAAGCAAGCTATAATGGTTAACAATCTCAATCTCTTCTCTATCATGATGCTGCCAATTGGCTCAGTGTTGAGAATCTGTTTTCTTGATATTGAGCTTCAGTCCTTATTAAAGACTTCAGTCTTTGACCTTCTGCATCAAACACCTCAAGTCCTCCTCAGCTGCAGCAAGATTGTGTCATCAGCATAACACAGAAAGGAACTGTAGTATTCTGTAAATTTTAGTTATGATTCCCTTGTCGGAAATATCATTGTTGAATGTTTTGGGGTTTTTTGTTTTTGTTTTTTTCATAGTCTGTGGACTTTATTTTCACCCTATATTGGAAAAGTTTTTAGATGCCTCCAAGGATTTGAATTTTAGAAGATTCCATTCATTAGTTTTGTCTCTACCCGGCTGTATATTTTTTTGTTATGTTTGCTAGCCTATTGATGCCATAGTCTAGGACCTCTAAATTTGTTCCTTTTTTTTTTTTTCTTTATGGTCTTTATGGGTTTTGGTTTTACCCCTCAGACTGTGATCCACTTTGAGTTGGTTTTTGTGTAGCAGTGACAATTAGATCCTGATTCAGTTTCCTACAGGTAGATAGCTGATTTTGTCAGAACCTTTTGTTAAAGTGGCTGGCATTTCCCTATTTAATGGGTTTTGTTTCCTTGTCAAATATTAACTGATGGTAGATAGATGGATTTATACCTGGGTTCTCAATTCTATTCCATTGATCTAAATATCTACCATTGTACTAATACCATGCTGGTTTGATGACTATAGATGTGCAATGGAATTTGAGATGAGGGAGTGCGATGCCTTCTCCTTTTTCTTTTTCAGGAGAGTTACTTATTTGAAGTCTCTTTTCTTTGCAGGTGAAGTTTGAAATTGTTTTTTTCTGTATCCTTAAAAAGTGAGATTGATACCTGTGCTCCGATCGCATTGAACCTATACATTGCTTCTAGAAGGATTATCATTTTCAGTGTTGAGTCTTCCTATCCGTGAACATGGCATATTTTTCCATTTAAATAACAGTCTCTTACTGTTTCTTACAGTTGTATTTTGTAGTTTTCCTAATATAGATATTTTGTGTCTCTTTGTTGTGTACTTTAAAGACAGAACCAGCCCATAGCTGACCATCCATCAGGTCTTCAGAGGCAGTTGATCACACAAAAGGAGATTGTCCATCCTTCTTTCATGGAGCAGCTGGTAGCCTCTAATCATGAGCTTTTGAGATTGCAGCACAGCTTCAGCTTTTGGTTAGCGATTGAAAATATTGCTTTTCTTGTTTCTTGTTCAGTGTTTTCACTATTGCAGTTGAGAAATCTGATTTTTGTATGTTGATCTCATAACCTTCCTCTCTGCTAAATTGGTCTATCTGGTCTAAAAGGGTTTTTTGTTGAGTCTTTGAGATTTTCTATATACATCATTTCATCTTCATATAGAGTTAGTTTTACCTCCTCTTTCTCAATTTGTATGCCTCTTACTTCTTTCTCTTACCTCATTGCTCTCACAAGTACCTCCAGTACAAAATTGAATGGAAGTTATGGTGGTGGGCATCCTTGACTTGTCCTAATTTGTTATTGTTGCTGTTAGGTACAGTGAAGTCAAGTATGACTCATAGCGACCCTATGAACAAAAGATCTGAACCCTGTTCTATCCTGTGTTCTTATTTGTAAAGGAAATGAAAGCCTTTATTGCTATCATTTGAGAATGATGTTGATTCTTGGTTTTGTGTATTAACTTTCAACTATGTTGAGTAAACTGTCCTCTAATCCTGTTGTATTGTGTATTTTAATCAGAAAGGAGTATTGAATTTTGTCAAATGTCTTTTCTGCATTGATTGATAATGATCATATGGCTCTTGTCTTTTTCTTTAATGATGGACGAATAACATTGTTTTGCTTTTGTTGAACCATCCTTGCATGCATGTATGTTGTGAATACTATTTTATCATAATGAATTAATTTTTTTATATACAGTTGGATACTTTTGGCCAGAATTTTGTTAAGGATTTTTGTATCTATGTCCATGAGAAATATTGGCCTACAGCTTTTTCTTTTTGATTATTTTTTTGGCCTGGTTTGATATCAGAGTTATGCTTGCTCCATAGGCTATGCGAGTATCCTATTTTTATATATTTTAAAATCATTTATTATTATTATTATTAATTTTTTGTATTGATCATTTTTTAAAAAAATTAATTTTAATGAAAGTTTACAGAGACTTCGGATTATATTTTAAAACAATTTAAGTAGGATTGGTGAGTATTCATCTCAGAACATTTGGTAGAATCCACTGGTAAAAGTGTCTGACATAGGACTTTTTTTGATAAGTTTTCTACAATCAACTTAAATTCTTCATCTGTAATAGGTCTGTTAAGTGTTCTACTTTTGTATGTGTCAGTTTGGATAGGTTGTGGTTTTCTGGAAATGTGATCATTACTCTTAAGTCTTCAAATTTGTCATAGTTTTCAGAATATTGAGTTATTATTCTTTTCATATCAGCTAGATCTGTTGTAATTTTTTTTCCTCTTTCATTTGTTATTCATGTTATTGGTGCCCTTTCTTGCATCTTTTTTTTTTGTTGTTGTTGTTCTTGTTCTTGTTAAGTTTCCCAATGGTTTGTCTATTTTGTTAACCATTTCAGAGAACCAGCTCCTGGTCTTGCTGATTGTTTTCTGTTGTCTATTCCATTTATTTCAGTCCTTATCTGTTTAATTTCCTTTCTTCTAGCAACTATAAGGTCACTTTGTTCCTTGCTATTTGTTGTAGATACTAGGGTTAATGATTTGTTTTACTTCTTTTCTCTTTTTTTATTTTTTAATGTGTTTGCTTATTACTATGAACTAACTTTTTTTTTAATGAGCTACTATGGATTTTTAATCTAAATAAGAAGAACATATAGTTAAGTAAAAACAACAAATAACTCATGCAACTACGTAAATAAGAAAGTAAAGTAATATTGCACTAAAATTGGAACCATGTAGACTTTAACCACTTTCATTGACTCAAAGTAACTAGCCATTTCCTGTATGCATTGGCGAACCTAGCTTGCTCTACATTCCGGCAGGTGGACAAAACTTGATTTCATTGTTCCACTTCCAGGACTAGAGAGTCTGGAGCTGGGGTCTGCTTTAGACGTTTAGTTTCCTGGGAATAGCCTTGCTTGCTAGAGTCATTTAGTTCATCCACCTCCATTGCCTGAGAAGAGTGGGGGCCTGCTGGCGGGAGGTACAAGTCACTCACAGTTCTGCCAGGGCTGTTGGCAGGTGACAACTGGGTCTTGCCGAGAGGAAGCCTACCATTCAAATGATGCTGAAGGTAGAAGACGTGCCTCCTATGACACCAGAGAGTTTCATGTCCTGGGTAAGTATCGATGAGATCAGTGGTGAATTCCACTTCTTCTTCTAGAAGACGGTGGAGACTAATCCTTGGTTCCTCTGTTGAAGATGCTGCGACTTCACCTTTTGAGAGAACCAGAGATGGCTCACTTCTCAATGGGTTCTGCTCCAATACAGAACCATCTATCACAGTTTGGCTAATCAAGGACTTTATAAAAAACTGGCGGTAGTGAAATCCACTGTGGTCTGAAACATGTACAGATGCCCAATGCTTAGTAGAAGATAGTTCATCAAGAAGAACCTTGATGTCTAGTTTGGTCAGGTGTTGTAACACCCAGATCCGATGGGACCAGGCATTGTAGTTTGCTTGGGTATCTCCCCGCAGCTTCACCACAGACCTCCATCTCTTCTTGTATTAGTCGCTGTATTCTCTCTGCAGGAATTGTTCCCAAGTTTCCTTTGGTCACAAAGGCAGGCAAAGAGGTTTCCTGAATTAGCTGTGGTAGCACCCATCGCCTGTGAATCCATGTTTCTGGCCTCTTTGGAAACTTAGTTAAGGCCAGTTTTCCCAAATGTAAATCCTTAATTGGATTTAAAGTGCCAGAGAGGATCAGCTCTTTCCTCACATTCCACGCAGTAGTAAAGTCTGGGTTTAGAAGAAACAGGGTGCACGTGACATCTATCAGTTCGTCTTTGTTCAGCCATTGCTTCCTTGTTCTGTAGAGAAGGAGCTTGCTGTGGACATACGGTAAAAGGAACTTGACACACCAGTTCTCCACACCAAGTTTGTTTTCAATCAGGACTATGGGACTCCAATTATACCTAGTTTCAGGACAAGGGATCAGTCCAATTTCGTCTATGTGTGGGTTCCTCCTGAAGGCGTTGGTGATGTCCTTCACCACCCGCTGCACCAGCACCGCCACCTCCTCGCTGCTCTTGGCCATGTTGGTGGTGGCTGGGGCGCCTCCGGCACAGCGCATTGCCACTTCTGGCAGGAGTTCCGCGAGCAGCGCCGGCTTAGCCGTGCCCCTGCCGCCTGAACTAACTTGTCAAAACTGCCTTTGCTATATACCAGAAATTTTGATATATTGTATTTTTAATTTATTTCAAGGAACTTTCTGACTCCATGTTTTTTTCTTCTAAAACCCAGTAATGATCCAGCAAAGTGTTACTTAGCTTCAGTGTGGATGGTTTTTTTTATCCTTTACACTCTTGTTAATTTGTATGTAGTGTGAGATGAGGATCCTGTTTCAGCTTTCTGCAGGTTAAAGTCCAGTTGTGCTAGCACATTTGTAAGAAGTTACTTCCCCATTTGATAGCTTGGATTTCCTTGTCAAATATGAGTTGACTTTGACAATAGATAGGTGTCTATTTCTGGGCTCTCAATTCTGTTCCATTGGTCTGTGAGCCTATCAGTGTACCAATACCATGTGGTTTGGGTTACTGCTGTGTAGTAGGTTTTGAGGACAGGGAGTGCTTTGCCTCCAACCTCAATTTTGTTTCTCAAAAGTGGTTTGCTTATTTGGGATCGCTTGCCTTTCCAAATAAATTTGATAATTTTCCTTTCAATTTCTTTGAATAAAGAATTTGGTATCTGGTTTGGGATTACATTGAACATGTAGGTTGCTTTTGGTAGGATTGTCATTTTCACCATACTTAGTCTTCCTATCCATAAACAGGGCACATTCTCCAATTTCTTTAGGTCTTTCATTGTGTCTTGCAGAAATGCTCTGTAGTTTTCTTTGTATAGGTTTTTTGTATCTCTAGTTAGGTTTACCCCCAATAATCTCAATTTGTGTTTGGCTATTGTAAATGGTATTGCTTTTTTGGTTTCCTTCTGTGAATTCCCTTTGTTACTATAGAGAAATCCTATTGATTTGTAGATATTCATCTTATATCCTGCCACTCTACTAAATTGGCCTATAACTCTAACAGTTTTTGGTTGAGTCTTTGGGGTTTTCTGTACACTGTCATATCATCTGCATATTGTTGTTGTTGTTATGTGCCGTCGAGTCGCTTGCAACTCATAGCGACCCTATGTACAACAGCTCTAAACTCTGCTCTGTTCTGTGCCAATCTCATTGTCTCCAACACACTCATCCCGATTGCCCCAGTCACCGAATCAATCCACCTCCTAGAGGGCCTTCCCCTCCTGTGCCTGCCCTCCACTTTCCCAAACATGAAGTCCTTCTCCAAGGACTGGTCCCTCCTTACAACATGACCAAAGTATGTCAGACGAAGCCTCAGAATCCTTGCCTCCAAGGAGCAGCTTGGTTTAACCCTCTCCAGGATCAATGTGTTTTCTTAACAGTCCATGGTACCCTCAACACTCTTCTCCAACACCAAAGCTCAAAAGCATCAATTCTCCTCTATCCTCTCTGGTCATTGTACAGCTGATGCATAACAAGGGATTGCAAAGACCATGGCCTATACCAGACGCACCTTAGTCTCCAGAGACACACTGTTGCTCTTGAGTACTTTAGAGAGGTCCCTAACAGCAGACTTTCCCATCACATCTTTTAATTTCCTGGCTGCTGGTGCCAAGAGTGTTGATTATGGAGACAAGCTGACTAAAGCTGTGAATAATCTCAGTCTCTTCACCATCCACCCTGATGCTGCCAATTGGTCCAGTGGTAAGAATCTTTGTCTTCTTGACATTGAGCCTCAATCCATATTAAAGGCTGCAGTCCCTGACCCTCAGCAGCAAGCGCTTCAGGTCGTCCTCAGTTTCAGCAAGCAGGGTTGTGCCATCTTCATAACGCAGATTGTTGATAGATCTTCCACCAATCCTGATGCCGCATTTCTCCTCATAGAGCCCAGCCTCCTTCCTGGATGACCTATTATGCATACAGGTTGAAAAGGTATGGAGACAGGACACGTCGCTGGCATACGCCCTTTCCAATTCTGAACCATGCAATATTTCCCTGCTCTGTTCTGACAACTGCCTCTTGGTTCAAGTGTAAGTTTCACATTAGCACGATCATCTGCATATAGCAACAGTTTAACCATTTCTTTGCCGATCTGGAAGCCTTTTATCTCCTTGTCATATTGCCCTAGCAAGCACTTCCAATACAATATTGAAAAGTGGGGACAGTGGACATCCTTATTTGGTCCCTGATTGCAATGAAAATGCTTTAGTCTTTCTCCATTGAGAATGATATTGGCTCTTAATTTTGCATATATACTTTCACTATGTTAAGGAAATTCCCTTCTATTCCAATTTTGCTGAGTGTCTTTATCAGGAAGGCTGCTGCATTTTGTCAAATGCCTTTTCTGCATCAATTGCTAAGATCATATGGTTCTTGCTATTTGCTAATTTAGTGAATCACATTAATTGTATTTCTTATGTTGAACCATCCTTGCATAGCTGTTATGAATCCCACTTGGTCATGGTGAATTATTTTTTTATATGCTTTTGGATTCTATTGGCTAGGATTTTGTTAAGGATTTTTGCATCTCTATTCATGAGAGATATTGGTCTGTAGTTTTCTTTCTTGGTAATATCTTTGCCTGGTTTGGTATGAGGATGATGCTTTCTTCATAGAATGACTTTGGAAGTGTTCCTTCTTCTTCTTCAAATTTTTAAAATAATTTAAGTAGAATGTTTGATAGAATTCTGCTCTGAAGCCATCTATCTGGTTCAGGACTTTTAGTATGGGGAAGTCTTTTTATGACTGTTTAAATTTCTTCTCTTTTGATGGGTCTTTTCAAGTGTTCTATATCTGTCCTTGTCAATCGGAGAAGGGGATGCCCAGGAATTTATCCATTTCATCTAGGTTTTCAAATTTATCAGAGTATAGCTTTTCATAGTATTCTGATATTATCGATTTAGTTTCCTCTGGTTCTGTTGTGATGTCACCTCTGTCATTTCTTAATCAAGTTATCTGGGTCTTTTTTTTTTTCTTCTTTTGTTAAATTTGCCAGTGGTGTGTTAATTTTGTTGACTTTAAAAAAAACCCAGTTCCTGGTCTTATTGATGGTTTCAACTGTTTTTTTTCTCTCTCATTGATTTTAACTCTTGTTCTTATAATTTCTTTTTTCCTAGAGGTTGATTGTTGATCTTTTTCTATTTGCTGAAGGTGTTGAGTTAGATCATTGATTCTTCTTCTTTCTTCCTTTTTTATGTTTATATTACTATGAACTACCCCCTGAGGACTACCTTAGCTGTGTTCCAGATGTTTTGGTTAAGTTGTATTTTCATTAT
>NW_006399807.1:17405287-17447309 GCF_000299155.1 Elephantulus edwardii | reverse complement strand
ATTGAGTTTTAGTTGGGTGCAATACTCTGAATATAGCCACAACTTCAAGTTTGCTGATTATATAGTTTAGATCTTCTACCTCTCTTTTGAGTTGGCCCATCCTTTGATAATAGTGATGTGCTGAAATTACCTACCACTGTTGTGGTGCTATTTCTTTCTTCAATTCTGTTAACTGTTGTTTTATGTATTTTGTAAGTCTATCATATGGTGCATAAATATTGACCAAGGTTATGTCTTTTGATCTATTGTGCTTTTAATCAGTATTTAATGCCCTTGCTTACCTTTGATATTGGTTTTCATTCTGAAATCTGTTTTATCAGAGATTACTAACTTCACTCCTGGTTTTTTGAGGCTGCCATTTGCTTGGTATATTTTTTTCCAGTCTTTGATTTTTAGTCTGTCTTTCTCTTCCTTTTTTAGATGTGTCTCTTGTAGGCAACATATTGATGAGCTTTGGATTTTATCCATTCTGCTACTCTTTTTCTCTCAATTGGTGCATTAATCCATTGACATTAAGTGTGATTATTCTCAGGCCAAGTTTTACTTTTGCCATTTTGCTGATTCTTTTTTTGTTGTTTCTGGCTACTATGGTCTGTTCACTTTCCTCTGGCACCTCTGTGTGTAGGAATTCACTTAAAATTTCTTGTCGTTTTGGTCTTGTTTTCACAAATTCCTTAAGTTTCTTCTTTTCTGCAAAGAATCTAATTTCCCCTTCAAATTTGATAGTGCTTTGCTGGACATTAGATCCTTGGCTGGCAATTGTTCTCTCTCAACTTTCTGTATATTGCATCCCATTGCTTTCTAGCTCTCATGGTTTCTGCTGAGAAATCTGAACTTAATCTAATTGTTTCCCCTTTTTAGGTAACTTTTGATTTGCTCATGCTTTTTTTAGAATTCTATCCTTATCTTTTAATTTAGATAATTTTACTATGACATGTCTCGGTGTTTTTCTTTTTGAGTCTAGTCTATTGGGTGTTCTCTGCTTTTTGGATGTGGATTTCCCCATTCTTCAAAATACCTGGGAAGTTTTCTTCTAGTACTTCTTCCACAATCTTTTCAGTGATTTTCCTGTCCTTCCCATGTCCTGGAATTCCAGTCATATGTATGTTATTACATTTGGTGTCATCCCACATAATTATATTATTTTCTTTACATCTCATCTCTGATTTTTCTTCAAGTAGGTTTCTAGTGAGGCTCTTGTCTTTCAGCTCACTGACTCTCTGTTCCATCTCTTCAGCTCTCCTTTTTTTGCCCTATCAGCATGTTGGACATTTCTGCCATTTTGGTCTTAATATTCTGGATTGCATTTTCATGCTTTTCTATTATTTCCAGTTCTATGTTGGCTGTATCCTGTCTTGTGACGATTTTTTTAAATTTCTTGTACCTCTTTGTCTATCATTTTTTTCTTCTAGTTTTTTTTATTTTCATCCATATCTGTTCAAGTTTTTCCTTTTCTATATATTTTTTCTGGATTGTCTCTGAAGTATTTGCTCTCTTATTGAGTTCCATTGTTTCTTCTCATATTTGTATCTTTTTCTGTAGCTGATCAAGTAACTCTACATCAATATATTTCTTCTGGTTCTCCCTAACTGGGGTAATCATTGATCTGGTTTTTTAGAGAGATATTGGTCTGTAAGGGTTTTTTTGGTAATGTTTTTTCCGAATTTTAATATTAGGGTTATGCTTGCTTCATAGAATGATGAATGACTCTCTTTGGGAATGTTCATTCTTTATTTTAAAAAAAAATGTAGAGTTGGTGATAGTTCCTCTCTGAATGTTTGGTAGAACTCATCCTTGAAGTCCTCCATCCAGGCAGTATCTTCTTTTTTTTTTTCAGGGCAGAAGGGGTCAGTGGGCATAATCGTTTTATGACCTGCTCAATTTTGCCTTCTAGGTCAGTTCAAGTGTGCTACATCTATGTCAGTATGGATTTTGTTGTTGTTATGTGCCATAGAGTCATTTGTGACTCAAAGCGACCCTATGTACAACAGCTCTAAAATCTGCTCTATCCTATGCCAATCTTATTGTCTCTAACACACCCATCCTGATTACCCCAGTCACTGAATCAATCCATCTCACTGAGAGTAGTCCTCTCTTGCGCTGTCCCTCCACCCTCCCAAGCATGGTGTTCGTCTCCAAGGACTGGTACCTCCTTGCAACATGCCCAAAGTATGTCAGATGAAGCTTCAGAATCCTTGCCTCCAAGGAGTAGCCTGGTTTAACCCTCTCCAGGATGAATCTGTTTGTTTTCTTGGCAGTCCATGGTATAGTCAATACTCTTCTCCAGCACCACAGCTCAAAGGCATCAATTCTTCTTCTATCCTCCGTAGTCATTGTCCAGCTCTCTGATGCATAGCAAGTGATTGCAAAGACTATGTCCTGGATCAGGCACACTTTAGTCTCCAGAGAGACACCATTGCTCTTGAGTACTTTAGAGAGGTCCCTGGCAGCAGACTTTGCCATTGCAATATGTTTTTGGATTTCCTGGCTACTGGTGCCAAGAGTGTTGACCGTGGAGATGAGCAAACTTAAGCTGTGGACAATCTCAATCTCTTCACCATCCATCCTGATGCTACCAATTGGTTCAGTGGTGAGAATCTTTGTCTTCTTGACATTGAGCCTCAGTCCATACTGAAGGTTGCAGTCCTTGATCCTCTGCAGCAAGTGCATGAGGTCCTTCTCAGTTTCGGCAAGCAGGGTTGTGTCACCTGCATAACGCAGATTGTTAATAGATCTTCCACCAATCCTGATGCCACACTTCTCCTCATAGAGCCGAGCCTCTCGGATAATCTGCTCTGCATACAGGTTGAAAAGGTATGGAGACAGGACACATCCCTGGAGTACAACCTTCCCAATTTTTGAACGATGTGGTGTTACCCTGCTCTGTTCTGACGACTGCCTCTTGGTCCAAGCATAGGTTTTGCATTAGCACGATTAAATGTTCTGGGATTCCCATTCTTCTCAGAGTCAGCCACAGTTTGTTATGATTCACACATTCAAACACCTTTGCATAATCGATGAAACACAGATAGACATTCTTCTGGTATTCCCTGCTTTCAGCTAAGATCCATCTAACATCAGCTACAATATCCCTAGTACCACGACCCCTTCTAAACCCAGCCTGGACTTCCGGCAGTTCTCTGCTAATGTGCTGTTCCAGTCGTTTTTGGATAATCTTCAGTAGAATCTTGCTTGCAGGTGAAATCAATGATATTCTTAGTTTCCGCAATCAGTTGGGTGACCTTTCTTTGGAATGGGTAGATCTCTTCCAGTCAGTTGGCCAAGTGGTTGTTCTCCAGATTTCTTGGCACAACTTGGTGAGCATATCCAGGGCAGCATCTGTTAGCTGAAATATGTATTCTGTATAGATCAATTAAATTCAGGTCCTAGTACTTTTTAGTTTCACTATCTTTAGGATTTTCTGGCTGTGAGTTACTGGTGGAGATTGACGTCTCCAATTATAAAGGAATTTATCAATTTTTGCCTCATATTTTGGACTATGCGTTCTTAGAAATTCACCACTTTATCATTGCACAGTACTTTTTTTTAATACCTGATATATTCCCTTGCTGAGATATACTTTATCTGAAATATAGCTACTCAAGCTTTTGTGTTAATATGGTATGTCTTTATCTTTTTAAAGATAAACACACAGATTTAAAGTGGGTTTCATGCAATATATATTTGAGATCCCTGGGCTTGGTTTTTGGTCCTCTATTATCTTTTTTTAATTAGTATGTTGTTGTTATGTGCTGCTGAATCGATGATTCATAGTGACCCTTTGCACAATCCTTCTGAACCAATCTCATTGTCTTAAGACACATCTACTCTCATTATCCCTTTTATGTCAATCCATCTCATCTGTGGTCTTCCTCTTCTGTGCTGTCTCTTGACTCTTCCAAGTATGATATCCTTCTCCAAAGACTGATCCCTCTGACTATATGCCCAGAGTATGTGAGATGGAGCTTCAAAAGCCTTGCCTCCAAGAACAGCTTGATTTAACTCTTTCCAGGACAGACCCGTTAGTTCTCTTGGCAGTGCACGGTATGTTCAATTCTCTTCTCCAGTACAACTGAAAGAGATCTAGTCTTCTGTCATCCTTAATAACTGTCCAGATCTCTGATGCATAGCAAGTAACTACAAAGACCATGACCTGGATCATGTGCACCTTACTCTCTAGACTGACATCATTGCTCTTCAGCACTCTGGAGAGACCCGACAACCTATTTTCTAAGGCAATTAATGTTTTGATTTCCTGACTGCTGGTGCCAAGAGTGTTGATTGTGGAACCAAGCTAGCCTAAGTTCTTAACAATCACTTCTCCATCTATCATGATGTTGCCAATTGACCCAGTAGTGAACACCTTAGTCTTGATGTTGAACTTCAATTCATATGGAAAACTACAGTCCTCTACCTACAGCAAATGCCTCAGGCCCTATTCAGTTCCAGGAAGGAGGTCATGTCATCTGCATAACAAACGTTGATTAATCTTCCTCCAATCCTGAGGTCACATTCCTCCTTATAAGGTACAGCCTCCCGAATGATCTGTTTTGCATACAGATTGAAATGGTATGGAGACAGGACACATTTCTGACACACTCTTCTAAATTTGAACCATGTTGGGTTACATTTGAACCATGCAGTGTTTTCTTGCTCTGTCCTGACTACCACCTGGTCCAATTATGTGCATGAGCACAACCAAGTGTTATGCAATTCTCAAGGTTAGAAAGAATTTGTTGTGATCGACACAGTTAAATGCCTTTGCATATTTAGTGAAACATACATTCCTTTGGTATTCTGCTTTCAACCAAGATCCATCTGACATTTACAATGACGGGACTAGTTGTCACAGCCTCTTCTAAACCCAGCTTGTATTTCTGGTAGTTCTCTGTTGATGTACTGTTCCAGCCGCTTTTTTATCATCTTCAGCAGGATTTTGCTTTCATGTGATATTGTTCTATAATTTCCACACTGTTGGGTCACCTTTTTTGGAAATGGGAATAAATATGGATCCCTTCCAGTCAGTTAATTGGCCACATGGTTGTCTTCCAGATGCAGAAATTACTAATATAAAACTAAATAATATTTAAGAGACTAATTGCACAACCTAATGAATTTAGGATCTTAATTGTTTTATAAGTTTGACTGTAAGTGGGGATAACTGGAGAAATTCATATATACACTAAAGTAGTAGACAATATGGAACTATTATAAAGCTTTAAAAAAAACTTATTATAATTTGAGCAAAATTACTGAGCAAATTAACTTCGTATTCAATCATACATATTTTGTTTTATGGAATTACAACTACCACATTATAAGGGAACTCTGGTGGTCTAATGGGATCTAGTGCAATGCAAAAGCTGTGTTGCAATTCCCAAGGCATGCGGTCCAAATCCACTAGCTGCTCTGGGGGAGAAAGATGGGCTGTCTCCTCCCATGTGATTTACTGCCTCTGAAAACTTGTTGGAGGGTCAGTTATCAGTCAGTTCTGAGTCATACACAACAACAATAAAGCTAGTACTAGACTATAAAGCATTACTAGTTAATGTGATAATGGTTACTCATGGTAGACAGTGACAGTGTTTGGTGTAGCTCCCCGATCAAAATAAGTTTGGAAGCAGGAGTGGCATCCACTTCTGAAATAGCTTGTCTCCAGAAACCCTATGAACTTGGAGAAATAATGAACGTTATACAAGTGTTCAGGTCTTTTGTTCATAGGGTTACTCTGAGTCATCGACAACTTGACGCCACTTCACAATGTTTGATACCAGTATTATGGCCCTGTAGGTGAATGTCCTTATTCCTAAGAAGCACATACTATGTACAACTCATGTGCCAATGTACCTTTCAATGACTCATCAAAAAAAGGATGAGCAGAATGCTATGGGTTTTTTAGATATGAAAGTTAAAAATTAGTAGATGGCTCCCAAAAAATGAGAAGTACATTCATGAAAATCTATTTTTAAAAACTCACAAAATGTATCCTATTAAAGAAAATAGTCATTTTAGTATTTTAAAGGATGGCATTATGATTATCTAGGGAACAAAAAAAAAGCTGAATAAGGTCATAGTTGGCAGAAATGTGATCAAATTATTCAATGGGTTACTGCCTTACTCAGTTTTAAAAGTGAAAAGTTTGTGGGGTTAATAAAGAATTTCTGGGTTCTCTTTCAAAGATCAGACCAGCCAGGAATTAATAAAGACAAGTGTTCAGATTTATTTGGAAATTCACAGTTTCTAATGGCACTACAGCTCTGTAGTTACATATTTTAAGTCTTCCTTCCACAACACTGGATGCTGCAACTCCCAACTCTACTCCAAACTGGACCTCTTTCAGTGGACATCTATACAATCAAGCCCTCTTGCTTTGAATGGCTAATTGTGCAGACCGGACAAAAAGAATCTAAAACGTACTATTAACCTAACATAAAAGCAGCAACGTAAACAAACAAAAAGGGCTTTAAATAAGTCACATTACAAACAATACCCCCAGAAAGGTATTTGACTAGTTCATGAACAGTTATTACTAAAAGTGCTCAATAAGTTATAACTTAAGTTTTACAACAACAAAAATGGTCAATTCCTCTCCCTTTCAAAAAGAAACATCTACTTTCACTCATTACTATACAGTCACACACGAAAAATTCATTTTAGTCAGTGACAATCATTTTTTTAAAGAAAAGAAAAAACAAAGACATTGATACCACACAAGTATACCTCTGCACATTTATAGCCAATACAAAGCAAACATCAATGAATAATCCCTTTAGATTTGACCAATTAGACAAAGTTTAACAGACTCATGAGCTGATTCTGTGCACATGTACATAGGCAGTGATTAGATTAGATGAAACTGGGACTCATTTACCAAACCTTCAAATTTTTTAAAGATTAGTGTTCACTGTGAATGGTTATACAGCTAAAGAAAGCCTTCACAAATGGCTTGAAAAGGGGAATTTATAAAAAAATTATCTGTAATTACTAGCCATTTTCAAGAAAAGCTTGAATATGGTAGTTTACTTTCTGTAACTTAGTGACTATGGAAAAAGTAACCCAAGCCAAATGAGTTATATAAAAACACTAAGAGCATCACCATGTACAAAAAACAAAACAAAACAAAACCCAAAAAACAAATCTTGGAAATTTCAGTGAGTGTTTACAGTCAGTGAGTTTGCTAAACAAATCTTAATTGGCAATTCTTTTAGGATCTTTTACACTGTAGGACCCACATTGCTAAGCTCTTTAAAGACTTACAGTGTTTGCAGCTTCCAAAATACTAACAAAGTTATAAAAGAAATCAAATGACAGAAAGTCTCCCTCCTCTTCCAGTGGCATTATAAATAGACAAAAGGCACATAAATATAGGAAGGTGCAAGAAATAGGAACAAAGCTAAAGGAAGAGGTTTAGGCTTTCATTCCTATCCCACCCAAGGAACTGGGCTTCCATATTACTTTTATCCCAGTAATTAATCTGTGAAAAAAAAATCTTTATAAAATGTCTACAATTGTAGGAAGTGATCAGCCTTGTAAAACTGCAGCTCATTAACCAAGATTGACACAATCCCATCTACTTTTTTAAAAGGCAGAAACCATAATTTCTGAATACTTTTCCCATAGTTTCTCCCTCCCTCAACCCCTTCAAATACCACAGACTGTTCTTTAGAGAACAAAAAAGTCTCCAGTACAAAAACATTTCAGATATGTCCCGAGACTGCTGTAACACCAAACGTTCCCACGGTGATCTCTTTGTTTCCTTTGATTATGTCATGCAGGCTCGGCAATGATCCTGACTTAGTCTGTATTAGAGTTTTTATTAATTTTCCTTGGTCTTGAACTTTAGATCGCCTTCGTTTTAAAGCCCTCTTCTCAGTCTTTGTCTTTTGGGACTGTCCGTTGCACAGACTTGTGCAAGCTGAAATGCCACAAAAATAAGACTCTTCTGATTGTGATGAAGTTTCTGAGCTTCCTTCAGATGGAGGACCCTTATAAGAAGAGTGATAAACTTCTCCCATATTAGAAAAATCTCTCTGGTTCGTAAAGGGTTTCCTTCCTTTTATGTCTCCATTGGCTATTGGATGCAATGGATCTGCTGGCTTGATGGTCTCAATTTTTTCCATTTTATATTTGTAGCATTTCTTCTGTGACATATATAAAAGAAAGGGTAGGAATTAGATCTCCTATATATAGTTATCTAATCAAACATTTTAGAGAACTAGTGGATGAAAATGCCATCTCCTGGTGAAAAATAAAATGGCATAGTAAATATATACTTTGCATTTATACAGGTTATGTTTTTCATAAAAAAACATAACTGCACAACTCCCTCACATGTTTCCTATGCCAAATATGCTCACCATACATGAAAAAAAAATACTTCCGACCATCACAACCTTATTTTGTTACTATTACTCAATAACTCTTTATGTACTATTTTAGAATATGACTTTAAAGGTGATGACTGACATTTAAATACCTACTTATTAACTCAGAAAGGTGGTAATTTTAATCTCCAATTCTTAGACAAGAATTTTTAGACTGATTTACTTACAAAGTTCATAAAGTGCATATACATTGTTTTTCACACCATATTTTCCCCCTTTCCTTTACCCATCTCTCCCTCCACCCATCAAATTGTGTGACCGTATGATTAAGTGCCTCATCTTGGATGCTCATACTACAATAATGGTCTTAGGCAGTATTTATCTTTATGAGACTGAGTTATTTCACTTAGCATAATGCTCTCTAGACCCTCCCATGTTAGGTAGTAATTTACAAAATCATTGCTCCTGCATGCTGCATAGTATTCTGTTGTGTAAATATACCATAATTTTTCAATCCATTCCATTGTGGTCAGGCATTTGTAGAAACAGCTCTAATCAAATTGAGAATAACGAGAGGCAAAATGTGAAGAACAAATTCTGTAGCTAATACAGACTCTGAGATTTGATATGTGTCATTTTAAGAAAGTTACAAACTCTTTGTGTTTCAGTTTTCTTATCTGAAAAATTGGATAGTACCAGTTCCAGACACTTGTTGCATGCTTTGTGCTTCATCTTACCCAAATAAATAATGGCAAATTGTATCTAGAAAAGTGCAGTTAGCATACGACCTGCAAAATTTAAAATACTTACTATCTTCTGTTGCATATCCTTAGTTTGATTTTACACTTAAAAAAAACAACCTGTCTCAGCTGTAAGGCATATCTGTCCTGCTGTTAACAGTCACCAAGAAACTACAACAATTTATTGACTGAAAATAAACAGTAAGATTAAGGGCAACTTAAAGGTTGTATTAAACCTTTCCAACTTTTTATTCATGGATGACCATGTATCAATACATATAAAAGAAAACAAAATATTACCTTTTTCTCTGGTGAAAACTTGACGGGTTCTACGATGTACAAATCATTTGGGGCTACTATAAGTAAGAAAAAGGCAGATGTAAAATGAGAAGGAAATTATTCCATGTTTAAACACTATAAAAGAGTATTATTTATTAATAATTACTCTTTTAATAGGATCAATGGATTTATTGGGTTAACTACATTTATGCATCTTAAATTAATAAGCCAAAATAAAATAACCAGGGCAAAAAACAGTACTACTAGTTTACATATGATTAGGGTTCTTCTTTAGGCTTAGCCTTGCCATTTATCTCTTGATCTTACTAAATATTACCAAACCCACAGATTGTTTCCTCTGAAAGAATATACTCTGTATAATGTTACTAATGTAAATTAGCAACAAGCAGTTGTGACCATATTTGAAGAGTGAGGAACAAATAAAAAAAGATCTGAGAAGTACTTTTCTGTTTCTTTTCATAATCAAAACTGAACTCTAAAATTAAAAAAAAAAATCATCAAATCATTTTGACACTAAGGCATAATGAGTAAGTCAGGTATCTTTATTCTAGGTCTAAGTTTCTAGGATTTGATTATTTTAAGCACTTTTATGACAACTCGTATTTTTCTTATCTTTCCATGAAGTAATAAAATAGATCTTAAAAAAATGAACACTATGAGATTTATTAACACTACTCAACTTCTTTACATTACATCCTACATATATGTTAAGAAAATAATAAAATATGAATGGAAATCCAAAGTCTCTTTAAAATTAATAATAATTAAAAATTTTTAAAAATAATAAAATATGCTAAAATATTCTAGCAATCTCCTAAATAGTGTGAAAAATATGCAACTTCTCAAGTTGTAAAAAATAACTATGCCCCCACTTCTACAATTTCTGCTAAGATACTAGGACCAATATCCTCACTGAAAGCATTTAAGTCTAGCTTTTCCAAACATGACCAAAAACACTGAAAATTTGCAAGCATTATCTAATCCTCCATCTAGAAGTGAAGGAAAGTTAAGAACCCAGATAGTCAAACAGAAAATAAGTCACCTTATCCCTGACAGCATATGCCAATATAAGAAAATATAAGCTGTTTAATAAAATGTTACCATAAATATCAATGAAATAGTAAAGTTATACCGGGACCTGTCCAGATTTTCAACACTTAGTGGGTGGCTGAAAAGACTTTAAGCTATGAAACACAAATTTGTGTAAAAAAACCCCACAAATTCTTTCTGGCCTAAGGACCACTATTCTAATTCCCCTTACAAACAATCTTTCAAGCAGAAATACACTATCAAGTACACAAAGCAAGAACCTTTAAAAGCAATAAAAAGATTCACAGATGTGAGAAATAAACTACAGTCATGCTTTCCAGATTTAAATACATAAATGAAAATCTATGGGGCAATTGCACTGTTACATGATGGTCAGACTGACTTGACAGCATCCAACAACAGTAATATGTTTTAAAAATACAAAAAGAACATGTAGATATAGATAAATTTCTGCCGTTAAAACCACAATAATGGAACTTAATAGCAGACTAGGAAAATATGAAGAACATGTGAAATGTAAGACAGAAAAACAAAAAGATGGGAACTTTGAGGCACTTAGGAGACAAAGGATAGAAAAGGCCTAATGAATGCTTAATTAAACTGAAGAACCAGGAAAAAAGTGAAGTAGAAGTAATATTTGAGGGTATAAAAATGGCTGAGAATTTCCCATTCCTATAATTCTTGTGATAGTCTGACCTAGCTTAAGACAATCTTTTATTTATTTTTTTCTTAAGTTTTCATTATTATTGTCTTTTATTATCAAACCTTTATTATCTTTGGAGGTTGGCAAGAAAATGTTAGCATTAGCAAATTATATGTTAAAATATCATATATAAATGTAATATGCCATCAAGTTGCAACCAACTCATAGCTGACCTTCCAGCAAGTTTTCAGAGGCTGTAAATCACAAGCAAAATCCTACTGAAGATTTATCTAAAACTGACTGAACAGTACATAGATAGAGAACTACCCAAAATACAATCTGGGTTGAGAAGAGGCCATGGCACTAGGGACATCATAACCCATGTCAGATGGATCTTGGATGAAAGTACCACAGTGATGTGTCTATGTCTCATTGACTATGTGAAGGCATTTGACTGAATCACAACAAATTGTGGCTAATGTTGCAAAGAATGGGAATCCAGAAAACTTGATTGTGCTCAAGAGAAACCTACACTTGGACCAGGAAGAAGTCATCAGAACAAGGAAACACTGTAAGATTCAAAATTAAGAAAGGAGTACCTGAAGGATGTGGTATTAGGATTAGTGGAAAACTCATCAACAAGCTGCATTACAGAAATGACAAAACCTTGCTCATTGAAACTGAGGAGACCTTAAATCATTTGCTGTAAAAGGTCAAGGTCTACAGTCTTCAATATGGATTGCAGCTCAACATCGAGAAGACAAAGATTCTCACCACAGGGCCAATTGGCAGCACCATGATAGATGGAGAAAAAAATTGAGACTGCCAACAATTCCAGCATGCTTAGCTCCACAATCAACATTCTTGGTACCAGCAGTCAGAAAATCAAAAGATGAATAGGCAAATCTGCTGTCATGGACCTCTCCCTCCCAGAGTGCAAAAGAGCAACAGTGTCAGTCTCAAGACTAAGGTGTACCTGATCTAGGCCATGCTGTTTGTAATTGCTTACTGTGCATCAGAGAGCTGGACACTAACCAAGAATGATAGAAGAACTGGTGCATTTGAGTTATGATGCTCGAGAAGAGTACTGAACATTCCAAGGATGACCAAGAGAGCATCATGCTAGGAAGGGTAGAGGAACAGCACAAGAGAGGAAGACTCTGGAAGAGATGGACTGACACCATAACTAGGGTAATGGAGGTAGGTATGTCAGAAACAATGAAATTGGCTCAGGGTAGGACAGGGTTCAGAGTTATTGTGCATAAGTCAGTTATAATTCACAAACAACTCAACATCACATAATAATAATAAATGTTATGATATGAAAAAAGAAAACCACAGAGGGTTTGGATTTTTTTCGTTATACAAATTGTTTTATTTAACAGACTAAAAAAGTTAAGTTATATCTTCTGCAGAAAAAAACCAAATAGGACTTCCAATAAGTAATGAAAGCCTATTTTATGATAACTTATAAAATTAAGAACAATAGGTAGAGCTAAATATTACCGCTAGTCACAGTGGTCAAAGAATAATTTTTATTCAGTTTTGTATACCAATGAAATTACAAAAAGTCACTGTGCTTTTAAATAAACCCAAAGTTTAAATCACAGAATACGTAACTCCCACTTTCCTAAGTGCAGTTGTTTAATGCAAATGTTCTAAGCTGGGGACTACCTGTACAATAAAAGATATTCAAAGAGCCCTCAAGAACTCAAGCAAGACTTAAGAAAGATCATTTCAGATTGAAAGAAGTAATGATGGGATTTGGAAATAAAGACTGAAATCTTATGTGGCAGGGGAAATCATAGCTACAGGAATAAATCTAAATTAGTATTCACGGTAAAACATGGTTGTGTACCATTGAACTGACCCATGGCTGACCACTCTAGTGGGTTTTAGAGACAGTAAATCACGAAGTAGGAGACAAGCTTTCCTCCGCAGAGAAGCTGGTAGATTCAAACTACATACCTTTGTGTTGGCAGCACCTCTCCTTACCACTAAGCCCCTCGAGCTCACTAATTATGATTTTTGTTATTGCTATGTGTCATCAAGTCGCCTGCCACTCATACTCTATGGACAACAGCTCTAAGCTCTCCCCTGAGCTATTCTACTAACTCTGACACACTTAACCTATTATCCCAGTTACTAGTCAATCCATCTCATGCAGCGTCTTCCTCTCCTGTACTGTCCCTTCACACTTCCAAGGACTGGTTGCTCCTGGCCACATGCCCAAAGTATGTGAGAGAGAGGCTTCAAAATCCTTGCCTCCAAGCAGAAACTTGGTTTCACCCTCTCCAAAACAGACCTGTCTGTTTTCTTGGCAGTCCATTCAGTATGTTCAATACTCTTCTCCAGCAACACAAAGGCATCAATTCTTCTGTCATCTTTAATCATTATCCAGCTCTCTGATGCATAGCAAGTAATTGTGAAGACTATGGCTTGGATCCAGTGCACCTTAATCCCTAGACTGACTTCCCTACTCTTTGGAACTTTGCAGAGGTTTCTGACAGTACACTTCCCCAATGTAATTCATCTTTTGATTTCCTGACTGCAGGTGCCAAGTGTTGATTATAGAGCCAAACAAGCTGAACTTGTTAACAACCTTAATCTCTTTATCTATCACGGTGCTGCCAACTGGCCTAGAAGTGAGAATCTTTGTCTTCTTGATGTTGCGCTTCAATCCATATTGAAGACTACAGCCCTTGATCTTCTGCAGCAAACACCTCAGGTCTTCCTCAGTTTCAGTAAGCAAGGTTGTGTCATCTGCATAACGAAAGTTGGTGAATCTTCCTCCAATCCTGATGCTACATTCCTCCTCACAAAATCCAGCCTTCAGAATATTTGTTCCACATGAACCATGTAGTGTTTCCTTGCTGTTATGAGGACTGCTTCCTGGTTAAGTTTTGCATGCGCACAATCAAGTGTTCTGAGATTCCCATTGTTCTTAAGGGTTAGCCAAATTTGTTTTGATCTACACAAATGCCTTTGCATAGTCAATGAGACAGAGACAGGCATTCCTCTTTGTACTCTTTCTTTTCAGCCAAGATACATCTGGTAACAATGTCTCCAAAGCCACAGCCTCTTCTAAACCTAGTTTGTATTTAAGGTAGTTCTCTGCCAATATACTTTTCCAGTCATTTTTGGATAATCTTCAGCAGGATTTTCCTTGCATGTGATATGTATTGCAACTTGAGGCTTGAATTTGTTGTTCTTCAGCTTTGGCTGAGTGAATTTGGCCCTTTTGATTTTCCAACTCTAGCCCTTTGCATTTTTCATAATAATACTTTACGTTGTCTTCTTTAGCTGCCCTTTGAAATCTCTACTCAGCTCCTTAACTGCCTAATTATGATGTTATTGTTATGTGCCGTAGAGTTGCCTGAGACTCATAGTAACCCTATGTACAACAACCCTAAACCCTGCTCTATCCTATGCCAATCTTATAGTCTCTGACACACCTACCCCCATTGCCCCAGTCACTGAATTGATCCATTACATCGAAGGCCTCCTGTCTTGCACTGCCCCTCCACCCTTGTGTGTCTTAATTATGTTGTTGTTGTTCGGTGCTGTCGAGTCGTAGACAACTCATAGTGACCCTATGAATGAAAGCCCTGAGCACTGTTCATAGAGTTTCCACAGACAAGCCATTTCCGAAGTGGATGCCACTCCTGTTTCCAAGCTTGTTTTAATTGGGAAGCTCCACTAAACACTGTCCATCATGGGTAATCATTATCGCATTTGGCACATCAGTGTCACAGTGTTTAGTTTAGCACCACAGCAACCACGAGTAACCTCTAAACAGCAATGCACAGACCAGTGCTATACCACCTAGAAGAATGTCTTAATTATACTTTGCTGAATTAAAATGGAAAACATGAGCATACAAATTATGTTGGAGATAGTTATTTTAAAATCTTTTTCATGTACAGGAGTAAGTACGATATGACAAATTTTAGATATTTAAACCATTAAAAAAGAAGAAACTGTATCACTTCCAAGCTAATGACAACGAAGAAAATTTCCTGCGTTCTCATAATTAAAATATTCTAATAATGACAAGGGGAAAAAACAGGTAACAAGATAAAGTATGAGATGACATTATGCTACTTTTATCATTCTGCTAAAATGGACTAGAATTTCAAAACCATCTCAGGAATAGGTTTGAGGCCTTGAGCACCCATGAACATAGACCAAGTGAGCTCTGGGAGGATATCAAGAAAATTATCCGTGAAGAATGTAAAAGATCATTACAAAGGCTGAAGAAGAAGAAAAGACCAAGATGGATGTCAGATGAGACTAAGTATTGCATTAGCGCACCGAGAAGCCAAAGCTAAAGGAAGAAATCAAGAAATCAAAGAGCTGAACAGAAAATTTCAAAAGGCAGCTCGGAACGATAAAGCAAGATACTATAATGAAATGTGCAGAGAGCTGGAGTCAGAAAATTAAAAGGGCCAGACTCGCTCAGCGTTTCTTAAGCTGAAGGAGTTGAAAAAGAAATACAAGCAACGGGTGGCAATACTTAAAGATAGTTTGGGTAGAATGTTGTATGATCCAGGATGTATAAAAAGAAGATTGAAGGAGTACACAGTATCACTGTATCAGAAGGAATTGGCTGACACACAGGAATTTCATGAAATAACATATGAACCAGAGCCTATGGTGATGAAGGAGGAAGTTCAAGTTGCTATGAAGGAATTGGCAAAAAACAAGACTCCAGGAGGTGACAGCATACCAATTGATTTATTTCAACAAACAGACGCTGCCCTGGATGTGCTAAGTTTTGCCAGGAAATCTGGAGGACAGCCAGCTGGCCCACTGAATGGTAAAGATCCATATTTGTGCCCATTCCAAAGAAAGGTGATGCAACAGAGTGTGGACATTATCGAACAATATCATTAATATCACTTGCAAGCAAGATTTTGCTGAAAATTATCCAAAAACATTTGGAGTAATATGTCAACAGAGAACTAACTGCCAGATGTGCAAGTTGGATTTAGAAGAGGTCATGGTACTAGGGATATTGTAGCTAATGTTAGATGGATCTCGGCAGAAAGCAGAGAATACCAGAAGAGTATCTATCTCTGCTTCATTGACTATGCAAAGGCTTTTGACTCTATGGATCACAACAAGCTATGGCTGACTCTGAGAAGAATGAGAATCCCAGAACATTTGTGCTAATGTGAAACCTATACTTGGACCAAGAGGCAGTTGTCAGAACAGAGCAAAGAGACACTACATGGTTCAAAATCAAGAAGGGGGTCAGGGATGTATTTGGTCTCCACACCTTTTCAATCTGTATGCAGAACAGATCATCTGAGATGCTGGGCTGTACGAGAAGGAATGTGGCATCACGATTGGTGGAAGAGTCATCAATAACCTGCGTTATGTGGATGACACAACTCTGCTTGCTGAAACTGAGGAGGACTTGAAGTGCTTCCTGCAGAAGGTCAAGGACTGCAGCCTCCAATATAGATTGAGGCTCAATGTCAGGAAAATAAGGATTCTCACCATTGGGCCAATTGGCAGCATCAGTATGGATGGTGAAGAGACTGCAGTTTTAGTTTGCTTGGTTCCACAGTCAACACTCTTGGTAGCAGCAGCCAGGAAATCAAGAGACAAACTGCATTGGGATAGTCAGCTTTGAGGGACCTCTCAAGAATACTGAAGAGCAATGACATCAGGCTGGAGACTAAGGTGTGCCTGATACAGGCTATATTCTTTGTAATTACATACCACGTGTCAGAGTTGGACAGTGAATAGGGATGATAGAAGGAGAATTGATGCCTTTGAGCTGCGGTGCTGGATAAGAGTATTGAATATACCATGGACTGCTAGAACAAACAGGTTTTTTCTGGAGAGGGTGAAGCCAGAATGCTTCTTGGAGTCAAGGATTCTGAAGCTTTGTCTGACACACTTTGGGCATGTTGCAAGGAGGTACTGGGCTTTGGAGAGGGACATCATGTTTGGGAGAATGGAGGGACAATGCAGGAGAGGAAGACCCTCAATGAGATGGATCAATTCTGTGAGCGGAGTGGTGGGAATGAGTGTGTTTCAGATGGCGAGGTTGGCACAGGACAGAATGGCGTTTAGGGCTCTTGCATACAGGGTCGCTATGAGTTGCAAGTGAGTCGATAGCACATACCAACAACAACAAAATGGACAAGTTTATATGGAAAATTTTAAAAGTTCAAGAAACTTACAAAACTCAATTCCTGCAAATCTGAAATAAATGCAAAACTCCTTTAGATATGACATATCTTTAACAATTAAAGAATACTTAGGCTATTAAAATCCTGAGAGAAAAGGGGAAAAGAACATTGCTCATCTAGGTTTGTAAATCTTACACAACGAAACCAACAGTCTAACAAAATAATAAAAACTTATGTGCTAGACTTCTTTATGAAGAATAAGGATCAAATTCATAATTATTAGGAGCCAAAATTATGTAAGATAAACATCTATATACACACAATACACATATATTAAGCTGTAGTGGCCTAGAGGCAAGAAGTTGTGCTGCAATCCCAAAGGCACATGTGCAAGGCTACCAGCTGCTCTGCTCAGGAAGGATGGGCAATCTCCTCCGGTGTAATTAACTGCCTCTGAAAACCTTCTGGACGATCAGCTATGGGTCAGTTCTGACTCTATGGTACATGTTGACAAGAACAGCCTAGTGTAAGAACCTGCACTGCAATCCTTAATGTACGCAGTTGCAATCCACCAGCTGCTCCATGGGCAATCTCCTTCCATGTAACTAACTGCTACTGAAAACCAGCTGGTTCACATTCAATGCTACTCAACACTAATGACAACAATGTTTCATTTGGGCTTAAGAATGTAGTATTAGCTGAACATTAGAAAGTTAATGTAATCCATTTTTAAACATAATAAAAAAATTTAAAAAATATTAAGCACAGATTAAAAGAAAAGTAGAAATATGAACAAACATGGAACAGAGAGGACCTTCCTTAAATATCCGCAAAACATGGCAAATATAAGTAAAACACTGAAAATTTTTCTTTTAAGATTAGAAATAAGATAAAAATGCTAACCACTTCTATTGAAACATCAATATTAGAGTAGCTAAGAAAAAAATGTTAACAATGTTGTCTTTTATTATCAGATATGCTTATATTTACAGAAAAACCAAAATAATCTACAAGTATTCAAATAAACATGGTTGTTGCATCAACCTACAATACTGATTGTCTATGCAACAGCAATAAATATATTAAATCTATGCTTTAAAAATATTTTAACAATGACTCTTGAAAAAGTTGTTAGTTTGGAGAAAACAGATAACACTTTGGTTTTTCCCAAACAGGTATTAGAAGTAGTATAGTATCAGTCAAATGCCTATACTTTTGTGATGAACATTTATTAGAGGGTTGTAGTTTTATATGGAACTATTAAGAATAACAGTCACTGATGAAATCAAGCAATATAGACTATTTTCAACAACAATAACAAAAAAGAACAAGTCAGAAAACTGCAAGAAATTCAAGATGGGTTCAGAAGAGGGCTTGGAACAAGCAGAAAGCAGCAAAAAGTTTACTTGTGTTTCACTGACTATGCAAAGGTATTTGTATGATTCATAATAAATTATAGCTAATATTTTTAAGAATGGAAATTCCAGAACACTTAATTGTAAACACTGTGAAGTTAGACTAAGAAGCATCTATTTCAACAGAACAAGGAAACACTACATGATTTAAAGTCTGGTCAAAGGTAGTATTCTTTCTCCATACCTATCCAATCTGTGTGCTGAACACATCATTCAAGAAGCTCAACTCTATGAAGAATGTGGAAGGAAAAGTCATCTGCAACCTACATGATGCACCTTGCTTATAGAAAGTTAAAAAGACTTGGAGCATTTACTGAAGATGATCAAAGACTGTTGTGGGGTCAAGGGTCTATTGTCTAAAATGGCTTCTCTATCAATTAACTTGTTTTGCCACATATATAGGCAAGAATATGCAAATAAGGTGTTAGCCTTTTCACAAGGGTATTGTCTCTTTTCACCTTTAAATTGAGCAACAGAATGAGAAAATCTCACCACTATCAAAGCAGAATAGGCATGCAGCGGGCATTCTTCAGGACCACAGATTATTGACTTGCACAATCTAGACTTACAGCAGCAATGTCAGACAGCCTTGCTGCTACAGTGGCCAAAGGAGAAAACCAGAGACCTGACATGAGTAGACCTTGGGAATGCTATACTATGCTGTTGAACTACAGCTAAGAGCCTTTTGCCCAAGTATGTTGAAGGTCTGATGAGGGGAGAGTCAATATTGGCAGGACCAAGAACACTGGCCTAAAGGAATGAGGCTCAACGCTGAGGTGTCTACAAGCACATTTTGGAAGTCATTATAACAGTCTTTTGCAACTAATCTGAAATATAGCCTTTAGATTTCCCCAAAATGGTTGTGAGCTATCACACTGGAATTTTGACCAAATAAAGCAGGAAGATTAATGTTGGGATAAATAGAAAGAAAGCATCGGGAACATGACTAAATCGATGGCAATTGGTTTTGGGTTGTTGTTGATGGGGAGAGTTCTCCATTTTGGAGTTGGTAAAGGTCAGGTATGGCCATCCCCATGTGGCCTTTGCTCTTTTTACAACTGCAGGCTTCAATATAGATTACAGCTCAATATTAAGAAAACAAATCTCACAACTGGTTCATTAGGCAACATCAAGATCAGTGGAGAAAAGGGTGATACTGACTATGATTTTATTTTACTTAAATCCATAATCAACTTCCATGGCTATAACAGTCAAAAACTAAATGTGTTGCACTGGACAAATCTGCTGTCAAGGACATCTCCAAGGTGCCAAAGAGTGAGGGTGTCAGTTTAAAGACTAAAGTACACTTAAGACCCAAGTTATGCTATTTTCAATTGCTTCTTATGAATCAGAAAATCAGACACTGACCTCAACAAGAAAAAGGTAAACAACCAGATCGCAAAATGGGCATCAGATATGAATAAACACTTCACCAAAGACATGCTGATGGCAAATAAACATGAAATGTTAAAAATCCCTAGCTATCAGTGAGATGCAAATAAAAACAACTTTGTGCTATCATCTTATCTCAGCAACAGTAGCAAAACAATAACAAAAAAATTAATTAAAAAAATCCATCTTAGAATAGCCAGGGTGCTCCTTAGAAGCAATAATGACAAGATTCTGGACATGTTATCTATCAGTTAGAGTCAGTCTTTAGAAAAGGACATTATGCTTGGAAAAGTGGAAAGTTAGGAGACAGAGGAAGACCTTCAACAAGATGGACTTACAATCTGAAAAGATTCCCTGACCAGAGTTAAGTCACAGTGCTAGTAGAAACAAATTGATAAGATCCCTTTGGAACACTTCCTATTATAACTTGCAGATAATATATCCTTCAGCCCAGTAATTTTACACTTAGGTAATATTCCTAGAGAAACTCATATAACCATGTTCCAGCTTACAATGAGGAATGTTTACACTTTATCACTTGTAACAGCCCAACAGTAAACACAAGAATGGGTAAATGCACTATGATTTGGTCAGTTACTGAAATATTATATATTAATCAAAACAAATTATTTGTATTTGCAATGACTTTAAAAAATATTGAATAAAAAGAAACCAAAAAAATTACATTTATATGGTGAGTCCATTTATGAAAAGTTCAAAAGCAGGCAAGCTCAAATTACATTTCAAACACTGATGGTAAAACGATTCAGAAAATAAAAATAATTATCCTAAAGCTCAAGATAGTAGTGATTTCTGAAAAAGAGAGAGGGTGCTGACTATGTTCTATTTATTGATTTTTTGATGTTATAAACTTTCAATATTACTCTTTTTAAAAATGAAAACTACCTGGTTCATTTTGATCCACCTAGTGGTGCAAACGTTAATGTGCTCAGATGCTAATTATTTGTGGAAATTTGAGCGTAATACTTTAAAGTACCCAGAAAAACAATTCCTTACTATGTGTAGATTACAGTTCTACTGGAGTGATCTGATATTCTGAAAATTTGATCGAGATTAAATTGGTAGGAATCTTGGCCTAACATTTTTGTAAACTAATGAATTAATCTTTATCATATTTTTAATTATAAAGAATAGGGAGCTCTGAGGTCTAGTGGACAACGAACTGTGCTATCAATCCAAAGACACTGAATCCACTTGCTACTACACAGAAGAAAAATGGGCAATCTCCCATGCAATTTACATTCTATAAAAGCCTACTGAAGGTTCAGCTATGAGTTGGTTCCCCTCAATAATATATAACATTTTGTGGTGCCACAGGGCTTAGATATGACAATAAAGGCAAGAATAGGACGGCTAAAATCACAGATGCTGTAAAAAGATACTTCATTTAAATAGGAAAAGAATGAATGAATTAACTAGTAGGAGAGTAAGAGTTACAACTAGTCTCCTGCCTAATGTATTTAACTTCCTTTTTTTGTGAAGATGAATTATTGTTATGTGCCATAAAGTCAGACTCACAGTTGACTCTCAGCAAAGGCAGTAAATCATATGAAAAAAGACTGCGCATCTTCCTCTCTCAGAGCAACCAGTGGATTCATACCACCTGTCTTTGGGCTAACAGCACAACTCCTTACTCACCAGGCCACCAGAACTTCCTAAAGCTGAACTAAATTGGTCCAACTGTCTTAATATAGAAGTAAATCTATTAGACGAGAGAGATTAGTGAGAGGAAAAAAGAGAACAACAGTAAAATAGCTATGATTTAAGTTCATTTAAAATGGGACTCAAAATGCAAGCATACTAGTAAAAAAGACCAACAATACTAAAAGGTAATGAGGATGTGGAATAAGTACAACCTTCAAGCACAGCTGATGTGAATTCATTTAACAGTATGGAAACTGTGTAGTAGTATAGAAAGTTGAATATACACAAACATTATGACCCAGCACTCTTATTTCTGTGTATATACTCAATGGAAATGCATAATGTATTCACCTCCAAAGAAAAGAATCTAAATATGAATGAATAATATGAAATCTATTTCTTTTATATTTGAATACTATATAAGAATGAGTACATATAATTATACTCAGTGGCAAAGTGAATCTCACCATCAATGGTTAGAAATCAAAACAGTGGTTACTGTTAGAGAGGATGGGCAGTAAGCTAAAGAGGCCAAGAAGTTTTCAAGATTCTGGCTACATAAATTTCCTCAGTTTCTGAAAATTCACTGAGCTTTAGACATGGTTATTATACTTTCATGGATATATGTTAAAATTGAAACTTTCCACTTATAAAATGGATTACATATACAAAACTCTGATTAACAGTAAACCAGTGAAGCTCGGAAATAATTACAGGGTAGATTTAACAGAATGAAATATGGTGCACATTTAATAACAAAGGTGAAAATTATTAAGAAAGCACGTAAAGCCAGTAACCATTTAAAAAATCACTCCTAATGGAAACAAATAATCTGATTATGCTAATATTTCTAAAGATAAATTTTTAAGTTTCTTAATAAGCACTGGTTATAAAGACACTAAAATAAGAGCCATTCAGCACACATCTATTAATTTAAATTAAGTGTTAGTCAATGGAACTCTACTATAGACTCGAAAGCTACAAAGAGAAAGATGACATTTTTGTTCAGAAAGTGCCTCACAATCCTGAACTAGAGACAAAAAAAGTCCTACCTTTATGGGAAGAGGAGGCAGATAAGCACAGGAGCTATGGGAGCACACTCAGGTTTTCCATATCTGTTGAACTTTCTCAAACATCCCTTTCTAAAAAGAAATACTACTAAACAGGAGCATGTGCAAAGAAAGCTACTAATGGCTAATTACATAAACTCCCCCCGCCCCACCCTCTGGGCTTCTAGAAATAAAGATATAAAACATGGAAATGATAAAGCGGCTTTGAAAAGCACAAATAGAAATGTTGCTTATATCCATTATTTTGTAGCAGATGGTCTTGAATTCAACACAGACTTTACTCAGATTCCAAAAGAAAGCTAACATCATGTTTTTAGATATTATTGATAAAAATCTACCTTCTTTGCCTGTTAACTGTAGAGACTTGGATCTGATGAGAGGGAATGAAGTTCTTCTTTTCAAATTCATATCATCATAGGAAGAGAAGCACCTAAAAATTAGAAAAAAAATATTATAACAAAACCCCAAACATTAGGCACAATGAGTAAACTCCATATAATTTATTCTACAGATTAGGACAGATGGAGGCTATTGAGAATTGTACAAACCATTTATATTTGTTTGTAGATATATATGCAGGTCTCTTAGTTAACAGTTCAAGAATAGCTAATAAATATAAAAAGGCATGTAAGGGTCCTTTCTCCAATTCATCTATTAAAATACCTATTTTCTTCCTTCTCTGAATTTCACATTATAATATCTTTTTTCCCTCAGTGGTTTTAAATCTGATCTGAAAAGCAATGTATTGGACTTCTGTAAATGAACTAGTATAATTAATAAATTTTAAAAAGTGTCTACCAAACACTTTCTTTAAATGTTGTCAAAAGCCACATTTCAGGGTTTTCTTGCGCTTACTAATGTTTTCACTATTATAGCCTACTAAACCATCCAGGCATAGGACTCAATAATTATGGAGAAATAGAATTAACTCAGTATTCTTCATTTGTCCAAAACTTCTCAAGAAAATAAAAAGCAAAATAAAACAAAAACACTGTAGAATGTAATGCTGGTAGTACCTTTTAGGGCTTGGATACTGATTACTTTTAGGAAGTTTTGAAATATAATCTCCATCAAATTGAGAAGTATTCCGACAGCGCTGCATACAAAGCATCAGTCCCAAGACAACACAGAGCACCAAACATATGACAAGATAGCTTTGTCGATCTGAAACCTAAGATTGGAAACAGTTAACAATAAAAATTATGGGGGTGGAGGGGGAAAGAGAGTGAAATCTAAAAATGCAACGGAGAGACAAGCATTTTAAAGTGTAGTTCAAAATCATAAATGTAGAAGGTATACTATTAAATGCTGAAGGTGTACTATTAAAATAAGATTTTTCTTTTCTGAAATACTTCAAAATTGAAATTAGAAAATGTTTTTAAAATGGAACAATGAACATATTCTGACTTTTCACACTGTTGTTACTATATGCTGTTGAGTCGGAACCAACTCACAGCTAATCCTCTAGTAGGTTTTCAGAGGCAGTAAATGGCACAGAAGCAAAGTGCTCCTCCTTTCTCTCCTTGAGCAACTGGTGGATTCAAACTGCCATGTCTTTGGGTTGGCAGCACAGCTCCTCCATGGGGTGCAGAAAGGGGGGTGGTGTGTGGAGAAATTCTGTTCTCATTCTCAGTATTTCTTATTGTTCAAAACTGCATTACTACACACTCAGTCATTGGGTAAAAAACCCGAGAATCATCCTTAATCCCTCCCTTCATCCCCACCCACTCAATCAGCAAGATTTATCTTTAAAATACCTGTTGTCAACAATTCATTATCTTTTTCATGTCTAAAAGCCTGGTTCAAATCAACGTCACTCCATCCAAGCTACTTCAACTGCCTAATTGGCTTTCTCTCTGCTTTACTACTATGCTTTCTTAAATGGCAATTCTCCACAAAGAAGCAAGGGAATTATTTCTCAAAGTTTGTTTGGTTTCTTTGAGGGGGTTGGGGGTTTTTTATGTTTTAAATATCAATGAGGTAACACTTAATATTCTCCAATAGCAACTTGCAAAGATTAGAGTAAAATTCAACCTCTAAATTACTAACACTTTCAGGTCTCTGCCAATATACCTGATCTCTTTCACTATGTTCCAATCATACTTGCTGCTTTCTCCTCTCAAACACATCAGATAATTTCTATTCTCTAGCTCTCTGCCCTAACTCAGCTACCTTACTAGTACTCCCCAGCTTTGTATGGCTTTAACACTCAGTTCTAATGCCATCCCTCAGACCTCCTAGATTGTCCTAGCTTAAAACGCTATCAGTGACCTTTCCCCCAATTCACTTCATTCTCTGTCCCACTGTCCTTCACAGCTCTTATCTCTTTATATGTTATCTTTCTAAATGTTACTAGAAACAATTACCATCTCTATATATGTACTTTTATCCTCAATAAATGTAAATTCTGTGAAGCCAAAGGTTACTAACTGCTGTATCTATAACTCTGGACACTATCTCTAAGTTGTTGTTGATTGCCCTTGAATCAAGAACAACTCACAGCAACTCTATGAACAAAAGACCTAATGTTTGTCCATAGCTATCATCATTTCTCCAAGTTCATAGAGTTTTCAGAGGCACGTGGTTTAGGAAGTGGATGTCACTCCTGCTTCCCAACCTGTTTTACAACTGGGAACGCCACCAAACACTGTCCACAATGAGAAACCGTTATGGTATTTGATATTCCCATGGCACAAGGTTTAGCATCACAGCAAACCCAGTTACTTAATATAGCACATTGACAAAGGGTGATGTGCATAACAGCACTAGTCTCATTTAGCAGTGGTTAAGTGCTGTCGAGTTAAATATGACTCAGAGTAAGCTTTGCACAAAAGACCTGCACTGTTCTATAATAAACATCATTTCTGTACATTTATAAGAGAGTTTGTAGAGTTTCCAGAGGCATTAGCTTAGGAAGCGGATGTCACTCCTGCTTCCGAACATGGATAACTATTATGGTATTTTTAACATGACTACGGAATAGTGTTCAGCATCACAGCAACTTCAAATTGTCCACTACAGCAAATAGACAAATGACTGCTGTGTCTTTTAAAGAATATTCTTCTAAAAGCCACACCTGTGAGCAGGGCTCCACCCTTAATCCTTAGTCTAAAGCTCAAAGGCCAACCACTTTTGAGGGGGGAAAAAAATATTAACAGTAACACACAACAAAAAAGGACCCCAAAAACTTCCATTGTTTGACTGCCATCATCAAGACGAGCCACCATCGACTTCCAGCCAGCCAGCCGACTTCCAAGGTGGAGTGGGACTCTAGTCCCTAGGCCCTAGGTCAGCCCACAGACCGATCACCTACCTCATCATCGATTTTAAAACCTCACCCTCAACCCTTAGTCTAAAGTTTGAGCACAATTAATAATTCTTAATTGTTAATTAAATAACAATTGTTTTCTTTACATTGAACTGTATAGTCCATATTGAAGACTAAGCTTTAAGCTTTATCAATAAATGCCCCAAGCCTTAACATTCAACAAGTTATGTTATCTTTGTATCACAGGTTGTTAATGAGTAGTCTTCTTCCAAACCTGATGTCACATTATTCTTCATGTGGTCCAGTTTCTCGGATGATTTGTTCAATATACAGATTGAATAAATATGGGGAAAGAATATAACCCTGATACGCAACCTTTCCTAGTTTTAAACCTTAAAGTATCCCCCTTTGTTCTAATGACTGTTTCCTGGTCTCTGTACAGGTTCTATAAAAGCAAAATTAAGTATTTATGGAATCCTTATTCTCTGCAACATCATCCATTACTGTTTATCACTTTCTTACTACTGCTATGCCTCTTACACATTAGCTGCTTAATAAATACTGGTTAAGTCAATCTTTTTTGTTAAAGCAACTTAATGTGAAGCATTTCTAAAATGAAAATGGCATATTTAATGCTATTTAAACTGTGCTAGAAAAGCTTTTTATCTGTACTTTGTTAAAACCTAATGTATGAATGCCGTAAGATTATGTTATTTCCAAAACTTAAAAATGTTACATTTAGTTGTTCTGAAATTCTCTACAATAAGAATTTTGTTTGGATAAAATTCATAGATATCATGTTCTAAATAAGTCTGCCTTTAACAACTTCCATCCTTACTTCGTATTATACAATACTAGCTGTAACAATTACCTCACGCTTTAATTCTGCCACACTTGCTGATAAGTTTGAAACAAGCTGTGTCATGTTGGTCAGCTGCGCCTGTAGCAACTGGATGGCTTCAGTTTGCCGCTGATCCTATCATAAATAAAAAATTATTAATTTTCCTTATATTTCATGTGTACATTTACAACTACATCCTAAATTCAAGTAAAAGCATCTTAATTATATAATTAACTTTGTAAAACAAATTCAGGTAACCTTAAGAACCTGGGGCCAGGTCTAACCATCCTCTTCAATTATTCTGCCATTCATTGCTAACATATAGAATATTTTACAATGCAAGTTAATTACTTTTGAAACCAATATGGACTTTACATGTATAAACTAAGATATAATCACCTATGTGCAAGGCTTTAGCTAGTGAGTGTTTGTAAAGCAAAACAATAAGCACAAAGACATGTCAAGGTTTTCTAGTAGAACGTTTTTTAAATACAAAGTCATCTCAGTACTAAGAAAATCATAAAAATTCTATTTTACAGCAAACTGTAACAGAATGGAACTCAGTGTGTTGTTACACAACAAAACATCTACAACTATTCATCTAGGTAATCCTAAGCTATCATCAATGAAAACATATTTATGAAAAATTATCTAAAAGTTTTTTATTTAAAAAGCTCCAACATTCTGTTCACTGGGGAAATCCTGTGAGATTCTTCAATCAGATCAAGAACAAGACAGAATTATGTGGGAGTTTTAGCCAGAACAATTAAAACAGATTTTTTAAAAAGTATCCAAATTGTGAAGTAGTAGTAAATCTCTTTTTTGCATATGGCAAAGAATATTCCAAAGAATCCACAGAGAGCTACCAAATAAATGCATTCAGTAAAATGATTAACAAATAATGCTGGGAAACTGGATTTCCACAGTTAAAGAATAAACTAAGTTATACCTCAGGCAACAATCTGTTGAATTTTAACATACCACAATGAGGAATCAACAAAGGAAATTTAAGGAAACTATTCCATTTATAATACCTGCTAAAATAATAAACTCTATAGAAATAAATTTAACCAGGAAGATGAAAGTTTTGTACACCGAAAACTATAAAACATTATTGGAAAAAAAGCTTTAAATAGAAGGAAATTTGTGTTCATTGGTCAGAAGACTTAATATTGCTATGATGTCAATACTACTTACAACAATCTATAGATTTTATACTACCTAATGTAGTATCTATCAAAATTTCAATAGTTCTTTCAGCAGAAAGTGAAATGCCTATCCTCAAACACACATAGAACTTCAAGGGGCACCAAACACCCTGAAAACAACCCTGAAAAAGAGTTAACGGAACAGGACTCACAAGGACTCAAAACATATTACACTATGTTGTTCTTGTTGACTGCCGAAGAGTTGAGCACGACTCATAGCAAACCTATGAACAAAAGGCTTGAAGCCTTTCTAGGACTATCATCATTTATCAAAGTCCATAGAGTTTCCAGGGGCATGTTGTTTAGGAAGTGGATGCCACTCCTGCTTCTATTAAGAATGGCCTGGTATAATGATAAATGGAATAAAATTTAGTCTAATGATTTAGCCACCCAATGGGTAAAGAACAGTCTCTCTATTACCTGGTGCTGGGGACAAATTTAATTTCTGGAAAGGAAAACAAAAAAATTCACAAAGCTAACTCAAAATAAATCAAAGACATAAAAGTGAAAACTAAAAGCTGGAAAATATAAGAATAATGTTTAAAAATCTAGTTCTTAACAATGGATTCTTAAAAATGATAGCAAAAGCTATTGTGAACAAAGCTGCAAAAAACATGGGTTTGCATATATCTGCTTGAGTGGTGGTTATGGTTTCTTTGGGGTATATTCCAAGTAGTGGAACTGCTGGGCCAAATGCTATTTCTTTTTTTCTTTTTTTCCCCAAATGCTATTTCTATTCGCAACTTTTTAAGAACGCGCCATACTGCCTTCCATAATGGTTGTAGCATTTTACACTCTCATTAACAGTGAATCAAGTTTCTCCACAACCTCACCAGCATTTGTTGTTACTGTTCTGTTAAATTTTGCTATTGTGATATCATCTCATAGTTGTTTTGATTTGCATCTCGCTTAGAGCTAGGGATTGTGAACAGTTCTTCATGTGTTTGTTGGTCATCTGAATGTTTATTGAGGCTTTGTTCACAATAGCAAAGAGTTAGAAACAACCTAAGTGTCTATTAACGAATGAATAGAGAAGCTGTGGTGTATTCACACAATGGAAAACTAGGCTGCATTGAAAAACAAGGAATTTATGAAATATTATTCAAAATGGATGACCCTGGAGCACATCATGCTGAGTGAAATATCTCAGTCACAAAAGAATACTGCATATAATGTAAAACTATTGTAAAACAGGACTGATATCAGGGTTGGGAGAAGACTGAGAAAGATGGGTTCAATAATGCATACTGCATTGAAACAGGTATTATTGTCATGACATGAGTCCAGAACGAAGGCTGCATAGTGGGGTGTACCTGGGGGGAGGTATTGTATAACAATGAAAGAATTTTTCTTCTACTTTTCAAAGAGAGGAACAAAATGGAGGGGAGGGATGGGCAGGGAGAAAAGTGCAACAATGCATGAATGGAAATCTAAAATTTCTGTAAATTTTCATTTAATAATAATAATAAAAACAAAAATATCACAGCAAAAGCATGAGCAACAAAAGAGAAAACAGATAAATGGAACTTCATAAAAATTCAAAGGTTTTGTTCATCAAATGACTATCAACAAAGTAAAGAAACATCTATAATTTGAGAGGAAACTCTGGGTAACCATACATCTGATAAGGAATTAATGTTCTGAACTTAAAAAGAACTCCTACAATTTTATAAAAAGAAGATAATCAATGAAAGCACTGACAAAGAATCTGAATAGACAGTTCACCAAATAAGAAATAAAAATGACAAAAAAATTTCAGTACTGACAGACATGAGGAGAAAGGGTATGTCATGCTTTGCTGGTGATGATGTAAATCTGAGCAACTAATGCAGATGATAACAATTAAGTACATGCAAATTGTACAATCTAGGAATCCTAGTCTTCGAATAGTACTCTAAAGTTCTCACCTCATAGCAAGACAAATACAAGGATACATACACCTTTACATTATTAGTGTTAGCAGAGTTGGAAACAATGTGGATATCCACAATGAGTAAGTATTAAAAAATGTGGAAAAGAACAGAAAAGTAAAAAGAATTTAATGTCAAGTATCATTTCACAGAGAAGCCAGCTTGAAGGAACTCATTATGGTTAATTTGAGCAAGAAAAGAATGGATTTGTTACCTACACAGTAAGAATCCAGGAATTCTCACTGATAGAAGTAAAACAGAGGGGAAGAAAAAGACTTCCAAACTTTCTAACAAAATTTTTAATTAATAAATTTAGAAGGAATGAAGGGGGGGGGGGGAATCACAATTTGGCAAATACCAAGAATGGCTACTTTCGGAAAAAGCCTCCAAAGATGCTAAAATGAGTGTGTGAAAATATATTATTATTACCAGGGAACACTAACTTTGCAATATAGAAACCTAGTGGAGACTGCCTTGATTATGTGATCAATGGCATCAATGGATTCTTATATGACAGAAAATGATATCAAACGGTGTATCATATGCCTTCTGGTATATGCACTGGGAAGATGAAGCATAATTCCTAAAGTTTTCTCCCCAACAATGAATTTTAATTTACTTATAAAGAAATAATACACAAACCCAAACTGAGTGACACTGTCAAGATCATGAGACAAAATGTGAAGAACTATTCTAGTTTAAAAGTAGACATAAAAATTATAAATGCAATGAATAAGTCCAGGTTAGATCCTGGGCCAGAATAAAATAGTATCATTTCATTATCATTATCTTGATTTAGACAATTATACTATTAAAGTGCTAATATTGGGAGTGGGGTAGTATGGAAGAATGCTGGTAAAACCTATATGGGAATTCTTTGTACTTATACACTATTTTTTAAAGATTATTTTAAGATGAAGCTAAAATTTATAAATTTAAAAATACATGTAAATATAAGAAACTCTTTATAAGATAGTATTACAGGAAAAAATATACACAGTAAGGAACTTTGGTGGCTTAATCTGCAGGGAGTTTACACTGTTAACCCAGGGTTGTGCTTCTCTGGCCACTGAAATCCACCAGCAGCACAGCAGAACAAGATAGGCAATATCTTTTCCTGTGATTTACAGCCTCAGAAACCCAACACTTGAGAGTCAGCTATGAGGCAGTTCCAATTAGAGAGCAAAGAGTTTGAGTTTTCAAAGGAGAAAGTTGCTATTGAGTACCATTGAGTCAGAACTGACCCATAGCTGACCCTCCCAACAGGTTTTCAGAGGCTGTTAATCGCACAGGAGGAAACTGCCTATCCTTCTCCCACAGAGCAGCTGGTGATTTGAACCATGTGACTTTGGGATTGCTGTGCAGGACAGGACATAAGTAAATCTGTGGATGGAATAAGGAGGAAAGAGGCAGGGAACTTTGTATGGAATACTTATAATGAATCTATCATGAACTCAAAGCAAAAAGTCATTAAACTACAACTTCACTGTACTATACAATTATATAACCTTTAAGCTAAATATAAATTTCTTTATGCTGATAATATCTTTTATTGCTGTCAAATTGGAACCAACTGATAGCTAACATTCTGGCAAAGTTTTTAGAGGCTGTAAGTCGCACAAGAGGAGTCTACAGTTTGCCCATCTTTCTCCGTAGAGGCACTGGTGGATTCTAACCACCAGAGGCAACCACCTTTGGGTTAGCAGCACAACTCCCTATGGACTATGCCACTAGAAAGCCTAATGCTTCTAAAACACACCATAAAAACTCATTGGTAACATCACATTTACAAGTCTATACTGAAGCTATTTCCTTACAATTAGGACATTATCAGCAGTTTGTTCATCATTGTACTGAGAGGAAGAGGCAGGGAGAGGAAATAAAATGATGATGGTGTTGGGTGCTACTGAATGTATTCAGACTCTTAATGACCAAAACTGTCCTCATTTTCATTCAGTAAGATGATACACATTAAAAAAATAAAATAAAATAAATAAATAAATAAATAAAAGATGATACACATAGAAAATCCCCAAAGAACTTAGTCTAACAAAATTGCAGAGAAATCAACTACATTTCTCTACATATCCAAAATATGAAAAGTTATAAATACTATTTCAAATAGTATAACAGGAGTAAGACCCTAACAATGCATCTAGCACAAGATAAATAAAAGATTACTGAATAATTTTTACTGCAAATATTAATGATTTAAATTACATATAACATCTTCAAAGACATAAAGCATGGGAGTGGTCAAATTGTTTTGTATCTTTGGATGGTTTCAGTATTATCAGTTCTTCCAAAATAGACTCTTGCAATTCCAAACACCCTACCAGGTGCTCTGCAGGAGAAAGATGGGCAATATTCTTCTCCTGTGTGATTTACAGCTGCTGAAAACAAGCTGAAGGGTCAGCTATCGGTAGGTTCTGGCTCAATGGCACACACATAATCAAAGAAAATGGTAACAAAATACAGAGAAGTATTTGCCCTTATCAGTGAGGTCCTACAAAATTCAATGAAAAATTACACACAAAAAAATGGAAGACATCAAGAGAACCAACCTGCTCCTCTGCTATTCTCGATGTATTCTGAAGTTTCACTATTGTTTTATTGAATGCCTTTTGCATTTCTTCCATTTGTTTTCGGTACCTGTGGAATAAAAATTTATTCAAAACAGAGCTTTAATTTCTCAATTTTTTTTTCCATTTAGTATGTGTGATAAGAGATAAGTTTTCATTTTTTTTAAAATGGCCCTTATTGAGTCCTATGTAATGCAGAAAAAAGTTCAGAAGTCTCTTGAGTTATTTCCTACCTCAACATCACTTCTATGAATCATACTGCTTTCTGAAATTTTGGAATTTTCTGGGATTCAAGGAGAGGAGGAGGGAACAAGAGAAGATAAAAAGTAAAGCATACAAGCAAAATTTGCCAGTGCATGACATGCAGAGAGTAGGAATCAATGCCTTCAAGGATATAAAGATTATTCTAATTTTACAACTCATTAGGAGAGTCTCAAGAAAAAACTTTGTGTGTTTCAGTAATTCTAGACATTAGATTCTCTTTGTCAGCTGTTATCCAGTCAACTACAAGTTATGTTGTTGTCATGTGCAATTAAGTAGCTTGCGACTCACAGTGACCCTATGTACAAACAGCTTTATCCTGAGACTTTACTGTCTGACACACCTATTTCCATTATCCCAATCACTGAGTCAATCCATCTCCATCCAGGGTCTTCCTCTCTTGCGCCATCCCTCTCCAAGGACTACTCCCTCCTTGCAACATGTCCAAAGTCTGTCAGACGGAGCTTCAGAATCCCTGCCTCCAAAACGAACCTGCTTTTTCTCCTAGCAGTCCATGGTATATTCAATACTCTTCCCCAGCACCACAGTTCGTAGGTACCCTATAAACAACAGATCAAAACCTGAGCCATCTTCACTATCTCCACTATGCTCACTACCTGCAGTCATTTTCTCTCTGAAAAGGACAGTGTCTGCCTCTCTTTCACTAACCATCTTCTTTTCCAAAGGAGATTTGTTAGCCCACTACTAAGGAGTTGTGCTGCAAACCAGATGGCATGAGGTTCAAATCCACCAGATGCTCTGTGGGAGAAAGGTGGACAACCTCCTCCTGTGCAAAAACCCGCTGAAGAGTCAACTATTGAGTCAGCTGCAACTCGATTACAAACAACTACTAATTTTCCAAGCATGATGTCTTACACTCAAAGTATGTGTTTCCTCATCTCTGTCCCTAAGCAGCATTTTTGGTTGTACTTCCTACAAGACAATTTCATTTGTTCTTTTGCTAGTCTGTTATGGTACAGTTAATATTCTTCATCAGTACTACAATTCAAAGGAATCACTTTTTTGGCCTTCCTTTATTGCATGCAGAGAAAGCAATTGAAAATACCATTGCTTACATCAGGCACACCTAACATTCTTTTTCTTTAGCACTTCGTTGGGGCCTAGATAGCAGACATCCCCAATGCAACATTGTCTTCTGAATTCTTGCCTGCTGTTACCTTGGGCAGGGAGCTCTGGCAGCCCAGTAGCAAGAAGCTGTGCTATCCTGAAGGCACGCAGTCCGAATCCACAAGCTGCTCTGCAGGCCCTGTACAATTTTAACTGTCTTTGAAAATTCACCAGAGGGTCAGCTATGGGTCTGTTCCAACTTGATGGCACACAACTTCCACCACTCTGGGTATTGACTGTGGTTCTTGATCCTATACTACACACCCTAAAATGTTTTAGCATCAACCACTTCTTTTGGTACAGCAACTCTGTATATTCCATCAACTTGAGAAGTGCCATCTTGAAAGAACTGAAGCTCTTCTCTTCCAGTTTTCTAACTGCAGGTCATTGCATACTTCATTATAACATCATGTTTGGTTTTCTCAAGTTGCCTTTTGAAATCTCCTACCATCTCTTGTAATTCATCATTTCTTCCCTTCATTCTGGCTTCTTTCCACTGAAGAACAAGTTTCAGAGTCCTTCACTGGGTGAAAGCTTTATTCCATCCACATATGGATTGAAGCTCAACTTAAAGAAAACAAAGGTTCTCACCACTGGGCCGAATGGCAGCATCATGATAGGTGGGTGAAGAGATTGAGATTGTTAACAGCTTCAGTTTGCTTGGCTCCACAATCAACACTCTTGGTACCAGCAGCCAGGAAATTAAAAGACGACCTGCATTGGGAAAGTCTGCTGTCAGAGACCTCTCCAAAGTACTGAAGAGCAACAATGTCAGTGTGGAGAGTAAGGTATGCCTGATTCAGTCTTTGCAATTACTTGCTATGTGTCAGAGAGCTAGATAATGACTAGGGATGATAGAAGGAGAGTTGATGCCTTTGAAATGTGGTGCTGGAGAAGAGTACTGAATATACCATGGACGGCTAGGAGAACTCAAACAGGTTGTTCTAGAGAGGGTGAAACCAGGCTGCTCCTTGTAGGCAAGGATTCTGAAGCTTCGTCTGACATACTTTGGGCATGACGCAAAAAGGGGACCATTCCTTAGAGAGGGACGTCATGCTTGGGAGGGTGGAGGGACAGCGCAGGAGAGAAAGACCCTCAATGTGATGAACTGATTCAGTGACTGTGGTAATAGGGGTAGGTGTGTGAGAGACAGTAAGACTGACACAGGATAGAGCAGGGTATAATGCTGTTGAGTCACAAGTGACTCGACAGCATATTACAACCAACCACTACTTTTCAAAATACAACTTTAGTTACCTTTTGAGTGACTTCCAATGTGAGGGTCTCATCTTCCAGAAAATGTTCCACTATTATTCGTTTGGTTTTCAAGGGCCTCATGTTTTAGGTATATGATCAGGCCTGCCTCTAAGTCTGAAAGCTCCACTGAAACTTATCTCCTAAGAGTGGCCCTGCTGGTACTTCAAACACTAGTGGCATAGCTTCTAGTAGCAGAGCAACACACAGACATCACAGTATGGACAAACTGACAGAAAAGTGGTGGTTGCCTATGGTTGCTTAGGTGATTCTGGATTTTTGATAGAAAAGCTCAAAGGACCTTGAATACTTACAAGGATTAAAAAAAATAGGTTTGAAAAGAAAGAGCAGTGTATGCATGAATATACTTTTCACTGATGCGGACACAGAAACACAAATTACCAGAACTAGAAGTAGGGTTATATTACTGGAATATAAATGTCTAATAGTTCAGCTCAATTTAGTCTTTGCTAAACCAAACTTAAAAGATATCTGGTCTAGTTTTACTAAGAGGATAAGGTATAAATACTGTAATATTTCTCATGAGGCCTCTAAATATCAAAAAGTAAGAGACTAACGTTAAGCAACCCATAAAACGAGAACATGAGTAGAGATCATTTAGATTTGGTATAGCAGTGTTGAGTCAAAAAGCTATTAAGAGTCTACTTTTAAAATTTAAATAAAATCAATTGCTTAAATAATTGATTCAAATAGAGTTCTTCTTCTCTCAAGCTAAAATTCTATTACTGAATTATGAAATAACTACATTTTCTCAGCCTACAGCCATGATCATACAATAGTACTTAATTCATTACATAAAAGGCATAGTGTTAACATCTAGTAAAGCTTACCTTTGGCTAAGCTCCTCCAGATAGCGACCACTGAGAGACATGTTAACTTCTAAGGCTTTAATACGATTATTAAGTCTCATAAATACTGACTCCTTTTGATTTGATCCATGTACAAGATTTCCATTAGCATATCCTAAATCTGTAGAATTTTGCAATTCAGCATAAAAATCTGTAGCTGTCCTTTGTAACCCACTTGATCCAGGAATAGACAAAAGAGCATCTTCAGAAGTCTGGTCTTCCTCTTTTACTTCAGGTAATGAAGAATCCACAACAGGAGTAAAAATTTGCTTTGGTGTGTCAGCAATGGTCATTTTGGCTTCCCCACCTTCACTATCTGGTATAGTGGCTGTGTTTATAGATGGCACTATTGTTTCAGATAGCTTTGTGATAATTTGCATGGAGTTTATGTCTTCTTTAACAGTATTATCTACTACCTCACTAACTTTACTTGTTTCGTGTATCATAGATGGTTTCTCTATGTAACTAGAACTTTCAGACTTCTTTTCTCTTTCATTATCAACCTCAACAGAATACTCCTGGGGAATTACTTGTGAGGGTGTATGTCCTGTTTCATGTTCAACAGATTCCGTTAGTTCTGGTTTTGATAATGTATTAATTTGTGGAGTAATATCCAAAAGAAGAGACTGAGAAGGACTCTGAGGATGGCTTGGTTCAAGTTCAATTGCATCTACAGTTTGATTAATCAAATTACTTTGTTGTAAACTACTTAAGTCATCTAGAATATCAGTTTCATCTTCCCTTACTATACTCTTAATGTCCGATTCTCCACTCGGAAGGTTTAAGATTGAACCATCCACTGATTCTGGCGTAAATATTACCGGTGGTTTAGGTGACAGGTGATCATCTTTTTCTTTTCTTACAGCAGTTCTGCTGAGTTGCCGATAAAGGGCAACTCTCATTGAACACCATTTATATATGTATTCCGAAAAACTAGAAATGCAACAAATGGTAGTCAGTTCACTGCAAAATATTTGTGTTTCTGACTCAAACCAGGGTGGTGATTCATCTTCCTGTTCACCAGTGCCCAGAAGAGTCACTGTAGATGGACTTGCCTCCTCATCTTCCTCTTGAACTAACTGGACAATGGGACTATCTTTTGGTGTATCTGGTGTTGATGGCTCCATTTCATGGACATGTACTTCAGTGGTTGCAAACCTATAAATATATGTCATAGTTAAAAATCACTCTAATTAGATAGCTATACTTTAAATTTAAAGAAAATAAGTTTATAAATATGTAATAAAAAGAGGGCTAAAGTACAAAAGACACAAATTTTACTTTTCCCCTGAAAGACATTTTCAGGTAAAGTACAAATACTCAAAAATGGTAACAGAAAGAATACTTTTATTATCAAGTGACATTTGCCTCACACCATAATGAGACTTGCTTTTTGATATTCTGTTTAATAATAGTTTATATATGAATAATTCTATTCCCTGAATGTATATTTTGTCCCCCTGCCTTTTCAGTCACCCCAATCGTTACACAGCTTACCATCTCTAAGATCTCAAATTAAGTGGCTCAAGATTTTTAAGACTCAGAGCTAGAACTCCATGATTCTTAGTATGTATTTATTTATTTAATGAACTTTGTGGATAGATATCCTACAATCAAAAGGCAACAAGATTTAATTTTAGAAACTCCAACAGAATATCAAACACACACAAGTGTACAAAGCATTATTATCTTTAGAGAAAAGAAGTTCCCTTCATTAAAATAATCTTAATATTATCTTGGCTAATTTTCTAGACTCAAATATTTAACTTCTTTAAGCCTTATAATAAACTAACAGTGTCACTGATTCAGCCCCTTCTTTGGGTTCTGGAGTGGAGGTGGAGATTATGAAAACAATTTCTTTCCAGGTACAGCTTTAAAGCAAGACAAGTACAGTCTACAAATATAATTTGAATACCAAAGAGAAAAAAAGCTTTGTATCTTCTTACTCTAATGTCAAGAAATGTCTTCAAAGGCTAACATCACAACAATATTGATGGAGTAAGTAACAATAGGCAGTATTTAAAGCTAAACTGTTGTTTTAATGACAGTGAAATAAAGGGTCAAAACTAAATCATCATTAGAAGGAATATGTATACGTACAGTTCTATTATTTGTTACATATTAAGTTAGTATTTCTTTCATGATGGGTAAAATAAAGTAATGGGGAAATTTGAAAGTAATGTCCACAGAAGGAGAAAAGGAAAATGAAATTAAGTTGATGTTATACCCATAGCAGAGTATAAGGAGCCCAGGTGGCCTAGTCTGTCGGGAGTTGAGCCACTAAACCAAAGACTACTATTTTGTAATAGTCAAATTCACCAGCATCTGGGAAAATAATGGCCAAACTCTACCCATAAAATTTAGTCTCAGAAACCCAATGAAAGGTCAACTATGAGACAGCTCCAAATCAAAAGAGCACAATGAGTGAATGTGAGCTACAGCTGAAAAGACAAAACCTCTCAAACCTAGACAAAAATAATTCAGAACTTCACAATAACTACTATTGCTATATATCTTTAAGGTGAAGTTAACTCATAGCTGGCTGACCCTTCCAAGAGTTTTCAGAGGTACTACTCCAGAGGAAACGGTCCATCTTTCTCTCATGGAGTAGTAGGTCAATTTCAACTGCATCCCTTTGGGTTGGCAGCACAACCCCTTATTATGAGGCAACGAGAGCTAACAATAACTAGTTACCAAGGAATCCTTCATTTCCATTTCTTTTCTTCAAAGGATTATTATACAATTCTTTAAAAGAATTTAAGACAAACCAAAACATAGGAATAAATATGGGAAAATATCCATTAAAAACTAAACTAGCATGCATGATGTGATCACATCCTTCAACAAATATTTGGGTGTATAAAATGAAATTAACTCTATTCACTTTTGAAAAATTATAACTATCATGAGCTAACTAAAGAAGCCTAGTTTCAAAATTGCAATCACAGTTCCATGTAATTGTTGTTATGTGCCATCAAGTTGCTTACAACGCACAACGACCCTATGTACAACAGCTTTGAACCCTGCTCTATCCTAATCCAACTTCACTGTCTCTGACACACTTACTCCTATTACCCTAGTCAAATACCAAAAATATTTCTATCTCCAAGAGATTTCGTAAGTCTCTCCAGGAATCAGTAACATATAACATTATAAATTACTCAAGAATAATTACTTATGTATTAATAATCATATAATTATTTAAATATCTTAGTATATATATTAATTATATATTATATAACTAACTATATAATTCTATAGCTATATAGTGCACTGGTGGCCTAGTGGCAAGAAGCTAGGATGCAATCCTGAAGGCACATGGTTCAAATCCACCAGCTGCTCAATAGAAGACAGGCAATCTCCTCCTGTACAATTAACTGTCTCTGAAAACCTGCCCCATCTTATTAAGTGTCTTTGAAAACCCACCAGAGGGTGAGCTATGGGCTGGTTCCAATTCCAAAGTACACAACAACAAACAATATTAATTCTACTCTAGGGAGCACTGGTGACTTAGTGGCAAGAAGCTATGCTGCAATCTCAAAGGTACAGGGTTCGAAACCACCAGCTACTCAGCGGGAGAAGGATGGGTAATCTCCTCCTGTGCAATTAACTGCCTCTGAAAACCTGCCAGAGGGCCAGCTATGGGTTGGTTCTGACTCGATGATAGTCAACAACAAATATACTCTATTATACATTATTATTATAATCTCTAAGTATTCAATAAATGTCTTTCAGTCAAAAACTACACATTATAACCTTCAAAGTACAAAATTTAATTTTGAAAATTCATGTAAGTACTTGAGTGTTTTTTAACTGTTATTTCATACTGCAGTTTCATTATATACTACCTTGATCTATTTCATGTTCAATTATGTGATATTCTCAAGAAGAAATCTCCTGAGTGACAAAGCTTTCTCACAAAACAGAAATTACTTATATCTATAATAATTATACTCAATTACCAAAATCATAATGATCATCTGTTGTACATAAAGATTGGCTAGTACTAAAAACAATCATTCTCTGGTAGAAAAGTAAAAGAAAATAGAGAGAGATGGAGAATATTTATTTATTACCTACATACATGCATCCCTACTCAATGTGCCACAACACAAAATGGAGAAACCTAAAAACTTTCAAATCAGTTCCAACTCTGAATACTCGAAGGTATTCCATGAGGTTTTTTAGACAATAAATCTTTATAGAACATATGTCTTTCTCTTGTGGCTAGGCTAGTAGATCTCACCTTTCAGTTAGATGCCCGTCACAGTATACATTATGCTATCAGGGTTCCTTTAAAGTGGAGAAAGATGTGCTCGCTTCGGCAGCACATATACTAAAATTGGAACGATACAGAGAAGATCAGCAAGAAGTGTTCCATTAAAAAAAAATTTTAAAAAAAAAGTGGAGAAAGATCTAGATGATTTGATCAATCTTCAAATCTTTAATTTGAAAGACAGAACACTTGAAGAGTTTGCTGTATGATTAACATTAATTGGGGCCACTGCTCTAGATATTTCAAAAACCTTTGGTAGCTTTCTAGTCATACCACAAGTAGTTAATAAATGCATTCAAGCTCACACTTTAATATAAACAGGCCTTTAAAGTTACTGCTTAATTCTGTATCTGGACAGACAAGTCAATTATTTGCAATAAGGAAGACTCAGTATAGTGAAAAATGAAAGTCAGCTCTGAAATACAGAAAGGTACTTTAACAACATAAATTTACATTCCTATTTCTTTTCTCCTTAGGTAAGTAAACAGAATATTTAGTCCCAGGACCCATACATACTCATGGGAATAAGCACCTCAAAATGTTAGAAATGACTATATGATTGAATAATAGAATGTCTGCCATGTGATTGAAAATTTTCTGGATAATCACGTCACAAACAAACCACAGTACCATTTTTTGTCTTCTATTATTAGGTCTCCATTTTGACAGAACTGTAAGTAGCATCATAATATAACTTACTCAGGTGATGGGAGAGGAGTTGAAACAGGAGTTGATTCAGGTATTTTAGAATCAGCTGTGGCAGTGACATTCTCAGATACACTTTTATTGCCTATTTTAAGAAAGATGCCCATGTTGAGTTCAATTTTATAAAGGTGTACCATGAAAATATTTTACTACAATAAGTAATTTTAGTTTCTCAGGGGAAATGAAAAATGTTAAACAGCTTTTGTCAGTGTAGTTTTTTTCAATTTTAACTTATTCTTTAAAAAATGTGTAAGTCACAACTACAAGGACTGTATTTTTCTCAACTTCTCAGATATTTAAAATAAGTCAAATGACTGTAAATTTGTGTAACTTCACATGATTTGTACATGCATATAGACACCTGAAAATAATTAAAGAAAATGGAAAGAAATTTTTTGTTTGTACTTGAAACTACTAAGTATCTTTTTATTAAAAAAGAGCAAGATACTTTTTCATTTCTAATTATTGTATTTGCTATCTGTAAGGAAAATGGTTTTCTAAAATAAGTATTTGATATATAAACATAAAGTGCACTAAAGTACCATTTGGGCATTAAAGCCTCAGTGAAAAGATAGGGAAATAAATAATCTTCTACATGAAGACTAAAAGAAACAAATACATGCATTTCATACAATCAAGATGCTTTTCATTAAAAAAAGTAACAGAATAAGTGAGAACAGGTTAAGTACTCTGGAGTTCTTGATTTTTAAATGAAAAATCTAATTGTTTTGTTTATTGATTTTTCCTAACTTAAAAAAAAAACAAACAAAAAACAAAAAACCCACAACAACAAAAAACAAACCCTGGAGTTTCAATTATTTAAAGAGCCATAAAATTATTTGGTACCTTCTGTCACTTCTTCAGTTTTTGCTCCCAGAATATTAGCAGCAATATTCACCATATTTAGAATGGCATCTACAATAAAATTCAATCCATAAAAAAAAAATCCCACAACCACCTAAATATTCTCATATA
>NW_006399807.1:17382840-17405187 GCF_000299155.1 Elephantulus edwardii | reverse complement strand
CATAGAGAAGTGTACTCGGGGTGGGGGGTGGGGGGAAGGGACGTGGGAATTGTATACTAATGAAGGCATTTTTTTTCTTTTTCTTTTTTTCTTTTTTCTCTCTTCGGAGGGGGAAGTGAACTGGTGGGGAGGGGTGGGAAGGGAGAAAATTGAGGCAATGAATGAATGGAAATCCAAAACCTCTCAAATAATAAAAAATAAATAATTTAATAATAGTCCTATTGTGTGGTTTTTGTGTTTTTTTTTTAACTTTACAAGTCATCTTTTATTCTAACAGTTTATATTACGGTGTTGGCTAATGTGTTGCTATGATTTCTAGAGCTATACAACTGGTATTTTAAATGCCAGCAGTGTCACTCTTGTTAGACAGCTGTCAATGGAGCTTCTAGACTCAAAGATGAGGAAGAAAGGTCTGCATATCTACTTCTAAAAATTAGCCAATCAAAACTACATAGGCTGCAAAAGAATACTATCCTATATAGTGCTAAAAAATTAGCTCCAGAGGCTGGGAAACGTTAAAAGAGTAGCAACAGTAATGAAATTGAGCACACAGACAATAATGAAGACTCAAAACCTCATAATTTTCCATCCTGTTGTATGTGGGCTGTCATGACTTATGACTAGAAACTAACAACAGGAACTGACCAAAAAGGATAGAAAAGAAAACCTAGAACATCAGCAATGTGTTTGATTTGTTCTATTATCTATAACTATGGTAAAGATATGCATTAGTTCTCTAAAGTGCTATCTCCAATTTACAGTAGTTAATGAAAAGGAGAGATTTCAATCTGAGGCTGTTTTCTTATCTTAAAAAAAAAAAAGATGCTTCCTCATAGCCAATTCAGTATTATTTGTCAGACAAATTAATACTCAGACAGATAAAATGATATAATATGCCCACCCATATTTACATTCCACAGCAATGTATAAGGCCTACTTTTATACTCTGATGATCTAAATATCTAGAAATCCTATATAAAAGCAGGAACTAACATCTAAAAAGTCAGATGCTAACAGACAGTAATCAGGTAGGTAATGAAGTTAAATGTTATATAAAAGAATTATCCTTAAGAAGGTATTTTTTTTTAATCTACTTCTTGTAATCTCTTAAAAAGTCAATGAACTTCATACTCCTGTATGGATAGAATAATAGAAAGAAAGCTAGTAACTCCAAAGTCCATATACTGCATCAAACATATGTATATATGGATGGACAATGAATAAGGAAGACAGAATAAGAGCCTATGTCCTTGGTATGTGATGCTGGCAAAGGGCACTGCCCATCCACTGCCAAAAGAACACACTAATTTGTATCAGAGGAAGTATAACTAAGGTGTTCCTTAGAAGTGAGGATGGTGAAACGTCATCTCACATACTCTGGGCATGCTGTAAAGAATGGCCAGTCCTTGAAAGAGACATCATTGCTGGAAAAGGTAGAGGATTCATTAAAGAGAGGAAAACTTTCAAGGAGATGGCCATAGTGAAGGTCATGAGAATGGTGCAGAATAAAGCAAGGTTCAGATTTGTTGTTAAGTGGTCACTGTAAGTCACAGCTAATTCAATGGCATCTATATATAACAAGTATACGCACTACTTACTATAAGGGAAAACTGGTGGCCTAGTGGCAAGAAGCTGTGATACAATCTTAAAGGCACGTGATCCGAATACACCAGATAGATGCCTCATGGGAGAAGGATGGGCAATCTCCTCCCATGTGATTAACTGCCTTTGAAAACCATTTGAAGGGTCAGCTATGGACTGGTTCAGACCCAATGGTACACAACAAAAACAAATATGTACTACTATACAAATATTTCAAAATGTTAGAAAATCAGTGTTAACAGGATTGCGATTCAAGCAATTCAATTCACTAAGAACAAAAAGGGAAATGTGTAAGCAACACTATCTTACTAACAAACTATTATTTTAGTTCAATTCTTAAATTTCAAATAAAAATTAAAACTGTCAATAAATTTCAATAAGGACTAAAATGTATCCATTTATACTCCCCCCCCCCATATATACTCTTATGACTAAAAAGAAAGCACCTTTGGTAATGGTCTTACCACTAGACTATTTAAGTCACTAGGTGTTAATACTAAGTTGAATGACATAAACTGAACCATTAATTGTTGGCATGTTTGTTTTCGATGGCACATAACAACAACAACAACATATTTTAACTATTATTAATGTTTTCTGAGCTCTGGTGGCCTAGTTCCAAGAAGATGTGCTACAATCCTGAAGGCACATGGTTCAGATCCACCAGCTGCCAGTAAAGGACGGGCAATCTCATCCCGTGCGATTAACTGCCTCTGAAAACCCACTGAAGGGTGAGCTGTGAGTCAGTTCCTATTTGACGGTACACAACAACAAGAAGTAATGTTTCCTTTCTCATTACCAACAATAAATCATTATTAGATAGGGATAGTTATTATACTTGGCAATTAAATAAGAAACTATATCCATAAACTAGCTTGCCTTCACGTGTTAGAATTTCACTAACATATACCATCCTTGAAACTAACATTCAAACCCACCTCTCATGCAATTTATAATTACCCAGATACATCTACTTATATGGTTCAAAAATTAAAAATTCAAACTTGTGATCAGGTCAGGAGTAATGCTAGAAACTCTTTAATTATATAATAATAATTAAGAACGCTTTCCTCAAGAAAATTCATATATCCTTTCTGTATATAATGTAAATTTTGTCTCAAAAATGAAGACTTAATTGGAAAACTACTTGTACTATGCTCCCATTTCTCCCACTCCTTTCTTTCTTCATCTTTCTATACTGTATTTTCATAGAAATACTTCTCACAATCTTTTTGAGAATAAGCCTCCTAAACTGTATAACTTATTGTATAACTATTCCATGTATGTCAAAATTAAATCTTAGAAATAGTGGACAATCCAATACCAATTCAAGAAAAACATTTTTTAAAAAAAAAGTGAGTGAAATACTCACTTGTAGCAGAACCAAGAAGATTTTTCGAAGATTTATCCTCCCCAGTATTATAATCCAATGGATAATCTGTTGAAATAACAGAGGTAAACCCAATTAAGAATGCTGCAGCTTATAAAAATTTTAACTATATGACAAGATTTTTTTTATTTAAGCCTTGAATAGATTTTACCAACCCTCAGGAAATGGCTTCATAATGATAGGAAAATGAATTAAGGAAACTTTAAATTAGTAAAAATCATAATAAGACATCTTGAAATAAAACCTGATAATGCAGAAATATAGAGTATTATAAAATTTCTCTCTCCTTCAGACTCATAGGATATTCCCAAAGGCTAAGCATTCAATGTGCTTTTGCAGGTTGAAGACAAATCAAAAGAATCAATACTAAATTCTACTATTTCAGTTAATTTCATGTGTTTAAGAGGTCTCAATGAGAATATTAATATATAGAGTTCCGATGTTATAAAAGTAGATTCTCACTGACAAGTACCAGACTGATATAGAGGAAACTCAATGAATTACAAGAAAAAATACAATAAAATAAGAGAAAAACTGGGCTTCAGATTAATAGAATCAAACATCTGGAGACAAGCATTGATTTTTTTAAATGACCCATTCCTATTAGAATTATTTTTAAAAAACAAAAGAAACTTATTATAGCAACCATAGTGTTATTTACCATAGTCTTCATCAAATAGTTCCTGACGTTCTGATTGATACTGAGAATCAGCAATCTCTTCATATTCTTCCACCATGCTAGTACCAAATACCCTGTTAACAATAATGTCATTAAAGACTTTCAAAGTCAAAACAAAACTCATCTTTTCACCTAAATTATAAACACATCAACTTCAGTCATGTTTTGAAGGACATTAGCTTTTGGATTCTAAAATATTAAAGTGGCAAGAAGCTGTGCTACAATCCCAAAGGAATGCAGTTTAAGTCCACCAGCTATTCCACGGGAGAAAGAAGGGTGATACCCTTGCATTGATTAAATGCCTCTGAAAACCCACTGGAAGGTCAGCCATGGGTCAGTTCTGACTCTATGGCACACAACAACAGCAACAGGGGTAAGAAACTGCCCTGCAATCCTGAAAGCATGCATTTAGAATCACAGCTGCTTCACAGGAGAAAAATGGGCAACCTCCTCCCATTAGATTAACTGCCTCTGAAAACCCACCAGAGGGTCAGCTATGGGTTAATTTGATTCATCGGTACACAACAACTATCATGTAGACATTTACAGCTTCTCTTAACATGTAAAATATTTAATCTCTAAGGCACATAAAAATGACTCAAGTTTTTATATCAGTTTAAGGCATCTGTAAAATGGCAAACACTCTAAATAAAATGAAGTTAATTTTTTCTTAAAGAAAATTTTTATATTTCTCAAAAATACATTCAAGAAAAAAATTGTTTACATTTTTATTTTACTATTATTAAAATAATAAAACAGAAAATTATTTCATTTGAAACATATTGTGATTTTTATAAATATTTTTTCAAACTATTCAAGAAATACATTTTGCTCAGTATTACCTTATAAGGCTTAATGGACAAAAGTGTTCTGATCCAAAATGTGATAGAAACTCCACCTAAAGAATGAAAGTACATGAAATAGAAATCTAACACAGGGCATCTGAGATTACTTAAGATGATGTGTCAGGTTGTTTTCATTATAGCATTTCTAAAACTAAAGTCCTTATTTCCCCAGAAAGCAATATTAGTAAAGTTTTGTTTTCGTGCCATGCATTAATATGCCATCCCCTGTTATTCAATATTGCAAAAGAGAAGTACCTTTATGTACTTGATGAACATCTGAAGCAAGAGAAAGGAAAAGAAAATTAGTTCAAAAGTTTGGGTAACATGCCATAGCAACTTTAATGATATTATTTTTAAAATATTTAAAGTATAGAAAGCAATGTATAGTGCAGATAACATTGTAGTATTCTTAAAGTCTTTCAGAAATCAAAGTAGTGATTTAAATTTTTATCATCACAACTAATTGGTAAGCTCTAAAATAAATATTAAAATTAACTCTAAAATGTTACTGAAGGAACCTCAGTAGTTCTGTGATTAAAGCACTCTGCTACTAACTGAAAAGTTAGTGAATATACTACCTGCTCTATGACATCTTTGGATACCCTGTGGAGTGTGGAGCAGTCCTACTCTGTTCCATAGGGTTAATGAGTCAGAATCAACTCAACAGCAACAGATTGGTTTGTTGTTGGCTTTTTTTTTTTTGGGGGGGGGGGAGGAGTAAAGTTATTAAGTTATCTCTAATTCATTACTAATATTTTCTAGTCTAGTAAATATAAATATGCTAAAACAATCACACTTCACAGTACCTAGAAATATCCCATGTCTTGAAATATTGTAGGTAAGTATCATGAGGGAGCTCTGGTAGCTCAGTGGCAAAAAGCTGTGCTACAATCCCAAAGGCACATGAGGTTTGAGTCTGCCAGCTGCTCCACAGGAGGAGGATGGGTTGCAATGCTAACCTAAAGGGTTACATACCTCCAGTGGTTCAAATATACCAGTAGCTCTCCTAGAGAAAGACAGGCTTTCATTAAGATTTATAGTCTCAGAAAATCTAAGAGTTGAAATTCACTTGATGGCAGCAAATCTGAGTTTTGATCATGTATATACTTAATTTACTGATAACGTATGTGCATACAAATCTGTACATGTGTGTAGGCTGAGAAGTAAATAGGATATTAGACATAACATGTATCCTTATATAATATTATATATAAACTGTCTCCATTTTTTCAAGTATAATCTATAAAATGGAAAATACCAATCTAGAAGAATTGATGTCTTTGAGTTGTGATGCTGAGAGAGTACTGAATATCCCATAAACGGCCCGGAGAAAAAACAAGTTTGTACTAAAGAAAGCAAAACCAAGGTGCTCCTTTGAAACAAGGATAATGAAACTTTCTCACATACTTTACCAGGTGGTCAGGAGGGACCAGTCCTTGGAAAGGGGCATCATAGTTGGAAAGGTGGAGAGTCAGGACAAAAATGAAGACTCTTAACAAGATGGACTGACACAGAGACTGTAGCAACAGAGTCAAGTGTGTTGGAGATGGTGAGAATGGCTCAGGATACATCAAGGTTCAGATCTGTTCATAAGGTTACTGTAAGTCATAGGTGGCTGAATGGCACACAACAACAAGATATATAGAAGGTACTTAAAAATTAGTTTATATATTAGCATTTAGTTTAGTTCTTTTAAGAAACATGCTCGGAAGGGTAGAGGGACAGTGCAGGAAAAGAGGACTCAGATGAGATGGACTGACACAGTAACTGGGAAAATGAGAGTAGGTGTGTCACAGAGAGTGAGAATTGCTCAGGAAAGAGCAGGGTTCAGAGCTACTGTGCATAGAGTCGGTATGAATCGAAGTCAACTCAACAGCACATAATAATAAGAAGTATAGCAAATTTATCATAATAAATTATGATAAATAAAAAATTATCGTAATAATTCATAGTAAATATTTTCTGCATTTTAGCCTCAGGTGTACCAAAGTTATTTTATGAAGCCAATCAATACCAAAATGCTCTACAGTCTCTGAGAATAAAAAAGGGACAAAAAGATAGGGGTTTAATATGCATTTTCTATGTAATCAATAAAATAATTCTATTAACAAAGTATATTATATAATAAATTATTCTTAGAAATCTTTAAGCATATGAACTACTTTAATTGTACAATGGAATGCAACTCTGTCACCTAGCAAATCCTTTAACACTTTTCCTATAGGATAGAAACTGCTCTCTTTCTAGAGAGAAAATAAATAATTTTTAGTACTTATTCAAAAAGAAACTGAAACTATAGCTTCATTTTTCCAAACATTGTTGAATCATTAATTGGGAATATCAACTGTATTTAGCAACTTAATAGACCAGGAATACTACAAGTTTATCCATCTATAAAAGTTAATTTTATACATGCTTAAAAAGATACAGTCAAATTCCAGGAGACAATTAGAAAGCTGTGCATTTTCATATTTAAAGAGAAAAAAGAAAAGCTGCTATCATTCCAAAAGGTCTTCTTATTAGTACCTTTTGTATGTATTTGAAAGTATGGTAATTATTTTAAGGGAAAGAGCACAGGAATAGGAATGTTTCTATTTTGTCTAAATCTAGTCCATTATCTAGATTTCTACTTGTTTCACTGATAGAAGCAGCAGAAGAGAAGATAGAATATTAATATATTTACAAATTTATTTTAGCTGAAGAGTTGGTCAGAGAATTGTTAAATTGATTACACAAAGGGCAAAAACCTCTTGACAACAATGTCAAATATTTTAAGAAGTTAGAAATCAGGATTGCTTTAAAGATTTTAGTGATAAGCAGTGATTTCAAAATAGAAGTTCAATATGGGTGATCTTTTACATGAAGACTAAAAAAATTTCAGCACAGCTACAACAAAAAACTAGTCTAGGTTCTCAATTATTAAAAGTCCAGTCACATAATATATCCAAACAAGAACCCGCTTACTACATTGTATACACCAGTATATTTCCTCTTAATTGTTCTGATTCAGGTATATACTTATTACAGAGTACAGTCCAGCGCATGTAAATTTTACCTTTACATATTTCGCATACATCTGCTCATCTAGAGGGAAACTCTGGACATTCCTTTCATCTCTACCATGGAAAGTACCCAGCTTAATCCACTTATTTATGGGATATCTAGAAAATATAAAACAAACACTCCTTTTTAAATCAAACACAACATGTTGAGAGATTCCACCATCTCTAAAATATTCTATGTATTATTCCCCCTTCTAGGCAAACACACTAATTTAATATAATTTAAAAATTACAGGTCTCTGAGTTAAATGAAATGCTTTCCCCCAACTGAACTCTGAAGGATTCCTCTCTGCTGGAAAGGAAAATCTTGGGAAATAAACCACACTACTACCAACTAAAAGACTGCACAAGAATAGACAAAAAGTGGGCATTTGTTTTGCTGTTTGCCAAACTTCTAACTGAATTGTAAGTTTGAAAGAAATATTAAATAGCCAACAGAAAGTCCTGGAAAAAGAAGGACTAACTCTTCACATACTGAAGAATATAAATCCAAGTATTAATGGCAAACAGAGAAAGTGTACCATCATATTTAAATGTGACAGGCCTTGGATAGCTGTTCCTCTGAGATCACTTGTGAAATCACTGATTGAGGGCTGCTACCATATCGAGTGAGAGCAGGTTGTCTTTGAGCAAGCTTGTAGGACTAGGGGAAAGTTGTCACAATTGGTAGGACTGAAAGCAATTTGTAACACTGACCTAAATAAAGCCTTGAGGCTGATGGTCAAAAGGAAGGGTCTGCGAGCAAGCTTGGGAAGCTGTTCTGACTGAAGAACTGTATCCTACTTCCAGCTTGACCTGTAACTTTCCCCAATAAATCTTGTAACTGTGAGTATGGCTTGGAAGGTCTGTTCGCCACTGCAAACATATCAGTAGGCTCACAACACAGTAATAAGAATTCTGGGAGAAATGGTTAATGTCAGAATTGAGAGAAGTAGGTGTGAGGACTGTGAGGGCATGTCTGACCTCACAGAAACTGGTTTTGTTTTGTGTTGTGGATGTTATCTCTGGGGACTGTGGAATTAGTGGAGATCAGATGCTGCCAAGTTTCCAGTAGAATTAGCCAATTTAAAAAAACAAAGACCAAAGGGAATATTCCAAAATGTGAACAATGGTAATCTTTGATTGTGGTTCTCTTTTAAATTCTTTAAATGTGTATTTCTTCTACTATCATCCATACACAAAAAGAGGTTTTAAAATTTATTTCAATAAAAATGTACTACATGATATAAAATGAAGCATTTGTACATATATATGCTTAATAACTTTTTACTGAGAAAAACTTTTACTAATAAACGTTAGGTGCAAAAGATCATGTGATTAAAAATAGGGCCTTTCAAATCATATGAGTTTAAATTTTAATCCTAAACCTTTCAGTTACAAGTGATGTGACTGAAACAAACCATTTAACCTCTCCCTATTTCCAGATCCTAAAACAGAATGAGTTAATGTAAGTAAAGTGGTTAATAAATCTGTTCCAGTGCAATGTTCATTATTGTAAAAAGAGCAAGGGCCACATGGGATAGTCATATCTAACTTTTACCAAAAGGAAACTTTTTCACAAAAGAGAACTGTCCCTGTCAATAGCATGAACAAGGCAAACCAATTTCCATGAAGTCAGGCATATCCTTCACGCTCTTCCTGAACCACCTTCTGCTCATCTTAACACCAATCTTACAGCTTTACTGGGTCCAAAATTGATGCAATAAGTCAGACCACACAGAAAAGTAGGGGGGAATTTAAAAGGTTATAACCTAGATTAGGAGAAGAATACAGTTAGGGCAGCTTCCAAAGTGTGCTTTATAGGCACCTCAGCAGCAAGCTTCCTGGGTTTAGGCCAGTGTTACAAAGTTCTCAGTCCTGCCAATATTGGCTCTCCCATCCCAATCCCCACCTCAAAGTTGTCCAACAAACTTGTGCAAAGGTTCTTCTTAGCTTAGGTCTTGTTCTGTCCATGGGACAGCAGTCCCAGTGCCTGCTCCATTTCAGGTCAGTCCTCTGGTTCTCCGCTGTGGATGTTGCTTTCTCTGATTTGCTAATGGGGAAGTTTCATCTTATTCTGCTGCTAGAGCTGCTCAATTTACTGGTGAGACTTGCCAATCCTCCTGTGGACTGGGCAGACTAGCCAGTCCTCTTGTGGATCAGCTAACATGCCCTATTCACATATTCCTGCCTATCCAACTGCAAAGCCAAGCAACGGCTAGGAAAGTCACTTTGAATAAACCCGTAACTCCACAATTATCTACCTACTTTTTCTACCTTTTAATAGCATTATAACTATTATAAACTGATATATTAAAACTAAAGTGACCCATTTTTAAAATTTTTACTGTAGATTTCTAACCTAGATCCCATAAAAACCAGTTATAACTTACCTGTCACTTATAGAAACCAGAAAATCTTTAGGAGTGGAAGAAAATAATTCATAATTTGCAATGTCAAGTTGTTTAACTTGAATTGGTTCACAGAGTTCAATAACAAACCTTGAAAAGGAACACAAGACAATTAGATAAACTAACCAAAATTAGTTTGCAATTAAAAGACATTGAAAAGTTTATATAAGCTTCAATTAAAGTTACTGATTACAACATAATTAAAAAAGATTTGCAGCCTCAGTTCTTATTCACTGAAGAATACCTTTACTCATCTCCATAGCACATCACTTAGGAGGAATATTCATTTTGCCCCATCATATTAAAAAGACATTTTAATTAAAGTTCTTTCTGGGAAAAGGAATATTTTCATTAGAGAACAGCTAGTGATAGTGTAAACCTGGAAATCTCAAAGACAGAATGGCATACATGTTGTTGTTATGGGTCACCAAGTTGAATACAACTCACAGCAACCTTATGAGCAACAGATCAAAACCTTTTAACATCCTGTGTCACTCTCACATACTCAGCCACATTCCAGTACATTGTTACAGTCACACTGTCAATCCAAATTCACTGAGGATGGCATATATGTTGTGGTGATTTACCATCAAGTTGGAAATGACTCAATTAACCTTCCAGTGGGTTTTCAGAGGCTATAAACTACAGAGGAGGAGATTGCCCATCTGTCTTTTATGGAGCAGCTGGCATATTAGAACCTTAGTTTATGAGCTAATGGCACAACTCCTTACCACTAGGCCACCAGAGCTCATATGCATTGCCTTTAAAAGTACAACAACTTTCTAAAAGGGGGATTTTAAGGAGTGAGGCATAAAGTAGCTGGCTTACGGGGAGCTCTGGTGGCCTAGTGGCAAGAAGCTGCACTGCAATCCCAGAGGAACACGGTTTGAATCCACCAGATGCTCTGCCGGAAAAGGAGGCGCAATATCCTCCTGTACCAGTCAGATTTGATTTGACGGTACACGCACACAAAATAATAAAAAAAAGTAGCTGGCTTACAATGTTTCACAAAGGTAGTTATTAGTAAGATGATATATACATGAAAAAATTAAAGGAAAGATTGTATAAAACTAAATATAAATACATGAAACACAATGTATATATTATTTTAACAAAGTACAGTAACATTTGTTTTATGTGCCACCAAGTCGCTTGCAACTCATAGCGACCCCATATAAAAGAGCCCTAAAAGCCGTTCTATCCTGTGCCAACCTCGACATCTCAAACACACTCATTCCCACCACTCCACTCACAGAATCAATCCATCATATCTAAGGTATTCCTCTTCTGCGCCACCCCTCCCCTCTAACATGAAGTCCTTCTCCAAGGACCAGTCCCTCCTTGCACCATGCCCAAAGTATGTCAGACAAAGTCTCAGAATCCTTGACTCCAATGAGCATTCCAGCTTCACCTTCTCCAGGACAAACCTGTTTCTTCTCCTAGCAGTCCATGGTATACTCAACACTCTTCTCCAGCACCACAGCTCAAAAACATCAATTCTCTGTCATCCCTATTCACTGACCAGCTCTCCAATGCATAGCACGTAATTGCAAAGACTATACCCGGATCAGGTGCACCTTAATCTTCAGCCTGACATCGTTGCTCTTGAGAGGTCCCTCACAGTTGACTTTCCCAATGCAATTCGTCTCCTGATTTTCCTGGCTGCTGTTACCAAGAGTGTTGACTGTGGTACCAAGTAAACTAAAACTATCTCAATCTCTTCACCATCCATACCGATGCTGTCAATTGGCCCAGTGGTGAGAATCTTTATTTTCTTGATGTTGAACTTCAATCCATACTGGAGGCTGTAGTCCTTGACCTTCTGCAGCATGCGTTTTAGGTCCTCCTCAGTTTCAGCAAGCAAGGTTGTGTCATCCACATAACCCAGGTTGTTGATGACTCTTCCACTAATCCTGATACCACATTCCTCCTCATACAGTCCAGCATCTTGGATGATTTCTTCTGAATACAGATTGAAAAGGTATGGAAACAAAATACATCCCTGACAGATCCCCTTCTTGATTTTGAACCATGTACTGTCTCCTTGCTCTGTTCTGACAACTGCCTCTTGGTCCAAATACAGGTTTCACATTAGCACAATCAAATATTCTGGGATTTGCATTCTTCTCAGAGTCAGCCATAGCTTGTTGTTATCCACACAGTCAAAGTCAAAAGCTGTTGCATAGTCAATGAAGCACAGATACACATTCTTTTGGTATTCTCTGCTTTCTGCCAAGATCCATCTAACATTAGCTATAATATCCCTAGTACCGCAACCTCTTCTAAATTCAGCCTGCACATCTGGCAGTTTACTGTTGACAAGATTGCTCCAATCGTTTTTGGATGATCAGCAGAATCTTGCTTGCACGTGACATTAATGATATTGTTTGATAATTTATCAAACCAAAACTAGAATTTTATCCTGAGGACAAGTTGCTTCAGATGTGCATGTTTGTTTAAATGTTGTATCAAAAGTACTGTTTATAATGAAGAGGAAGGAAAGTAATTTTAAATGTTTATACAGAAAATTGATTAAATAAAGTATGCTCAATAAGGAAATATCAAACAGTCATTAAAAATGGCTTTAGGAACTAGATATTTCATTTCTACAAATATCTAGAAAATGTAATTTAGAAAGGCTGAAAGTCTATCTATTGTTGGGGTAGGATGGCAAGGATGGAGAAATTGAAAACTTTTGGAGGAGACAGATATGTATGCTATCTTGAAAATGGTGATGATTTGATAGATATACTGAAGTACTGATAAATCAAAGGCTGTAACTTTTTTTTAAAAAAAATATATGCCACAAGTTAAAACTTACTAAATTAGATACTTTGACCTGTTAGTTTATTTTACAGGTATATTTTATTGTATGTCTATTTCAACAAATATCTAGAGATCTATATTAATATGAAGATACCACAAAATACTGACGCTTAGGAAAAATATTTAAACATACAATTTTATATATATAAAAAAATTAAGATAGCATTTGAGTAAAAAATAATTTGATGACATCTAATACTTTAATCAGTGCTTTAATTAACTAATTATTATATCAGATGAGATTATGCAAACAGGTGTCATATATATTAAAAAGTATTAAAAATAGCATCGTGTTTAATTTGATAGGAAAGAACCACCTATTTGAACTGGGAGAGATACACAGTCTGTGCATTAGAAGCTCAACTCTTTACAGACCATGTCACCAGGACTCTCTATTAGTGATCAAGGATCAATATAAACTCTACAGCAGACGAGATCTTAGTCTATTATGAAAATTACTTGCATTCCATCACCAGCATCACCACATGGCAGGTGCTCAAATAAAGACAAGACAGGAAGACTCAATATTCTAAAATGTTAGTTATCCTGTAATTTATGTAGATATTGACATTGACACCACTGCAATAAAAACTACATTATTTTTTTGCAAAATTTGGCAGGATGATTCTAAACTTTAAAAATCAAAGGGATAAGAAATGTCTGAAGAGCAATGAAGCATATATAACTGTTCTACAAAATATTAAAACTTATTTCTACAATGAGATAATTAGTGCAGTCTTATACTTAAGGTATAATAAACTACTTAAGCCAGGTGAAATAAGGTAAAAAAAACCAACCTGTTCTGAGGCTCAATAATCATACAACAAAGACACATACATATAGAGGCACAAAATACACACATATAAACATACATACACACATATATGCTACTTGGCAGGGGCTCTAATATATAAATAAGCTCTGTGTTCATTAATTCTGCAAACCAGAAAAAAAGCAAAATGACTGCTTCCTTTGAATTCACACTAGCCTATCTTCGCTGAAGATACAAAACTTTGCAGACAGAAAACTTGAGTTTTCATTCACTGTATCAGGATTTTTAAAAGCTCTGGTAAAGCTCAGCTGCAAACCAAAAGGTCAGTGGTTTGAACCCAGCAGCCACTCCCAGGAGAAAAATGTGGCAGTCTACTTTCATAAAAATGTACATGGGAACAATACAGAGTTGTTTTGGATGAACTGACTGCCAGCAATGGTTTTAGCTTGATGTTTATACAAGTTTTCATAAAGAAAAAGAAAACTTCTAAAATAACACCTGACTATAATTTCAAATGAAAAAAAATCATAACCTGAAATTTAATTTACATATCAATTGGCATGAGCAAAAATTAAGACTTTTTAAATTATCCTTTAATATCTTTAAATAACCTACAGTAAATTTTCAAAACAAATTAAATCTATTTTAGAGGCACATTTACAAAAGCGTAACAGCCAAACTATAAAAAAAGAAATTATATCTAAAATTTAAAATGTATCATATATATTTTACATTTACATAAACACAATGGTAGTAATTTACCTCATTTTTAAGGAACTTTTTTTTAAGACAATAAGTCACTAACATAAGTACTAGCTTACCACATTATTATCTGCCATCTTCTTTCCCGTTCTCCAATAAATCTGTTCTTTTTTCTATATTCTCAGTTAATGGCAGAAACATTGACCTAGTCAATGCAAATTTCCTACATTCTTTTCTCTCCTTTATATTGAAGTACTACATAAGAGCTGTCATTTTATTTGCTAATAATTTATTTATTATTTTTTTTTTTTTAGCAAAACAAGTGAAAAAAGTTTATTAAGGTAATAAGATAGAAGCATAACAAGTTAAAGGTGGACTATCCAGGAGTAAAAGTGAAAATAAATTATGAGGAAGGGGGTAAAGGATCCTTGGAAAGACAGAGGTGAAACCAGACTGTAAGTATGCTGCTGATAGGAAAGGAGACCAACAGTAATAATATTTTTTTTAAAATATCACCTCTCCCTTATATATTAATTGTCAATGCCTTAATTAAAGCCCTCCTTTCCTACCTAGACTATGATGACAGTTTACTAATTGGATTCTTTGCTTCCAATTATATTGTACTGCAGGCCACCCTCTGAGGTCAACTTTTAAAATGTTAAGAGCTTATTATTTCCCAATTTAAAACAAATTAAAGGCTTAGGTTTTGCTGAATCATTTCTACATGCTCATCTTCTACAACTGAAAATTCAACATGTCATCTTTAGACCTACTCCAGGTTGTTTCTATCTATAGGTACTCAAAAGAAACAAGCACTTTTTTTTTTATTTTTTTTTAGTACTATCTCCTTATTCTTTTATTTCTTGAATACTTTTGGCTCAATGATTTATCACTTCATATGAATCCTTTAAAATTAGTCTGCCTTTTCCTGAAAATCTTCACTCAACCCCTTTCTCCAACTAACATATAAACTTTATTCCTATAACACCAGTATTCTCAACAACACATTTTTTAAATACAGATTGTGATTTTAATAAAAGTTTACAAAGAAGTTAGATTTTCATTCATTCATTTTTTGCACATCCCTTCACCCCCTCCAGTTCACTTTTTTAAATATTCATTCACTGTTACACTATTACCTCCCCCATCACTCCCCCAGTCCTTTTTGCAATATACCTCTTATTATTATATTATACATATAATGCCTAATTATATAGTCCTTTTAAAGAGTTCTTTTCTTCATCTGTTCCAATACAATGTTCATTATCTATCCACTCTTATTCTATTCTCTTCCCAAAAACCCATGTGAGACTTGCTTTATAACAGTGGCGCTATGCAATATTTGTCCTTTTGTGACTGAGATTCACAGTACATTTTTAAATGACTTAATAATGGTCTAGATCTGCCATTTTTTGATGACCTTTTTAAAAAGAGGGAAAGCCATTTGTCTTCAATTGTGTACTTGAAGAGATAATAAGTGGAACCACAATATAGGCACCAATCAATAAAAAATTATTATATGAATAAATAAATCTAACCTAGCATGAAGCATTACATAATAATGTACATGTACAAATGTGCTTTTTAAGATTTTATATTACTTACCAAATTTTAGTGCTGCAAGGATTCAACATATAAAGATCCATATTTTCTATAAGAATAGCAGACGTGCTCTATTTTAAAAGAAGGGAGGGAATAAATTAAGTACAAACAATAAAAAGCTTATTTACTTCAACTCAAACTTTCTTGGATTTCTGTATCTGTACATCTCAAAATACATCTAAGCTTTAATCCATTTGAAAAAAATTAAAGTGACAAAAGTTTACCAGTAGGGTTTCAGAGTTAAATGAGTCTATCAAAAAAGTATTTAAAATTGAATGTTAGCATACATAAAAACCATTTCCTATATCCTTTTTTAAAATATCACAGGTTTTAACATCTGAAAAAAGAAAGCAAACTGTAAATCAAAATAACTAAGAAGTCATACATGAAAATTTCTTTAAAGGAAAAATTTTGCATTTTTTACTGAATGAGGAATATAGCTCTTACTAATATAGAGCTCTAACAAACCAATCAACTGTTTATATTTAATGAAGCTATTACTTTATACTCACATACCTTGGCTTCTGGATTGGCTGCCAATATTTTGGCTCCACATTCTACTGAGGCATAATTATTTCGATTTTTCTGGACCTTTTTGGTGGCATGTGTAACCCCACTGGGAGATGGATACATCGACTGACCTGCAGACAAACCTTATTATAAACATATTTATATGATGATTATAATTGAAAATATCCTCAGCAATAGAATTAATCTCAAAGTTAACAGGATGCCTTCTAAAGAGTAACTCTTAAAACTTACAAATTATTTTTAAAATATATAATAAATACTATTTCTCTCAACTTAAAATATCTCACAAACAAATTGGCTACAAAATTCTACATATTGTGATTTATATGCAAGTAGGGAGCTCTGGTGACTTAGTGATGAATTGTGTTGCCAATGAAATGGTATGTACTTCAAATTCAGCAGCTGCTGGAATACTATGCAGCACACAGGAGCAATAACTTTGTAAATTATTACCTAACTTAGGAGGGACTAGAGAGCATTATGCTGCATGAACTCAATCCCACAAGGATAAATACTGTGTAAAACCGTTATTGTAGCATGAGTATAAGGATCCAGGAGGGCTGGAAGAGGCTGGAACAGAGGGATGTGGATGTGCAGGGGGAGGGGGAGTAATCATTGGGTTTACAATTTGATGGGGACAGGGTGAGGGAAATTGAAAGAATTTGTTTGAATTTGTATTTGAGTTTTGTAAATAAACTAGAAGATAATTAAAAAAAAGAGAGAGATGAATAATCAACTCCCATGCAATTTATTGTCCATGCAATTTACTGTCAGTTCCAACAACAACGGTATCGAACAACAACAACTACTGTGTAAACAGAAAATAAAGCTGTAATATAAAAATCAAAGATTTCTGGGTGCATATTTTATTCTTCTAATGAAGTATTTTTCTATCTGGACCCTATCTTTAAGAATTCTTAACCCTAGGACTTATACTACCAGGGCAAAAAGAAAATATTCTAATACATCTCTATTTGCAATACATTATAAGAGTAATAGAGAGCATTCAAGTAATAATTCGAAGTCTCAATTTTTTTCACTGAGATGAAAAGCATTATTAAGCCCTCTCTAATTTACCCTAATGCATTCTAATATGATTAAATTTATATAATTAGACATAGGTAAATTACCAATGTCTGTGATCTTTGATAAATGGCAATGGTTGTGGAAGGGGTTCAGGCCTTTTGTTCATGGGGTCGCTAGGAGTCTTGCTCAACTTGACAGCAATCATCAACAACACAAACTACAAATAGGGAATTAACAAGCAAGTGTCCTCAGCGGTGGAACAGTTAAGTTACTGGCTGCTAAATGAAAGGTCAGAACCTATTCAGAAAGTCTTGGTGAGATCTACTTCCATTAAGATTAAAGAACCAAAGTCAAACCATGGATTTCAAACCAATTCCAACTCCAAGGAACCCAACAGAGCACAGGAGAACTGCACTACAGGGATCTAAAGCCTATAAATCTTTACAGAAGCTGACTGCCACACCTACATCCTGTGGAGTGGCTGATGGATTACATTTCTGTTAGCAGCAGACCACTTAAGCAATATGCAACCAACCACAAATATTATAATCAAGAAAAATGTATGCGACAGTTCTACTCTGCAATACATGTGAGTCAGAATAGATGGCACTCAGTATCAATCAACAGCTACTTGGGAAGCTCTATCTTTTAAAAATGTTAAAAATAAACTTCATTTCATCATTTTAAGAAAGGAAAGGGGGAAGATAGCAGATCCTGCTTACTTTTTTCTTTCTCTACTTCCATAACTTTTTTCTTCCACTCATCGAACGTTGGAATATCTTCTGGATCTTTGGGACTTGTTACAGATGTGGGGTCAATGTCTCCTGGCTTTTTGTAATCAGAACTCTAAAAAGAATGTAAAAATGAACAGATTTCAATTTTCAAATATTTCTGCCAAATTAATTAAGCCTTATGTAATAATTATCAACAATACTGATTGGGGGGGGAGAATTAGGTTTCCTTAAAAGCTGAATGTCTGAAAAGAATCTGTATCTCTTAGCTAAGAACCAATACTGGCAATATACACATGTATTGTTGTTGTGGTTGTTCACTGCCACTGAGTTGACTACAACTCACAAAGACTCTACAGAGCTGTGAACTCTGCCCTATCCTGAGCTATCTCACTGTTTCTGACACACCTTCCTTCATTACCCTAGTTATTCTGTCAATCTATCTCATCCAGGGTCTTTCTTAATCTGTGTCAACCCTCCACCCTTCCAACTATTTTGTCCTTCTTCAAGGACGTGGTTCTTCCTGGCAATATACCCAAAGTATGTCATCCAGAATTCAAAGTTCTTGCCTCCAAGGAGCAAACCTGGTTTCACCCACTCCAGGATAATCTGTTTGTTCTCTTGGCAATCCATGGTATATTCAATACTCTTCTCCAGCATAACAACTCAAAGGCATCAATTATTCTTCTAACATCCTAAGTCACTGTCCAACTCTCTAATGCATAGCAAGTAACTGGGAAAGACTATGGCCTATATCCGGTGCACCTTGGTAACTAGACTGACAACACTGCTCTTCAGTACTCTGGACAGGTGCCAGACAACAGACTTTCCCAATGTAATTTGCCCTTTGATTCCCTAACTGCTGGTGCCAAGAGTGCTGATTGTGGATATGAGCAAGATGAAATTGTTATCAACCTCAGTCTTTTTCTCCAACTATCAATGTGCTCCCAATTGGCCCGGTGGTGAGAATCTGGTTTTTCGATGTTGAGATGCAATTCATATTGACAACTGCAGTCAGTTTCATTCAGCAAGCAAGGTTGGTGTTATCTGCATAATGAAGGTTGTTGATGAGACTTCCTTCAATCCTGATGCCACATTCCTCCTCATAAAGCCCAGGTCCCGGATTATCTGTTCTGCATACAGACTGAAAAGATATGGAGACCCCAAGTGTGATGTACTTTTTTCTTAATTTTGAATCATGCAGTGTTTCCTTGCACCTATTCTGATGACTGCTCCCTGGTAAAACTATAGCTTTCGCATAAGCACAAAGAAATGTTCTGATATTTCTATTCTTCTCAATATTAGCCACAATTTATTATGACTCATACAGTCAAATGCCTCTGTATAGTCAATAAAACACAGATATTCTTCTGGTACTCTGCTTTCATCCCAGATCCATCCGACACGGAAAATTGTCCTAGGGCCACAACCTCTCCTAAACCCAGCCTGAACTTCTGGCAGTTCTCTGTTGATGAACTGTTGCAGTTTCTTTTAGAAAATCTTCAGCAGGATTTTGCTTGCATGTCATATTAGTGATACTGTTCCAACAATTTCTACACTCTGTTCGAACGCCTGTTTAGGGTAATGGTAATAAATAAGGATCTCTTTTGGTCTGTTGGCCAGGTAGTTGTGCTCCAAATTTCTGGGTACAATCTGGTGAGCACGTTCAGGGCCGCATCTGTTGAAATGTCAACTGGTATTTCCATCAATTTCTGGGGCTTTGGTTTTTTACTAATTCCTTCAGAGCACCTTAAAACTTCCTCCTTCATCACCATTGCCTCTTGGTCATATGTTGTTTCATTAAATTTTTCTATGTCAGCCAATTCTTTTTTGTACAGTGACTCCGTACACCTTCCATCATCCAATATTCTACCCAAAGCATCTTTAAGTATTGCAACTCAATGCATAAATTTGATCTTCAGTTCCTTCAGCTTGAGAAATGATGAATAAGTTTTTCCCTTTTGATTTTCCAACTCCAGCTCTTTGACATTTCGTTATACTATTTTGCTTTGCATTCTCAAGCTACCTTTTGAAATATTCTGTTCAGCTCCTAACTTCCCAGTATTCAGTCCCTTTGCTTTGGCTTACTGGCATTCCAATGCAATATTCAGAGTCTCTTTTGACATTCATCTTGGTCTTTTCTTCCTCCCGTCTTTGTGCCTTCTTCAATGAATAAAAATCTTGATATCCTCAAACAGCTCAGCTGGTCTTCATTTATTAGTGTTCAAAGTGTAAAACATGTTCTTGAGATGGTTTTTAAATTCAGGTGAGAAAGACTCAAGGTCAAATTTTGGTTTTTGTGGTTTTACTTTTCTTTAGCTTCTGTTTGAACTTGCATATGAATAGTTGATAGTTTGTGCCACAATCAGCACCTGACCTAGTTTTCACAGCTGATAATGCACTTCTCCAATGATTCTCCAGAGATGTAATTTGGGTGAGATACATGTGTAGTCACCATTTTGTGTATTTGTGTATTTTATAAAACATATTTGCAATGAATAAATCACTGATTGTACAAATCATTCTATTTCCAGGCTTATTTGTCATAAAGTCTTTATTTTGCAACTACTGATCCTTCTTCCTTGCTCCCAACTTTTGTATTCCATTCACATATTGTTAGTAATGAATCTCTCATGCTTGTTCGATCAATTTCTGGCTATAGAAGTAGGCAGAAATTTGGCTCTGGTTGTCGGTTCATATATATATTACCAGGTCTTCCTTGAATGTATGGATATTATCCTGTCACAACACTGTATTTCAGGATGAACCTAGAAAAGGTTTTTTGACTATGAATTTTTCCTCATCTTTTCATTTCCGGCATTGTAAACCATATGATTGTTTGATTAAAAATATTGAATGTCAATCCACCTCAGCTCACCATTACCTAGTATGTTAATACTTATGCTTTCCATTTCTTCTTCACAATGTCCAATTTTCGTACATTCACATTTCTTACATTCCAATCACTAGTGTCTGTTTCCAACTGTTCCTCCTCATTTGTATTTCCCAATATGAAGGCTCAGCCTCTGGTGACATATGTGCTATTCTAAAACTTGCTATGCATCAGAGAGCCAGAAAATTACTAAGGATGACAGAAGAAGTGATGCCTTTGAGTTGTGGTGCTGGAAAGAAGTCTTTTTCCTTTTTTTTTTTTTAATTAATTTTTTTTCTCTTCCTGGAGAGAAGTCTTGAACATACCATCGACCACAAAGAAAATAAATAGATCTATCTTGAAAAGGGTGCAACCAGGTTTATCTTTGGAGGCCTAGGATTTTGAAGTTCTGTCTCATAATATTCTGAGCATTTGGCCAGGAGGAAGCTATCATTGGAGAAGGACATCATGCTCAGAAAGGTGGAGGGACAACACAGGCGAGAAAAAACCCTGGATAAGAAAGACTGATACAGTAACTAGGGCAATGGGAGTAGGCATGTGACGAGTAAGTGAAACTGGCTCAGGACAGGGCAGGCTTCAGAGTTGTTGTACATAGGGTTACTATGAGTTGCAGGCAACTCAATGCCACATAACAACTACAATAACTGAAGTGTGCTCAATTGTTCATAGGGTTTTAGAAGGCCAACAGGACTTATATTGTTAACAAATAATCACAAGCTTTTAAGTTAATAAGATATATCTAATTGAGACTCTAAGCTCACTTTCTCTCTCCATGTATGTGTGTGTGTGTGTTTATGTGTATGTGTATGTGTGTGTGTGTGTGTGTGTATATATATATATATATATACACAGACACACACATTTATTTATTAAAAGAAGTCAACATAATATATGTAACATACTGTTCCCATAAAATCTTTAACAAGTATCATATACATAAAAATCTAGGCAGCTTAAAAACCTTAGACGTAAAAAGGAAAATTTTAGAACTGGTTTATGACTCAAGAGCAGTAAAAGTTTTATAAGATGTGAAAATTATTTACAAGATCAAAGCATACATTATAAAAAAAGTACATCTACTTAAGATTAAAATTTTAAAAATTCATCAAATGGTCCTACACTATATGAACCAGCTAGCTACAGACAGTAGTATCGAAGCATATTCAGTCATCAAAGACTTATTACCAACTATACAGAGTTCCTACAAATTAATAAGGGTGAAGAGAGGCAAAGAATATGAACAATAAACTTAACAGGATTTTTTTTAAATGCCCAATCTCAGTAGGAATCAAGGAA
>NW_006399807.1:17375513-17379619 GCF_000299155.1 Elephantulus edwardii | reverse complement strand
TATGTGTATATATAGCAGTAAAAATGCATACATGAACTTAAGAAAATATATGAAAGCCTGTGTATCTCAACTTGTAAAAAGCATTGTTTATAACGTAAAAATCAGCAAACTAAATACTTAATAACTGAAGCTCGATAAATCAAAGTAATTGGGCAGGGGAGAGATGGATAAGACTAAAAAAGAAAAATATTGAGTAAAAGAGAGAGCATTTATCTTAATTTTTTTCCCCCATTTCAAATTATTCCAAGCAAAAGTTTATGTTCTCTGGAGCTATGTAAATTTTTTAAATTTAAAAAAAATGCTTTAAAATGAAAAATACCACCAGATCCAGAATATATTTGTGATTATATCTAAGGAGACAAAATATATATTTCTTTTTCCTTAAACTGAGTAATGTAATAAGCATTTCTGTTTCCTTAAACAGATGTGCATCATAGTAATTTCTGTATTCTTAGAGTCACATATGATGTACTTATTAACAATGTTGTGAGAACTATAAAAATCTAATTAGCCTAAGTCTTACGTGTAATTTTTAGATCAGGGTATTATTAACAAAAATAATTAACAATACTAGTCAGTGGCACTACAGTTGTAATCCACTAAATGCTCCACCAGGAAAAAGATGGGCAATCCCCTTCTATGCATGTAGAATGTCCAGAAAATCAACTGGAGGGTCCAGTAGGAATTGGCTCTAACTCAATGGCAATGAGTGAGACTGTTAACTTTTTTTCTTAAAAGGAAGCAGAGCCTGCCTTTAGACTTAGCAGCTTGGTCTCCAAACAACTTCCATGTAGGAATGTTTCAAAACTAAATATCCCAGGTAGTTCATATAGTTATTTTGAAAATACATAACAGAAAAATATAGCTGAAGCATTAGTACTAGTAATATTAGATAAAAATCCAGCATAAATAACAGAAAGTAAGAATACACAGTTATAAAAAGCTGAGATATTTAGTCTAAATACTCTAAGAGCATTAGCAGACAATCAATCTGTGAGGCTAAGGCAAACAATCAGTATCACCTTTTATAACAACAAGTAAGAAAACTAACCAATAATTTCTAAAGTACCACCTAAACATGTGGAAATCAGTAAGCTGCAGATTTTGAGATAAAAGCAAAAGCACAAAAATCTGCTTACCAGAGAAGAAGCTCTCTTTCACATACAAAAATTCAACTGGGTATGATCATAACCTAGATACTACATACAACTTCTGGGTTATTTCTTATAACGTTTTATGTAAGTCATGAAATTTTTTGTTAGTGTCACTGAAGCCACTGTAACAACTCTGAACAGACTGGAAACTCACCCAATCCTGCACCATCCTCACAATCTCTCCCATGACCCTACTTTTCCCTGCCAGATCTCGTTTTCCAAAGCCTGGCACCTTCAGTCAACATGCCCAAAGTATATGAAATGAAGTTTCCCCATCTTTGCCTCCAAAGAGCATCACAGTTGCACTTTGTCCAAGACAGATTTGTTTGTTCTTTTGGCTGACATTAATTCTATTTTTTTCCCTGGAATATTAATTTATTTAGAAGTTATTTATTAATAATCATTTCTTTTTAAAAATATTTCCTTTTTATTTATAATTCCACATTTATAGCTTCAACAGAGATAAAATGACCTATTTAAAACAGCTTTAAAATTTTTAATGCTATTATTGTTAGTTGCCATAGAATCAACTCCCAACCCAGAATGAACACATGTGCAGGAAAATACATGGAGGAAACTGCCCATCTTTTTCTCATGGAGCATCTGGCAGATTTGAAATGTGTGATTATGGTTTGGCAGTGCAATTCCTTACAACTAAGCCACTAGATAAGTGCATAACTAGACCTCAAAAGGAGAGGCTGTGATTAGTAACCAGAAGTGTTTAAGCATGAAGCCCTAAAGAGTGAGGATTTTCTCCTCCCTTCTATAGTAAGGGTGTCTGATGAAAAAGCAAGGACTGTGCATACGTGAAGTATCAACTGTTTCCAAGTTTATGTTCCACCAGTTTTGCAGAAGAGATTTAGAAACTTATGCGGACACAGCAGCTCCCTAAGTGGCACAAACAGTTTGTGCTGGAATATAAACCTGAAGATTGGCAGGTTGGCTATCTGAACCTAAGTAGCAGAAAAGATACACAGTGAAGGCCATGAGAACGTAAATTATTCTACTGAGAGATTCTAAATTCCATCTTACATAACTGTTGCTGTGCACTGTCAGATCTGATCCAACTAAAAGTCGCCCTCCAGCAAGTTCTCAGAGGCAGCAAGTTGCAAAGGAGGAGAATGCTTGTTTTACTTCTGTGGAGCAGCTGGAAAATTCAAACTGTGTGCCTCTAGGTTGGCAGCACAGCACCTTAAGATCAGACCACCAGAATTAAGTTATATTCTGAAGATAACTACTTAACAGGTATAGCTTATTCTCTACAGTTCTCTTAAGAAATTGTTTAAATGATGAACTCTGTACCAAAATCTACTCACTCTATATAGTATACTGGCAACTGTACCCTAAAGTGACATTTGCTCTCAGAAAGCACACTTCATGTCTGTTTCACAAATAGCATAAATTAATCATCCTGATCGTACAATAACTATGTCTAGCAAAGTATTATCAAATTACTAAATAAAGCATATTGCTGTGTGTACCAAAGAGTTGGAACCGATAGATAGTTGACCCTCTGGCAGGTTTTCAGAGGCAGCTAATTGAAAAGGAGGAGATTGCTCATCCTCCTCCTGCAAATAAAGTATATCACTTAAGATAGTAGGAGATGGTACTAGTATATACCTACCTCATTTGTTAACTTATCTGAAGCATTCAATGCAGATTTTGGATCACCATCAACCTGTTCACTTGCTGAAACTTTTGACTCAAACTCCGATTTTGTTATCTTTCCTTTGCTATGTGAAGATGACACATTTTCTATATGCTGGCCAACAAGGCTATATGAAATCAACAAAAGATACACAAATTTCAGCTAGATAACAAGTTCATACAATATATATTGCAATTAGAAAAATGTAAATGAATTTGCAATCTCTAAATCTTAAATTACAATTAAGCATGGACCAGCGTCCGTTTAAATGTGAAACTGCAGTTATTACAGAATTATACACAGGAAGAGTAATTGTTTGCACTCACCTTTCAGGTGGACTGACAAAGGAAGGTTGTTCAGTTGGAGCATTGGCATCAAGGACTTCACCAACATCACAATTAGTTTCCGATTGCTCAGTTACACTTGGCTTGACTACTGGGAGAATAGTAGATTTTTCTATGTCACTAAAGAAACAAAACAGGACAATCTTATGATTTAATGAGTTTAATGTAAAGTATTTTAAACATTCTATTAGTTATAACCAAAGCATAATCTAAACAAAAAGAACAATGCGTTATGGTTCTCAAGGAATCACTTATTTGAAATAATTTAAAGTCAACTGTTGAATCTTGATCTCTTTATGTCCTTTGCTTCAAAATAAGTCTGAGAAATATATACTCCACATATTTTTCCTCACTTCAACATTTTAGTAATCAATTATATTTAGTTAATGTAGAATAGGATGTAATGTCCAGATATAGATACAATCTCTCCTAAAATTCTTTCTGAAAAATATATTTAATATTTAAAATTTTAAATGCTGCTGCTGTTATACGCCATCAAGCCAAAACATTCTCTGGCTGACCTTCCAGAGGGTTTTCAGAGGCTGTAAATCACACGGGAGGATACTGCCAATCTTTCTCCCACAGAGCAGCTGATGAGAACTGCCTGCCTTTGAGTTTGCAATGCAACTCCCTACCACTAGGCTACCAGAGCTTCTGATAATCTTCAATAGTAACATTACTTCTAAACTTGTCTTGTTCTCTTATTCCTTACTAGCAAAACTTCTAAACAGAGATTATAATATTACTATTAACTGACATATACTCTTATTATGTGTCTGATAGTGTTCTATGCACTTTATATATACTAACTCCTATGATAATTTAAGAATATCTTGTTTTAGTCTCTAGAGAGAGTTGGGAGGCATATATAACAGATTTTTTTTCTATATTAAAGACATTTTAACCCTACATAATCTGATTAATATAAATTTTTTTTAATTTATTTTATTTTATTATTTT
>NW_006399807.1:17366252-17375413 GCF_000299155.1 Elephantulus edwardii | reverse complement strand
ATCTGGTGGATTTGAACCGTGCGCCTCTGGGATTGCAGTGCAGCTTCTTGCCACTAGGCCACCAGAGCTCCCCTAATATAGAATTTTTTAAAGTAGCTATACACACAATAACATAACAAAGAGTGGGATGTAACAATTATTCTTAAGGAAAATTAGTAATTTGAAATCAGTATTTATAAGGAAGATTATTCATATGAGCACTGTGCTTCTCAAACAATTAGAACATCACTTTATTATACAATGTAGACATTTCATAGGTAAACTCTAATCAACTTCACTGAGTTAGGCAATTAACTCATTGTATTAAACATTACATAAACAAAACACAAGGATAACGGTTATGGCTGCTTTATAGCCTAAAATTTTAAACTTGGGTATCAATTGCTTTCACCTACAAGAAATTTTTCTTTAATGTGATTCTTTTTCTTCTTAGTAATGACTTACTCAAGCTTTGAGACTGGAGTGATCTCTGAGGTAGATGAGCTGGAAATATTTTCAACATTTTCACTGTTCACAACCACACTGGAATCTTCATGTAGATCAATTGTAGGGAGTGTCTCAACCACAGGGGAATTTAACTCTTTTGATTCCTTTTTCTGTTTAAAAAATTTTTTAATAAAGCAAAATATATACACACACATATATATACTGTTAAATTAAATGCTCTGATTAATAAATTATCTCTTTACAGAAAACATTCCCTTACAGAAATTTTGTATAAATACAAGGATGTTTCTTTTCAACTATTATGAGTGCTGTTATTAAGATGGAGTCTGTGGGTGGTACAAATGGGTGACACACTCAAGTCCCTAACCAAAATGTTGGAGGTGCCTCAGAAGAGCAGGTTACTACTTCTAAAAAAATAGCCATTGAAAAATTCACATTCTACTGATACACATGGTAATCCTGCAGTAATATTTGACTTACCAGCAACTTTTTTCATTTTTATTAACAAGACAGAAATTTTAACAATTAAGCAAAATAATACATAGTTCTTACCACTAAGGCATTTGGGAGACAAAAGTATGATTATATTGTTTATTGATACAGTTAGCATTACAAAACAAGATAAAACTCTTCAAATAAATACCCTGAGAAATCCACTCCACCATGTAAAAATCTACCTGATTCCTATTTGAAAATATCTATCTGTATGCTGAGCAAATCATTCGAGGAGCTGGAATTTATGAACAATGTGGCATCCAGGCTGAAGGGAGACTCATCAACAACCTCCATTATAAAGATGACAAAACCTTGTTTGCTCAAGAAAGATCAAAGGCTATATAGCCTTCAATATGATTATACCTCAACATCAAGAAAACAAAATTCTTCACTTCTGGAAGGTCATGACAGATGGAGAAAGGACTAAAATTGCCAACTATTTCCTTACTTGGATGCACAATCAACATCCTTGGTAAATGGCAGTCAGGAGAAGATGTTTAGGACAGGGAAAGTCTCCAAAGAGTCTTAAAGAGTTATGATGTCAGTTTAAAGATGAAGGTGCCTCTGATTCAAGCTATGGTCTTCTCAATTGCTTGCTATGGCATCTGAGAACTGGACAATGAATAAGGATGCAGAAGAACTGATGCCTTTAATTTTTAGTCTTGGAGAAGAATACTGACTATCCCATGGACTGCCAAAGAGCAAAGAGCTATGTCTTAGAGAAGGTGCAACCAGAGTGCGCACTGGAGGCAAGGATGGTGAAGCTTCATCTCACATACTTTGGGTAGGTTGGTAGGAGACGCTATTCCTTGGAAGACATGCAAAGATGGAGAGACATCATGCTTGGGAAGGACATTATGCTTTGGAAAAGCAAAGGAGAGGAAGAACTTTAGCAAAATGGATTAACATGGTGGATGTAGCAATTAGCTCAAGTATGTTTGCTCAAGGATAATAAGGATGGTACAGGACTGAACTGAGTTCAGATCTGTTGTTCACAGGGTCACTGTGAGTCGTGCACAACCCAAAAGCACCCAACAACTACAACAACCCAGCACCTACCAATCAACACATTCTAAGAATTCTTCTTCTTCTTTTACTCTTCCCTATAAAGACTTTTATCCTGGCATTTATAACATCTCAAATGCCTTTTTTATGGTTTTTGTCCCTTCTTCAACAATATTATAAAATACCTTGAGTAAAGACCCAATGTTTTATTAGTTTTCAGTGTCAAAATAGTACCTAATAGGCACTGAAATGCTTATAGAATTAACATAATAGACAGCTACAAAGATCAAAATGCTTGATTTTTATCAAAGATACACACCAGCCAGTGGAATAGAACTAAGAACCCAGAAAAACATCTGTGTCTATAAATGACAGACACAGAGTAATGGAATAAAATTGAGAACCCCCAAATAAATCCATTTATAGAAATTTTTTTTCTGATAAGGGGGCCAATGTCTAGTCAACGGAGATAGCAGCCATACTTCACACCATACCAAAAAAGGAACTAAAAATGAATAAAGGTCTAAATGTTAAAGCTAAAGTTACAAAAGTTCTTGAAAGAAAACATATAGATAAAACTCTAAGACCTAATTTTTCTAAAAATAAATTGTCTAATACAATAAATATGTAAAAAGCAAAAGAGAAATTAGATAACTGGAAACTTTTTAAATACTTCCGCTCATCAAAGGACTATCAAGATTAGTACCTATCTCTTTCTATGTGCTACCTGAGAGACACTGGAAGGCAAGTCAAAAACAGATGCATCAAGCTGAAGAAGCCCCCTCCTTAGGAATGCAGGGAAATAAACCCCAATCATCCCATAGGTCCCTAGGCAGAGCTAGGTTATGACCAGTCTCAGGAGACTAGGAGCTAGTAAAAGCTGTGCCCACCTGAGGCTCTAACTTTCTTTCTGCTGGCAACATACATCTCTGGGTCCACTTTCCCAGGTTGTTTCTCCCCCTTTCCTCTTTCTCTTTAACTCTTTCACACAGCTTATCTCTATCTTGCACCAACCATGCCCTTCTTTGCATTATCTTAACAGATCTTTTTCACTTGTTTTGCTAATTTTTTTTTAAAGAAAGACAAATTTACAGACTCAGAAAAAAATCTTCAGGAAGGATATATTAAAAAATGATTTAATCTCTAAAACTATAGCGTATGTAAGTAACATAACACAATTTAAAAATGAGCAAAGGACATGAAAAGGACATTAAAGACGACAGTGAAGCACCCAACATATGAAAAGACACTTGTATCATCATCCATCCATTGTTACGATGAGTTGGAATCAACTCATAGGTAACCCCCCAGCAGGTTTTCAGAGTACATAAATCACCTGGGAGGAGACTGTCCATCTATCTCTCAACAGAACAGCTGGTAGATTGGAACCATGTGCCCTTGGATAGTCATGTCAGTTCGCTCCTTACTACTAGTTCAAGAGGGCTCCCTCATTAGCCATTACTGAGATGCAAATCAAAACAATAATGAGGTATTATCTCACTCCTGTTAAAATGGTGGGGGGGTTGGGGGTGGTAGGGAGGAAAGGAAAAGAACCCAAAACCCAAAAACCCAGAAATCAATAAATGCTGGCAAGGATGCAGGGAGGAACCGTTACCCTAAACAGTATAATCACTCTGGAAAATGGTATGGCATGTCCTTTAAAGTAAAATTTAAGAATAAAAATAAACTACACTGATCTAACAATCTCACGTCCAGGCAGATAAACACCTAACCACCGAAAATCAGAAGAGACCACATGTAACAAGCTAAAATGGAACTTAAGAAGGTATTACAAACTTGGGAGAGACTAGAGAGCATTATGATGAGTGAACTAAGTCTACTAAGGACAAATTCTGCACAAGACCATTATAAAAACAGAAGAATAACTAGTAAAACATGTACCCAAGGGGGTAAGGAATGGAAGCAGAAGGGTGAGAATGGGTAAGGATAAAACCCTACAGGGTAAAACAGAGTTGCACAGTTTGGTGGGTGAAGGGAGAGTGTGAAGGAGATGGGAAGGATCCAGCAGGGACCTTAAAAAGATTGGGTCATGATAGGTAAGGTCCAATGGTGATTGTATAAATCATAATGCATGGAAATTATATGAAACACAGTATGAATGAGAATGATGTAAAACAAAATGTATACAAACTTTGTGAGCAAACCAATATAAAACAAGGAGGGGGGGGAAAGGTGTTATAGTCTGGTTTGTGTTCCCCCAAAACAAATTCTGAAATTCTACTTTCTATACCTGTCAACTTGACTCCAACTGAAATTAAGAGTTCTCTTTGATCGAATCCCCCTGGGGCTTGTAGCAAGTTGCCCTACTAAACCAAAGGCTTGTGTCTACAGCTGTTCAAATCCACCATCTGCTGACTACTGAGGAGAATGATAGTTGTCCTTTTTAAAATTTATAGCCTCAGAAAACCAATGGAGGATTACTATGAGTCAGAGGTAACTTGACAAAAAGTAAGAGAGTGCACTCGAGTGGTATATAAAAAAAAGGAACCAGGGTATATGCACATAGAAAGAACAGAACCTGTGAAGAACCATCTACATAGCAAGGAAAGGAAAAGAGCATTCACGGTTTCTAACGAGGAAGTCCTCCCTATCCCTGCCTCTGATTTGAATTTTCAGCTTCCAAAACTGTGAGGAAAATACTTCACTGTTCTTTAAACCTATTCACTTGTGTTCTCTTCGCATGGCAGCACTAGATGGATGACTAAGGCAGAATTAATAAATTGATTTATAGCCCAACTTTTCTTAATACAAAGAGAATAGTCATATTTATTATTAAATTTGTTAGTTTGCATTTTCCCAAAAGCAGAATTATTAGGTGAACAGTGTTCAGACCAGTTACATGGTACTTCAAAGAGGAAAAAGTAGCAGTAGATAGTGAAGCCAAAACAAATTTTTTTTTCCAGCTTCTCTGCATCTTTATTGAGAATTATCAGTAAGTAAATCAAGAAGAGAATTCATTGCAAATGAAGCCAAGCTCCTTCTATTGAAAACCTTCCTCCTGGCTCAGGAGGGAGAGGTCAGCAAATACCATGCAAGAATAGGGTAAACCCTTAAAAATTGCCATGGTGCCTCAGGGTGAATTCTAGCTTGAACCACACCTCCCCCACATCTTGAGATAGCATTCACTTTATAGTATTTAGTATTGGCTTCCTATACTCTTGGGTTTTATTGTCTATTCTGTTTGTCTATTATTTGACCATAAAGTGGCGGCTAGGAGTGTCTTCATTTAAGACTCTCTCAGAGCAATACCCTTAGGGTTTCTCTGTTGTTGTTGTTGTTGTTGTTGTTATGTTATGTTATGCCCTTGACTCATATCGACCCTATGTACAACAGACCCTATGTACAACAGCCCTAAACTCCCCTCTGTCCTGTGCCAATCCACTGTCTCTGACACTCCCATCCCAGTTATCACTGAATCAATCCACCTCATAGAGGGCCTTCCTCTCCTGCGTTGTCCCTCCACCCTCCCAAGCATGATGTCCCTCTCCAAGGACTGGTCTCTCCTCAAAACATGTCCAAAGTATGTTAGATGAAGCCTCAGAATCCTTGCCTCCAAGGAGCCACCCGATTTAACCCTTTCCAGGACAAATCTGTTTGTTTTCCTAGCAGCCCATGGTATTCTCAATACTCTTCTCCAGCACCACAGCTCAAAGGCATCAATTCTCCTTCTATCCTCCTTGGTCATTGTCCAACTCTCTGATGCATAACAGGTGATTGCGAAGACCATGGCCTGTATCAGATGCACCTTAGTCTCCAAAGAGACACCATTGCTCTTCAGCACTTTGGAGAGGTCCCGAACAGCAGACTTTCCCATTGCAATGCGCCTTTTAATTTCCTGGCTGCTGGTGCCAAGACTGTTGACTATGGAGCCAAGCAGACTGAAGTTGTTAACAATCTCAATCTCTTCACCATCCATCCTAATGCTGCCAATTGGTCCAGGGGTGAGAATTTTTGTCTTTTTTTTTTTTATGGGTGTAAACAAATATATTTCAGGGTTGTTTTTCCTTGCAACTTTTTTTTTTTTTTTTTTTTTTTCAAAACAAATTTCTTAATTATTAAAAATAAAAGCAATAGAACTTACTTGTACATCTCCAATGTTATCATCTTTTAGTTTATGTTCTTCTGAAGGAATGGGTAAATTTGAACCCACTTTTTTCAATAATTCAGCATTGTTAGGTCCCTCTCTTTCATCCTATATTGTAATACCAACAACAAAAAGGGATTAACTGAAAAAAATTATCTCACAAAACAGATCAAAACTTCTATTAAAATCCATCTTTTATAAAATTAAAATAATGTATTTAGCATCTATTCCTAATTATTTTTATTAAGTTACATGTTTATATCTATTTCCCTGCAAATCTTTCCTTAGTAATACAATTAAAATATATGCCACAAGAGCTCAAGAATCCTATTTGATTTCTTCATACACACTGAACTCCTATTTACACTACGTGTTAAGACATGGTAAAATTTCAGTAACTTTCTGATAAATGAATGAATGCTCAATCAGTATTTTTTTCTCATATCTCTCTTGGCACTTAGCCATTCAAACATCAATGTATCTTTTAAAGGTTTCTCCTAGGGTGTATGTTTCAGAAAAACAAAGTTTATAGCCATCTTTGTGCATCTGAGATTCTGTAATATACACAAGGTAATTATGTTCACTAAAAGAATGTTTTCCTCCCTAGAGCTTAAGTTCATTACCAATGCATTATTCTTCATATTTCTCAAATCAGATCAGATCACAAACTGTGAGTAAACTGTGAGAAAAGAGGCATAAAATAATGGTCTTTTTGTAAGAATGTGCAACAATAGTCTTCAAATTTTTAAATGTTCCATTCTAGAAATAAATCCTAAATAACTAACAATTGTACATAATCTACTCTTATTTATCACTTTTAACCAGTATTCCCAGTAATGAGCAATGCAAGAATATACATATATCTCATTTTAGTGTTCATACTCACAAAGATGAACATATATACACATAGACAGGCAGTAAACACAAAAGGACAGTAAGAAATAGTTAATAACTAATTATGCCATTCATTCAATGAGATAAAAATGAAGTTATTAAAAATACAGCAACACGGAAAGGCATCCATGGAATATCATTGTGAAAGTCAACTATAAGAGCATAGTGTCAAGCTGTCGAATATTTTTGGCGTTTTATTGAAAACAAAAATACTGTGCACTATAAAAAGGAACAGCAACAGTCACAGGAAAAGATCTGGAAGTTTATTCAAAAAAGTCAAGTGTCTCCTTTGACAAAGCAAATGGGATAAACACAAAAAATTTTGAAGTAAAAAATATTCTGTATTAAAACAATAAAATATTTTTCTTTAAGGAGGGAAGGGCACTGAACCTACCAGGGGGAAACCAAACTTAGTACATACCTTTTATTGATTTGAAATGATAAAACATTTGCAGTGCATAGTTAGTTCTAGACTGTGCGTATTTGCCCCACTTCATGATACGAAACAAACTACACAGTAGACTGCAGCCTTCACCAGTAACTTAGTTTCCAATAGTTTTTACTGAGAATTCTTTAGAAATCCTTGAACTTTATAAAGCTTAAAAGTCACTAGCTTTCAGATTCTTATAAGGTTCAAATTTTCTCCCTTCTGTAGGATTCAAGAGGTTACAGTATTCCAATGATAAGTAACAAAAACAGACATCTCCTATTTAATTAAAAGACTTATACCTGAGTAACTTCACAGAATATAGCAAGAAAAAATAGAAAACTCACCAAGAATTATGACCTAATTTTTTTTACTTTGTATTTATTTATTTATTCTTTTTCATTTGGTGTACCATCAAATCTGATCCGACTGACACAGAGGGAGTTTGCCCCTCCTTCTCCAGGAGATAATTATTCAGAACATTTTCAGACTTTAAAAGCTGACACAAAAATTACACTATCAAGTTTATTTAAAGTACCTTTTGCTGGAATTGTGTATCTTCATTTTCTAGTGCACAATTGTCATCTTGAGAGTAATATGATGAAGCTGAAGAACTCTCTTTACAACATACACGCCAAATGGGAAGCCTGTAAAAACCCACAATCACCACAAAAAAAAAGGGAAAATTAAGTCCAGTACTCCTTTGTAAGGTTTAGCTACCATTTGAAGCTGCAAACAGCACAAGATGGCTATCAGAACTTTACAACACAAAGGTATATTATTTAATGCTCGAAGAAAATTATAGTGTTAACATCATTTCAAGTTGTTAGAATAAATTACATAGAGGTATTAAAAAAATATCCACAGAAATAGTATCTGATAAATAAAAGGCATAGAGAAATCAAATGATCTAAACTACTCAAAGAGGACCATGTGCCAATAATATTCAATTTTATCAAATATTAAGAATAATAACTTTAAAGCTACCTCAATGGTTTCAAAGCATAGAAGTGTCCAAATTAATCTTATATTGAGAATACTGCTATCAAAAACTAACATGGACAAATGAAAATTACCTATCACTAGTATTCATGAGAGCAGATACAAAAGAAACAATAAGAATAAACTGACTTTAGAAATATATCAAAGGGATAATAAACCATAATTATGACCAAGTTTTTTTACCTGATACTAAAAAATGGTTCAATATATCTATTTGATTTGCCATGTAATACTATTAAGAAAAATATCTATGATTATCTCCAAGGCAATGGAAGGGTTTGGTTTTTTTAAAACTTTGGTGTGTGTTTTTTAATGGAAGCTTTTTTATATATTTACACATCCATCAAGGTATTTCAAATTACTAAAAGTAGATATTTAGCATGAGAAGCTTATAAATATAATAAAAAAGCCCCAAATCCAGTATTATACTTAGTAAACTAGAAAGCTTTTCAAAAGGATTCCTACTTACATATGAAATGAGACAAGAAAGTTCATTATCATTAAAGAAAACAGAAAAAGTAAAATTATCACTGTTTGCAGATAATGAGCTTACAGAGAGAATTAGAATCATTATTAAAAGAATTTCTAAGCTGAATATAAAATTAAGAAACTGAAATCAACATACAGTAATCAACATCACTCACTGACTGTAAGATTTAAGTCTCCATTTACAGTAGGAATTACCAAGTACAAATGTAGCAAGAAATGTTCTGTTTGAATTTTTTTCCCCCTTAAGAAAGGGTCCAGGCTCGATCACCATTTCTTAAGCTCAAGGGAACTAAAGAA
>NW_006399807.1:17362584-17364781 GCF_000299155.1 Elephantulus edwardii | reverse complement strand
AGAGGGACATTATGCTTGGGAGGTTGGAGGGACATAGCAGTAGGGAAAGGCCCTCTATGAGGTGGATTGATTCAGTGGCTGGGGTATTCGGGATGGGTGTGTCGGAGACAGTTCGACTGGCACAGGACAGAGCACAGTTTAGTTAGGGCTGTTGTACACAGGGTCGCTTTGAGTCACAAGCAACTCGACGGCACATAACAACAACAACAAGAAGAAAGGGTCAAATTCATGACATTCATTTGAAAACCACATACTGAAAAGGTAAAAAAGAAATCTTTTCCAAATTAAACCAGCACTCTTAAAGTTTATGTAAAACCAGACTACAACAGTTTAGGTAACTCTGAAATGAGAAGAACTACATCTAGGGGCAGCCACAAGTTTCTTATCATCAAGTTAGGACCAACAAATAGCTGACCCTCTACGAGGTTTTCAAAAGCATCCCAAAGTAAGAAACTGCCCATCATTCTCCTGTAGAACAGCCACTGGAGTCGAACTAAATGCCTTTTAGTTCGCAGTGCAACTTCTTACCACTGCTGCTGCTGTTGTAATATGCTATCGAGTTGAGTAAACTCATAGCGTATCTGTGAACAGTCCGACCAGCACACCCTGCCCTATCTTGTGCCATCTCATCATTTCTGACACACCAGAGTTCACTTCTGAAGTCACCACCTCAATTCATCTCATTGGAAATCTTCCTCTCCTTCGCTAATCTTCCATCTTTCCAAGCATGATGTCCCTTTCCAAGGAATAATCTCCCCAAAGTACATGTCACCATAATTACAAGGAATCTCCCAGGTAACTGAAAAGAAAGACCACATGGTAACAAAGAATAGACGACAATCAGTCTGGGTTTGTAGTTCTTAAAGACTCAAGAACACACCTCCTCAGGAAGATGAAAAGCAAAGAGCACCTTTATGAATCTTTGAAAAGTCTCTAGTAGAGATTTACAAAACTAGCAAATACTTGTATTAAAACAGGAGGTAGCCTAGTGCTAAGACACTGCACTGTGATTCTAAACACACCAGTTGCTCCACTGGAGGATGAAAAATCTCCTCCCATGCAATTAACTGCCTCTGAAAACCCACAAGAGGGACAGTGATGGACTGGTCGGACTCAATGGTATTCAACCACAACAAACAAAAAATAGTAGCCAAAAAAAAAAAAAACTTTCACCGTACAACTGAGCTATGAACGGCAGTTCTACTGTTGTTATTATTATGTGCCATCAAGTCTGAACTGACCAACCGACAGCTGGACCCTCCTGCAGGTTTTTGGAGGCTGTAAATTGCAAGGGAGGAGACTACTCATTTTTCTCTCAAAGTAGTTATACCTTGCTGCTGTTGTATATCCTTCGAGTGAGAACCAATTCATCGTTGAACCTCCTGTGGGTTTTCAGTGGTCTTAAATCCATACCTTTTTCAATCTATATGTGAAATCTCATTCAGGAGGCTGGACTATAGAAGGAGAAATGTGGCATCAGGATTGGAAGAAGACTTATTAACAACCTGTATTATGCAGATGACACAGCCCTGCTTGCTGAAACTAAGGAGAACCTAAAGCACTGCTGCAGAAGGTCAAGGACTGCAGCCTTCAATATGAACTGAATGAAGCTCAAGAAAACAAAGATTCTCACCACTGGGCCAATTGGCAGCATGACAACAGATGGAGAAGAAATTTAAATTGTTATGGAGAAGAGATTGAGAGTTTTAATAGTGTCAGCATGCTTGGCTCCACAATCAACTCTCTTGGTACCAGCAGCCAGGAAATCAAAAGACAAACTGCATTGGGAAAATCTGCTGTCAGGGAGCTCTCCAGAGTACTAAAGAGTGATGATGTCAGCTTAGCTTCTAAAGTGCACCTGGTCATGGTTTCGCAATTTCTTCCCATGCATCAGAAAGCTAGAAAATGACTAAGGATGACAGAAGAATCAACGCCTTTGAGATGTGATGCTAGAGAAGAAAACAGAATATACCCTATTACTGCTAAAAGAGTGAACAGGTCTGTTCAGGAGAGAGTAATACCAGGCTGCTCCTCGGAGGCAAGGATTCTGCAGCTCTTTCTGGCACACTTTGGGCAAAGTGCCAGGAAGGACCAGTCCTTGGAGAGGGTTATTGTGCTTAGAAAGGTGGAGGAACAGTGCAAGAGTCCCTCGAAATCCCTCGATGAGATGGATTGACTAAGTGTGCGGGGTAAAAGG
>NW_006399807.1:17333095-17362249 GCF_000299155.1 Elephantulus edwardii | reverse complement strand
AATAGGAAATAAAAATATTGAGTAAATGTTGACTCTAACCCAAGCTAAAGAAACTCTGGTGTTCTACTGGGTAAAGAGTTGTACTGTCAATCCAAAAGTAGATAGTAGGAAGTCACCAGCTGCACCAAGAAGGATGGGTAATCTCCTCTGATGCAATTTTACAGCTGTTGAAAACCAGGGGAGAGTCACGTATCAGTTAACTGCAGCACAACAGCAATGAGTTGCCTTGTTTGAACTCAAATTTTGACACAGCTGTATTAGCAAGGAGCTAACAGTGACCTGGTTGGCAACCTGTTGTATTGCTAACAAAAACATTGTGAAGCTCTAAGGGTTCAAAACCATCAGCAGTTCCAAGGGGAAAAGACTGGCAGGCCTGTTGTACTATTCCAAAGGCTGCAGCTCTCTAGAGATTTAAATCCACCAGTGGCTCTCAGGAGAAAGATGGGGAGTCGCATCTCATGATTTACTGTCTCAGAAACCCAATGAGAGGGTCAGTCTAAGTTGGAACTAATTGGAAAGTAGTGAGTTTTATTACTAACAGCATGAAGTTATAAGAATTTGACTATCACCAGTAGAAAGTCAAAAGTAATATTAAATTCCCCATGTTGATATTAAATACAAAATTACAATTAACAAATACAAAATTAACAGACTAAGCTTAAACTCACTCAACACTCATTGCTGCCAAATCTGAACCAGTTTGCAGATGGCCCTCCAAGAGGTTTTCCGAAGACTGTAAATCCCATCAGAAGAGATTGCACATTTTTCTCTAAATGATGTCGCCAGTGAATTAGAACCACCATAGATGTACCACCATTAGGTTAAGAGTAGTACATCTCTGTATGAACTATGCTACCAGAGCTTCTCTGAAAACAGAAACAATGATCTGACTTTTTTTTTTAAATGGGGAGGGGGAATTGTAGTTTGAGTGAAAATTTACAAAGCAAATTAAATGTTCATTCACCATTCATCTGAAGTGCTTGTTGCAGAATGCAGAAGGTCAAGGACTGAAGCCTTCAATACGGATTGAAACTCAACATCAAGAAAACAAAGATTCTCACCACTGGGCCAATTGGCAGCATCACGATAGATGAAGAGATTGAGATTGTTAACAGCTTCAGTTTCCTTGGCTCCGCACTCAACATTCTTGGTACCAGCAGCCAGGAAATGAAAAGACAAATTGCACTGGGAAATTCTGCTGTCAAAGACCTCTCCAAAGTACTGGAGCAATGATGTCAGTCTGGAAACTAAGGTGTGCCTAATTCAGGACATAGTCTTCTCAATTGCTTGCAATACATAGAAAGCTGGACAATGACTAGGATGACAAAAGGAGAATTGATGCCTTTGCGCTGTGGTGCTGGAGAAGAGTATTATATACCGTGGACTGCTAGGAGAACAAACAGGTTCATCCTAGAGAGGGTGAGACCAGGCTGCTCCTGGGAGGCAAGGATTCTGAAACTTCATCTGACATACTTTGGACATGTCAAGGAGGGACCAGTACTTGGAGAGGGATGTGATGCTTGGGGAGGTGGAGGAACAGTGCAAGAGAGGAAGACCCTTAATAAGATGGATTGATTCAGTGACTGGAGTAATGGAGGTAGGTGTGTGAGAAACAGTAATATTGGCACAGGCTAGAGCAGAGGTTAGGACTGTTGTGCATAGGGTCGCTGTGAGTCGTGGACAACTCAACAGCACATAACAACAACGACAACAACAATCTAATTAATTGCCCTTTTACACTTCCTCCCTGTATTCTCGATTTCCATTTATCTTTCTATACCTCTCTGTATTTTTTTTTTTTGTGGTACTGTGCTAATCATCTCCTTACTGTATACTGACTTTCTCTTCACTGATTTGACTTTTAAAACTGCACATCTGTAAGAAGCTAATCTTCAACAAAGGGCTATGGACTGTTTGATGAGGAAGAAACAGTCTAAGAAATGGTTCTAGCAAAACTAGATATACACTTACAGAAAACTGAAACCAAATCTATATCTCATAACGTGCATAAAAAGAAAACTAACTCAGACTGGATCAAAGACCTAAATGTTAAAGCTAAAATTATAAAGTTCTTGGAAGATAAAACAGATGAAACTTGGAAACCTAATCTTAGGCATAAATAATTTATCAAAGACGAATAAAAGGACATGAACAGCAGATAACAAATAAGAAGTACCTAGTAAAATTAAATACTTATGCTTGTTGTTGTTGTTATGGGCCGTCGAGTCGCTTGTGACTCAGAGCGACCCTAGGTACAACAGCCCTAAACTCTGCTCTGTCCTGTGCCAATCACACTGTCTCTGACACTCCCATCCCGATTATCCCAGTCGCTGAATCAATTCACCTCATAGAGGGCCTTCACCTACTGCGCTGTCCCTCCACCCTCCCAAGCATGATGTCCTTCCCCAAGGACCAGTCTCACCTCACAACATGTCCAAAGTATGTTAGTCGGAGCCTCAGAATCCTTGCCTCCAAGGAGCCACCCGGTTTAACCCTTTCCAGGACAAATCTGTTTGTTTTCCTAGCAGTCCATGGTATTCTCAATACTCTTCTCCAGCACCACAGCTCAAAGGCATCAATTCTCTTTCTATCCTCCTTGGTCATTGTCCATCTCTCTGATGCATAACATAACAAGTGATAGCAAAGACCATGGCCTGTATCAGATGCACCTTACTCTCCAGAGAGACACCATTGCTCTTCAGTACTTTGGAGAGGTCCCTAACAGCAAACTTTCCCATGGCAATGCGCCTTTTAATTTCCTGGCTGCTGGTGCCAAGACTGTTGACTGTGGAGCCAAGCAAACTAAAGAGCTGTGTACAATCTTAATCTCTTCACCATCCATCCTGATGCTGCCAATTGGTCCAGTGGTGAGAATCTTTGTCTTCTTGACATTGAGCCTCAATCCATATTGGAGGCTGCAGTCCTTGACCCTCTGCAGCAGGTGCTTCAGGTCCTCTTCATTTTCACCAAGCAGGGTTGTGACATCTGCATAACGCAGATTGTTGATAAATCGTCCACCAATCTTGACCCCACATTTCTCCTCATAGGAGCCCATCCTCCCGGATAATCTGTTCTGCATATAGGTTGAAAAGGTATGGAGATAGGATGCATCCCTGGCGTACGCCCTTCCCAATTTTGAACCATGCAGTGTTCCCTTGCTCTGTTCTGACAACTGCCTCCTGGTCCAAGTATAGGTTTCTCATTAGCACGATCAAGTGTTCTGGGATTCCCATTCTTCTTACGAGTCAGCCATAGTTTGTTATGATCCACAGAGTCAAATGCCTTTGCATAATCAACGAAACACAGATAGACATTCCTCTGGTATTCCCTGCTTTATGCTAAGATCCATCTAACACCAGCTACAATATCCCTAGTACCACGACCCCTTCTAAACCTAGCATGGACTTTTAGCAACCAAAATATGACTTTGAGTCTATCCCACCTGAATTTCAGAACCATCTCAGGAACAGAGTTGAGGTTTTGAACACTAATGAGCGAAGGCCAGATGAGTTGTGGGAGGATATCAAGGGTATCATCCAGGAAGAGTGCAAACAGTCCTTGCAAAGACAGAAGAGGAAGCGAAGACCAAAATGGATGTCAGAAGAGACTCTGAAAACTGCACTGGAGCACAGAGAAGCCAAAGCACAAGGAAGAATTCAAGATACTAAAGAGTTGAATAGAAGATTTCAAAAGGCAGCACGGGATGACAAAGCAAAATATTACAATGAAATGTGCAAGGAGTTGGAGTCAGAAAATCAAAAGGGCCAAACTCGCTCAGCATATCTTAAGCTTAAGGAACTGAAGAACAAATTCAAACCTCAAGTTGCTATAATCAAAGATGATTCCGGCAGAATGTTAAATGATCCAGGAAGTATTAAAAGAAGATGGAAAGAATATACTGAGTCACTGTATCGAAAGGAATTGGAAGACACAGAAGAATTTCATGAAACAACATATGAGCAAGAGCCTATGGTGATGAAAAAAGAAGTTCAGGCTGCTTTGAAGGAAATGGCAAAAAATAAGGCTCCAGGAATAGATGGTATATCAATTGACATATTTCAGCTAACAGATGCTGCCCTGGATGTGCTCACCAAGTTGTGCCAAGAAATCTGGAGAACAACCACTTGGCCAACTGACTGGAAGAGATCTATATTTGTTCCTATCCCAAAGAAAGGTGACCGACCCAACAGAATGTGGAAACTACAGAAAAAAACGACTGGAGCAGCACATCAGCAGAGAACTACTTATGCTTACTAAGAGATTTTACCAACACAATAAAAAGAGAACTTACTGAATGGAGAAATAATCTGTGAGCAACAACATATTTATTGGACAATAGTCCAGTCTCTAAGAACATATAAAAAATTTTAATAAAAACAACAAAAGACAAACAATGCAATCAAAACATGAGCAAGAATATAAACAGACCACCAAAGAGGGCATTATATGACCAGCAAACACATAAAAAGATGTCCATGATCCTTAGCTATTAGGGGTGAAAACTGAAACTCAGAGATACCATCTCACCTCTGCAAAAATGGCAATGGTCACAATCAGCATAAACCAATGCTGAGGAGGCTGTACAGAGGTTGGAACTCTTAGACACTGCTGGGTGGATTGTAAAATGGTACAACAATATTGGAAAATGGCCTACTGTTTCCTCAAAAAGCTAGAACTAGAAAAACGTTATGAATGCCAACATATATATTCCACTCCTAGGGATATAGCCAAGATATACACAAAGCAATGACAAGAATAGAAACAGAAAGACAAATGCACATCTAGATTGCATATTGTAGTATTACACAAGACAGCAAAAGAAGACAGAAACAACCTAAATATCTAGTAACAGATGAATGGATAAACAAATTGTGGTACTTCCATATAATACAGAACTATTCACAACTCCAGAGAAATTCATAAAATATCTTGTAACTTGGATGAATCCGGAGGAAATGATGCTTAGCGAAACATGCCAATCACAAAAGATGAAATATGATCTTACTAGGTAGGAAAAAGTCAACAGAAAGCAAGGTTCTTTATTACTGGCCTGAGAAGTCTGAAAGGGGATACTGCTTTCTGGACAGCAGATACCTGTTATTTTCTATGGCAGGAATTATTGTTTAAGTGTCATCATGTTGATGATAATGCATAATCACCCTATCAACAATGGATCTAAACACTGCCCTATCCTGTGCCATCCTCATCTCTAACATGCTTAAGCTCTCTGTTACAGTCACTGATTAATCCCTCTTGTTGAAGGTTTTACCTTCCTTCACAGGCCATCCACCAGCCAAGCATGATGTCCTTTTCCAAGCACTGGACCCTGCGTATATCATGACCAAAGTATGTGAGATAAAGTACCATATCCTTGCCTCCAAGGAATACCTTGACTAAATATTTTCCAAGCCCTATTTTTTTTCTCTTTGGCAGTCCATGGGATATTCAGCAGTCTTTTCCAACACCATAACTCAAAGACATTGATTCTTTTTGTCATCCTTATTCACTGTCCAACTTTCAGCTATATAGCAAGCAACTGAAAAGATTTTAGGAGGGAATTAAAAACTACAGCCTTCAATATGGACTAAATTTGAACATGAAAAAAAAACCCAAAAAACAAAAATCCTCCCCACCAGGCAGACAACATCATGAGAGACAGAAGAGGTACAAATTGTCAATGATTTCATCTTGCTTGGATCCACAATCAATACACATGGCACCAGCATCCAAGAAATCAAAAAATCCACTGCACTTGGGAACTTTGCAGTCAGGGATCTCCCCAAAGTGCTGAGGAGCAATGACATCAGTTTGACAAATAAAATGATAAAAGAAGCATATATAGGTATGTGTACATGCTATGTATGTGTACTATATGGTATAAAATCAGGAAAAGTATGCCTCAAAGTTGTAGCCTTTCTGTAAACCTATTTAATGTGTATTTGAGAAGCTGGAAGAAGATGTATGAAGAAAAATGTGGTATCAGGATTAGATGAATACTCATGAACAATGTGTGTTACACAGATGACACAATCTTAGCTGTAAAAAGAGAAAAAGATTTGAAATGTGTATTACAAAAGATCAGGCTACAATCTTTAATATGAGTTACATCTCAACATAAAAAAAACAAAAACAAAAAACCTCAGTACTGGGCCAATAGGCAACATCATGATAGTTGGAGAAAAGATTGACATCAACTATTTCCTTTTACTTGGATCCACAATCAACTCCCTTGATAATAGCAGTCAAGAAATCAAAAGAGGTGTTGCATTGGGAAAATTTGCTGTCAAGGACCTATCCAAAGTTCTAAAGAACAAGGATATCAGTTTAAAAGACTACAGTGTACCTAATCCAAGCCATGGTCTTTTCAATTGTTTCCTATACATCTGAAAGTTGGACAATAAATAAGGAAGAGCAAAGAAAAATCACTGTCTTTGTATTGTAGTTTGGGCAAAAATATTGACTATACTGTGGACTGCCAGAAGAACTAATGAAGCTGTCTTGAAGGGTAATCAGAGCACTCCTCAGATAAAAGAGATAGTTAAATTTAATCTCACTTACTCTGCATATATTTAAAAGAAGAACCAGACCCTAGAAAGAGAGACATCATGCTGACAAAAGTAATTGTTGTTGTTATGTGCTGTCGAGTCCTTTGCAACTCACAGTGACCCTATTTACAACAGCTCTGAACCCGGGTCTGTCCTGTGCAATCTTACTATTTCTGACACACCTACCCCTAGTATCCCAGTCACTGGATCAATCCATCTCATTGAGGGTCTTCCTCTCTTGGACTGTCCCTTCCACCCTCGCAAGCATGATGTCTCATGCTTGACAAAAGAAGAAAAGTCCTAAAAAAACATGGACTGCAGTGGCAAAAGAAAGAAAAGCCCTCAAAAAGATGGACTGATGCAGTGACTACCACAATGAACTTAAACATGACAGAGTTCATGAGATGAAGGATCTGTTGTTCATAGATCACTATGGGTCACAATAGACTTATAACACCTAAGAACAACATACGGGGGTGTGTGTGGGTGTGTGTGTGTGTGTGTGTGTGTGTGTGTGTGTGTTTAATCTTTCCCAAATAGTCAGAATAAACTCACTGCTGACACTCCATTGGGTTTTCTGAAGCTGTAAATCACACAGAAAAGGACTGTGCACAGTGCCTTTTTCTCTCATAGAGCTGATGGTGAATCTGTACTACCAGAGAGGTGCTACCTTTACATCTGCAGCACAAGTCCCTACAGGTCATAGAGTACTAGATAAGCACAGAGAGAAAAAAAGATTCAGGCAGAAAGACAGACATAGATATAGGCATATAATGTTCTGCATCCTAAGTTCACTGAACAGAGATTCTTAAAAGCTTAAAAGACATATTCTTTACTTGCCTGGACTAACAGCCCATGAACCATGGCCTCTTCTAGCCTGAGATGGGAAGAACTAGACAGTGCTCGGCTACTACTACCAACAACATGAGGTATGAGTACAATGGGATAAAAAAGTAAACATCTAAAATAGGCCAGGCTTACTGAAGTAAGACTAGAGAACCCATAAGGTTATGGTCTAAAGATACCCTGAATTTAAAACAGAAGCTTTTCCTAAAAGTCACCTTTTAGCCATATAATAGACTGCCTCATTAAAAATGACCTGTAAGTTAACTCTATGTGACAAGAGCAACATTTACCCAAAAGCAAACATGAGAAGAAGAGAAGCTAAATCAATGGAAACAGAAAAAAACAGAATGGAAAAAATTAGAAATATTGTGAAGATTGTATACAACATCATGGAACACTGTATAAAAAATTACTAACTGGAACTAACTTGCTGTGCAAAAATTTACCTAAGTACAATAAAGTACTTCTAAAACATTTCAGGTAAAATTTAAACTGAAAATTTAAAGAATGGGGAGAGCCTAGATGGAGCATAACAATAAGAGCTGGTATATATATTTAGCCAACGTTAACATATTTCAGCAATTTCTACAAGCACAATTCAGTGGGGTTGCCTTGTGTCAAAAATCAACATGACGGCAACTGCAGCAAGTTTTAGTTTCACAGAATTATTAGGATGTCTAAAACAGGTACAGAACCAACTCACAGATGACTCATCAGATTTTCAGTGGGAAGTGTATCAGAGATAGTGAGAATGGCGCAGAACAGGGCAAGGTTCAGATCTGCTGTACGTAGGGTCATAGTCAACTTGACGATGCCAACCAACAACAAACCGCATGAGAAGAAATTTCCTACTTTTCTCCAAGTAGTGACAAGTGGACCCAAACTGCCTGCCACTGAGTCAGCAGTACAACTCCTTACCCACTAGGTTACCAGCTCTTGTTGTTATGCTCCATCCAGTCTACTGCAACTCAGGGTAACTATGAAAAATGAATCTGAATCCTACCCTATCCTGTACCATCCACACTACCTGCAACACATTGAGCTCATTATTACACTCACTGTGTCAATTCATTATGTTGAGAATCTTCTTCCCTTACACTGACCCTCCTCCTTTTCAAGCATATGGAACTGGCCCCTGCTAACAACATGTGTAAAGTGTGTGAGATTAAGTTTCGCCATCCTTGCCTTAAGGATGCACCTTGGCTTCACATTCTCTAGGGCAAACCTGTTTATTCTTTTGGCAGCCCCATGGGGTACTCAGTACTCTTCCTCAAAATCACAACTCCAAGACAGTAATAATTCTGTCATCCTTAGTCACTGTCCAACTTTTACATACACAGCATGCAACTAAGATGAGCATGGTGAGGATCAGGAATACTTTAGTCTTTAAACTTACATCACTGTTCTTCAAAACTTTGTAAAGGTCCCTGATAGCAGATTTTCCCAATGCACTAACTACATCTTTTGGTTTCTTGACTGAAAGTACCAAGAATGTTGAGTGTCGAGCCAAGTAAGTTAAAACTGTTTACAATTTCAATCTTTTCTCCATCTATTAAGATGTTACCTATTATCCAAGTGGTGAGGATTTTTGTCTTCTTGACGTTGAGAGGCTGTAGACTTCTATATTTTGCAACTAGCACTACAATCCTCCTCACTTTCAATAAGCAAGGTTGAGTCACCAGTATAAAACAGAATATTTTCTTCCTCTGATCCTGATCTCCCATTCCTCTTTATAAAGTCCAGCTTCTCAAATGATTTTTTTAAAAATTACTACATTTTAGACAGATATTTCATCTCGAACATGTTATAATTAAGAGATTTCTTTTTTTTTTATTTTACACTGGTTTACTTACAAAGTTCATATATTGTTTTTCACACAGGATTGTTCTCATTTCCTTAACCCACCCCTCCCTTCCACCTCTCAAATCGTGTGACCCTATGATTACCACTACCACAACTACCCCCACCCATACTCATTCCTCTGCTCCCTCCTTCCCGCTTGGATCCACATACACCTTCTACAATAATGGTCTTATACATTATTTGTCCTTATGAGACTGAGTTAGTTCACTTAGCATAATACTCTCGAGTCCCTCCCAAGTTGGGCAGTGATTTTACAAAACCATTGCTCCTGTATGCTGCATAGTAATCCATAATTTCTCAACCCATTAGATTGTGATTGGACATTTGGGTTGTTTCCATGTTCTTGTGATGATGAATGACACTGCTTTGAACACTGGTGTCCAAGTCTCATTTGTGCCTCAGTTTTCATTTTCTCAGGGTATATTCCAAGCAATGAGATAGCTGGGTCATATGGAATTTCTATGTTCAGCTTTCTGAGGAAACACCAAAATGCCTTTATGAATTATTTGCTTAGCATACAGACTGAATAGGTATGGAGAAAGGACAAAGCCCTGACGCACGCATTTGTTGATTTTAAACCATGCAGTGTTCCCTTCTTTTGTCTGTAACACCACCCTCTGTGGTCTAGGTATAGACTTTGCATGATTAAGTGTTCTGGGATTCCTTTTCTTCTCAATGCCAGTCATGATTTGTTATGATCCTACAGTCAATCAATGAAACAGAGATATCCTTTGGTATTCACTGCTTTCAGGCAAGATCCATCCGGCATCAGCAACGATATCTTTATGCAATGGTCTCTAATACATCCAGATTGAATTTCTAGCACTTCTCTGTCTACGTACTGCTCTAGCTGTTTTTAAATAATCTTCAACAAGGTTTTACTTGCATGTGGTATTATATTATTTGATAACTTTCACATTTTGTTGGATCACCTTTTTCAGAAATGAGAATACAGATCTTTTCCAGTGAGCTGGCCAGATGTTACCAGATTTTTTTAACAGAGACTAGTTAGCATGTCCAAGGCTGCATTTGTTAGAGTATGTCAATAGGTCCTCCACCAATTCCTGGGGCTTTATTTTTAGCCAATGCCTTCAGTGCAGCTTGAACTTCTTCATTAGTAATGGTTCTTGACCATATGCTACTTCCTGAAATGGTTCCATGCCGGCCAATTATTTTTGGTACTGTGACTCTGTATATACCATCTTCTCTTTTCCCTCCCCTCCCATCCGTTCTCTCTATCTTTCCATCATTCTTTCTACCTCCCTCCCTCCTTTATTTTGTCTTTACAAACCCTTGCGCTAAGGGCTGGCTTTCAACAGATCGCAGGAAGGAAGCTGCTCTGCCACGTAGGAAACTCCGACACAGAAAGAGGTAATCTATGAATGGTTTAGCACCAGGCTCCCCATGAATATGTCATGTGTGACCACCTTTCCAGCTGCTCCCTGTGTTCCTGGGGCAGAGGGTGCTCCACACTGGACCCCAGTCCTCATGCGAGACAGACGCAACATGCTGCAATGGGTTTGCCGGTGGACGGGCTATCTGAGGACAAACAGTGGTTTATGTGGCGCGGCCCCTATCACTCCTCCTGGGCAAGATTCTGACTTAGAAGCATACAGCCATAATCCCACAGATGGTAGTAGCTTCACCTAATTGGCTCCTTATCCAAGCACCAAAAGATCTTCTTTTGATGCTTCCTGGATCATTCAAGATTTTGCCTATAGCAACTTCCATTACTGCCACTTGAGGCTTGAACATTTTTCATTCTTAGAGCTTGATAAATGCCAAGTCAGTTCTTCCCTTTTGATTTTCTGACTCCAGCTCTTTGCACTTTTCATTATAATACTTAACTGTCTTCTTAAGCTGCCCTTTGAAATAGTCTGTTCACCTCTTCTACTTCAACATGTTTTCCTTTTGTTTTGGCCTCTGTATTCTAGCACAATTTTAAGAGTCTCCTCTTGATGTCCATTTTGATCCTTTCTTTCCCCTGCCTTATTAATAATCTTTTTGCTCTCTTCATGGATGATATCCTTAATTTAATCCCACAATTCATCTGGCCTTTTATCATAAGCATTTAATGCATCAAATCAATTCTTGAGATGGTTTTTAACTGCAGAAGGGATAAACTCTAGGTCATATTTTGTTTCTTGTGAATTTTAATTTTCCTTCGCTTCAGTCTGAACTTGCACATGAGTAGCTGATAGTCTGTTTTGACTGCTAATATTGATCTTCTCTAATGATTCTTTCCACAGATATAGTCAATCTGATTCCTGTGCAGTCCATCAGGTGAAGTCCATGTGTATAGCTGCAATTTGGGGTTTTGTTACAAAGGTATTCACAATTAATAAACTACTGATTGTACAAAATTCATTCCATCTCCAACCTCATTTCTGTCACCAAGTCCATAATTTCTGACTATTATTCCTTCTTCTTTGATCCCACCTTTTCCTTCATCATCATTTACTATTAAGGAATCCTGATTGTGTGTTCAATCTATTTTAGATGGCAAAACTTGGTAGAAATCCTGAATTTCCTCATCTTTGGCTTTAGTTGTTGGTACTTATATCTGAATAATAGTTGTATTAGCAAATCTTCCTTGTATATGTAAGAACAGTTCACAGCATTGTACGTCAGGATGGATCTTGAAAACAACTTTTTGAGTGGGAATGTAATCCCATCATTACTCACTTTTTATTCCTAGTGTAGCAGACCAAATGACTGTCTGATTCAAGGTAGTCAATACCAGTCCATCTCAGCTCACCAATACCTAAAATAATGATCTTTATGCATTCCATTTAATTTTTTTTACAATATCCAATTTTCTTAAATTCATATTTCATACATTTCACGTTCCAATTATTAAATGGATGTTTGTAGTTGTTCCTCCTTATTTTTTAATGTCTTCTAATCGCGGGCTCTACCTCTAGTGCTACTGAGATACCTCCAAAATTATAATCAAACCAAATGGTGATAAAAATATGAAAGACTGAAACTCTCATTCACTGCTGGTGGAAATGTTCAATGATACAACCACCAAGAGGACAAACAGGTTTGTCCTAGAGAGGGTGAAACCAAGTTGTCCCATGGAGGCAAAGATTTTGAAGCTCCATTTCACATATCTGGGGCATGTTGCCAAGAGGGACCAGCCCTTGACGGAGGACATCATGCTTGGAAGGGTGGAGGAACAGAGCAAGAAAAGAAGATACTAGATGAGAAGGACTGACACAGTAACTAGGGTATGGAGACAGTGAGACTGGCTCAAGATAGAGCAGGGTTCAGAGGTACTGTAAATAAGGTCACTAGGTGTTGTAACTGACTTGAGGCACATAATAACTACAAAAACAACAGAAGTTAAATACGTTTAATGTATTATAAAGACCTCCTAGAACGGTTGTTTTTGCAAGGGGACACAAGATTTTGAGTGGGGACAAGCAGAAATTTACTTTCCTCACTTTTTATTAACAATTTTCTGTATCACTGTTGTTGTTGTTGTTGTTGTTGTTGTTGTTATTAGGTGCCACTGAGCCAAGTTCATCTAGGGATATTATAGCTAATGTTAGATGGATCTTGGGTGAAAGCAGGGAATAGCAAAGGAATGGCTATCTGTGTTCCACTGACTATGCAAAGGCATTTGTGTGGCCCATAACAAACTGTGGCTGACTCTGAGAATAATGGGAATTCCAGAAAACTTGACTGTGCTTATACAAAACCTATACTTGGACCAGGAGGCAGCTGTCAGAACAGAGCAAGGGAAACACAGCATGGTTCAAAATTGGGAAGGGTGTACGCCAGGGATGTGCCCTATTTCCATATCTTTTCAATCTATATGCAGAACAGATTATCCAGGAGGCTGGGCTCTATGAGGAGAAATGTGACATCAGCTTTGGAGAAGACTTATCAACAATCTGAATTACACAGATGACACAACCCTGCTTGCTGAAATTGAGGACGACCTGAAGCACTTGCTGCAAAAGGTCAAAGACTGCAGCCTTCAATATGGATTGAAACTCAAAATGAAGAAAACAAACATTCTTAACACCGGGCCAACTGGCAGCATCATGACAGACAGTGAAGAGACTGAGATTGTAAAAAAGCTTTAGTTCACTTGGCTCCACAATAAACATTCTTGGCACCAGCAGCCAGTAAAAGACTTTTTGCGTTGGAAAAGTCTGTTGTCAGACACCTCTCCAGAGTACTGAAGAACAATAATGTCAGTCTGGAGATTAAGGTCTGCCTGACACAGGCCATGGCCTTTGCAATCACTTGCTATGCATCGGAGGGCTGGACAATGACTAGAAATGATAGGAGAAGTGATGCCTTTGAGTTGTGGTGCTGGAGAAGAGTACTGAACATACCATGTACTGCTAAGAGAATGAACAGGTTCATCCTAGAGAGGGTGAGATCAGGCTGGTCCTTGGAGGAAAGGATTCTGACATACTTTGGGGATGTTGCAAAGAGGGACTAGTCCTTGGAAAACAACATCATGCATGGGAGGATGGAGGGACAGCGCAGGAGTGGAAGACTCTCGATGAGATGGATTGATTCAGTGGGGTAATGGGGGTAGGTGTGTCAGAGACATAAGATCAGCACAAGATAGAGCAGGGTTTAGGGATGTTGTACATAGGGCCACTACGAGTCTCTGGTGACTTTATGGCACATAACAACAACAAAGTCCTTCTAACCCTACGTATTTATACAATAGTACAGTAAACAAATTAATGCACCAGAAAGAAAACACTAATATGAAAATATGCCAAGTCTAAGAGAATGAGCCATGATCTTTTCAAGCTATGATTTCTTCAATCACTTGCTATGCGTCTGAGAGCCAAATAATAAGGATGACAGAAGAATTGATATATTTGAATTGTGATGTTGAAGAAGAGCACTGAATATCCAGTAGATTAACATGTCTTGGAAAAAGTGCTGCCAGAATGCTCTTTGGAGGCAAAAAAGGCAAAATTTCATCTCAGATACTTTGGGCATATTGTTAGAAAAGGTTATTCTTTGGAAAGGGACATCATGCTTGGGAAGGTGGAGAGTCAGCAAAAGAGAGGAAAATCCCAAAAGAGATATAGATTGACACAGTGACTGCAACAATGGACTCAACTGTGTCAGAGATGGTGAGGATGGCTCAAGATAGGACAGGACTCAGATCTGTTGTTTACAGGGTCCCTATGAGTCGTACTTGACAACATGTAACAACAACAACATGGGAGCCTACTAAGGGTAAAACTGGCAAACTTTTTCTCCAACATATTGGAAGAAACACATATACACTTAAGAATACCCAATGATCAACCCAAATGTACTGATAATGAGTTGATTTCTACTCACAGTGACCCTATATAATGACTCCACCTATATAAAGCTATAAATCTTTACAGAATAACACTGCTGCATTTTTCTCTTGAAGAACACTAGGTGAGTTCAAACAATCAACTTTTCTGGTAACAGCCAAGTGCTTAACTACCATACTACAAGGGCTCCTTTGATTATTCAATACGGGTCAGATAGTTTTGGGCAGCTACAGAAGTCCTACTAAGAAATGTCAGACCTTAAACTTATTAATTAAAGAGCAAAGATGCCCTGATGATGCAATAGCTAGGAATTCAGTCACTCATCAAAAGGTTAATGGTTTGAACTCATACTTTAGGTCCATGAGAAAAACACTGGACAATCTGACCTGTAAAGATAGAGCCTAGAAAACTTAACATGGCAGTTTTACTGACACATGCCATTACTATAAATTGAAAACAACTTGACGGTGGCTTAGTGGTAAGGAATTGTACTGTCAACACAAGTTAAGTGGTTCAAATCTCCTACTCCATAGGGAAAAATGATGGGCAATCTCCTCCTGTGAAATTTCCTGCCTCTGAAAACTTGCTGGAGGGTCAACTACGGGTCTGTTCCAACCCGACTGTACACAACATCTACCGTTTTAACAGTAAGGATATATTGAGAAAATATTGAAAAAAATTTTAAGTAGTAATTTTAGTTAAGAAATTATGTTTAAGATGGAAAACATAAGGTCACAAAAAGATTCATTATCTATTGGTAAGAAAGAATGATAACTTATATGCACTTAACAATATATTTAAAACATATAAAATAACCAGTGATAAAACTACAGGTAAAAAGAACAGTAAGAAACTGCAGCTGCACATTTTAAATTGCTTTTAGTTGCCAAGAAGTTGGAGTCACTCATAACTCCACGTACAATGGAACTAAGTGCTTTACTGTTCACAAAGTAATCCACTTAATAGAAGCATGAGATTTATTGTAGATATATTTTTAAAAAAAGCCCTATCAAACACACAGAACTCTGTGCCTTTAAAGGTGTTCTAATGGCATAATCCATGTTGCTACTATTGTTAGGTGATATCAAGTCAATTATCACTCACAGTGACTATGAACAACAGACTTGAATCTAGTCCTATCCTGTGCCATACACTTAAGTCTTACACACTTAAGCCGACTGCTATAGTCACTGACAATCCATCACGTTGGAGGTTGTCTTCTCCTTTGCTGACACTCTTACCTTTCCAAGCATGATGTCCCTTTGGAAAAAAAAATGGGCAGTCCCTTCCCATTAAGATTTACCAACTTGGGAACTCAATATAGGGTTGCTGAGTCAGGATAGACTAGATTGCCTTTCAGGTAAATTAAACATTTTCTTTCAAAATAAACATTTTTCATAAGTATATGTGAAATAGTTTCCAAACAGGAACCAATTATAACACCTCAAGGCTCAAAAGATGCTGCCAAAAGAAACAACAAATACTGACAAGGGTGTAGAGAGACTGAAACTCTCATACATTGCTGGTGAAACTGTAAAGCGGTATAACCATGGAGGGGGAAAAATAGGATAGTTCCTTAAAGACTTGAAAATAGAAATGCCAACAATTCTACTCATCAGCATATATCCGAAAGAAATGAGAACCAGGTACAAATAGATATTTGCATACCTCTGTCCACCACAGTGGTGCTCTGCTGGCCTTGTTGGTAGGGAGCTGTACTGCAAACTCAAAGGTGGCACCTCTCTGGTAATTCAAATCCACCAGTGGCTCCATGGAAGAAAGACGGGTAATATCCTCCTATGCAATTTACAGCCCGAGAGTCAACTATGAGTTGGTTCTAATTCAAATGGCAATGATGGTTTTGAGATTTTCACTGTAGCATTATACAAAATAGCAAAGAAACATTAAAGCCGTAGTGTCCATCAATAGATGAATGGATAAACTATGGTGTATACACACACAATGGAATACTACATTAAAGAACAATGAAGAATCCTTGAAAATACTTCAGAGATACCACCAGTGTGTGGATGAACCTGGAAGGCATTATGCTGCAGGAAATAAGAGAATCACCAAAGGGCAAATACTGTATAAATCCACCATTATAAAAACTTAAGGAAATGTTTATACACATTAAGAAACATTAAAGACCATCTCAAGAACAGTTTTGAGGCCTTGAACACTAATGAATGAAGACCAAATGAGCTGTGGGATGGTGTCAAGAATATCATCCATGAAAAATGCAAAAGGTAATTACAAAGACAAAGGAGGAAGGAAAGACTATGGGGGACGTCAGAACAGATTCTGAATATTGCACCAGAATGCTAAGAAGCCCAAACAGAGGGTAGAAATGAAGAGGTTAAAGAGATGAACAGAAGATTTCAAAGGGCAGCTCACGAAGCAAAGCAGAGTACTATAATGAAATATGCAAAGACATGGACACAAAAAATCAAAAGGGAAGAACTTGCTTGGCATTTTTTTTTCTTTTTAATTTTTATTGTATTATTTTTACATGTACCGTCAAATCAGATCTAACTGGTACAGGAGGAGATTGCCCCCTCCTTCTCCAGCAGAGCATCTGGTGGATTTGAACCGCGTACCTCTGGGATTGCAGTGCAGCATCTTGCCACTAGGCCACCAGAGCTCCCTTGCTTGGCATTTCTTAAACTGAAGGAACTGAAGAACAAATTCAAACCCCAAGTTGTTTACTTAAAGATGCTGTGGGTAGAATAATGGATGAATCCAAGAAGCATCAAAATAAGACAGAAGGAGTACACAGAGACACTGTACCAAAAAGAACTGGCTGACACAGAAGTTCATAAAACAGGACAGTGATGAAGGATCAAGATCTGACATCAAGATAAAGATCTGACATCAGCACTGATAGCCCTAAGACCACAGCTGCTCCTAACTCCAGCTTGTATTTCTAGAAGTTCTCTATTTGGATAATCTTAAACAAGATTTTGCCTGCATGTGATATTAATAATATTGTTAGATGATTTCTACATTTTGTTGGATCATCTAGAGAAGGGCAAATCATTCAAGCCTTTCAGGCACCTTTAAAAGCAAGTAGTTAATATATCGAAGCAGGAGTGGCATCCACTTCCTAAATAACATGCCTCTGGAAACTATGAACTTTGATAAGTGTCAACAGTTGTAGAGGGGCTTTAGGCCTTTTGTTCACAGGGTTGCTATGAGTTGTGCTCAACTCGAAGGAAATTAACAACAGTTAATATAACACCCTGCTCAAGTCCAATCTCTGCCAACCTCAAAAGGCACTCCAAGAGGAAACTCTATTATGAAATACAAAGGTGGGAAAGTAGAAATCGTCAGGTGGCAGTGCTACTGAAAGTTATGTTTCTTCTTTAAATGTTGAAACTAAAACTAGTTGCAGGAAATTCTAACTATCAGAAACCCTATGTGTGTCATAGTAGAACTGTCCTCCATAAAGTATTCAAGGCTGTGACCTTTTGGAAGTTGGTCACAAGGCCTTTTTACAAGGCACCTCTGTTGTTTTTGTAGTTGTTATGTCCCATCAAGTCAAAAACGACTATTTGCTAACTCTCCAGGAGGTTTTCAGATGCTATAAATCTCATGGGAAGAGACTACTCATCTTCCTCCCATGGAGCAAATCCCATGGATTCAAATCGCCTGCCTTTGGACTGGCAGCACGACGCCTTACGCACCACATCACCAAAACTGGCTGGGTTCAAACTGGCAGCTTTTTAGTTAGCACCCAAGTACTTAATCTTTAGTGCCACCAAGAGACTCATGTCCTGTATAGAAATTTTGTTGCTGTTGTTGTTCTGTCAAGTCACTTACAATTCAAAGCGACACTATGTACAACAGCCCTAAACCCTGCTCTATCCTATGCCATCCTCACTGTCTCTGACACACATAGCCCTATTACCCCAGTCACTGAATCAATTCGTCTCATCGAGTGTCTTCCTCTCTTGTGCTGCCCCTCCATTCTCCCAAGCATAATGTCCTTCTCCAAGTACTGGTCCCTTCTTGCAACATGCCCAAAGTATGTTAGACAAAGCTTAAAAATCCTTGCCTACAAGGAGCAGCCTGGTTTCACCCTCTCCTGGATGAACCTGTTTGTTCTCCTAGCAAGCCATGGTATATTCAATACTCTTCTCCAGCACCACAACTCAAAGGCATCAATTTTCCTATCATCCCTAGTCATTATCCAGCTCTCTGATACATAGCAATGAATTGCAAAGATTATGGCCCAGATCAGGCACACCTTAGTCTCCAGACTGACATCACTGCTCTTCAGTACTCTGGAGAGGTTTTAGGAGAAAAAAAAAAATAAGAAAGCTTACTAAGTACTGAGAAACCTGGTAACATGTTGACTACAGAAGTCATGTTAGTAAAAACTAGTAATAAAACAAAGCAAAAGATTTATGGGCCTCCAGTGCCTTTGCTTAATAATGAGCATCCTATTTTTTTTTTCATCCACAGTAAAGACAGAGAACTTTTAAAAGCTAGTTATCAGACTTGAGCAATTTTATAAGTTGCACTCTTTTGTTTAGTGTATTTGCAGTAGGTAGGAGGTAACACTGTGATCCTTCTCTCAGTGTTCCATTGGACACTCTCACTGTTCATCAGTTAAGTAACATGGAACTGCAGAATTTTGTTGGAAAATTCTCCAATGTTCTAGAACTTACTTCTGATCTGTAATCTTTACCCTGTAATGTAGAATTTGTTTTGGACTTGCTTAGTGTAAATAGTCCACATATAAAATTTTTTTAGATGACTGTCACTAATTTGGCCTATATTGGAGAAGCCCTTAGTCAACAAAATGATATGTTCTTTTTTCACACTTTGAGCTACTAATCTGAAATTCAGACAATATAATCTGTTCCTCAAAGCCACTGCAAATAAGGGTATACTAAACTTAACCAGCAAACAGTACTTTTTTAAGCAAGGCTTTGAACCATTTCAGTCATTGCAATAAAGAAAACTGGAACAGATCTGAATGTGTAAAACAGGGGTGTACTGGAACAGGAAAAAAATTCTGCACTGAAGCCTTAGTGAAGAAGAATGGAAATGTGAAGTAGTGATCCCTTTCATGGTACTAATGTGAAAGATGGAATTATTGACAAGACTGGGCAACACACATTCAAAGCTGTATGGCTGATCACCATCCTAGAGTGGGGAACAGTTGTTTCCAACCATCAAGTTGTTTCCAACTGATCAAGAGATTTGGTTCTTCTTACATCATAAACATATTGTCTTTATTTCTGCTAGCCCACAATTTTTCCCATTCTGGCTCTAGTACATTCACATTTTACAAATTCTGGCATTTTGAGTTTCATTTCACTGGTCATGACCGAACCAGGAAGAACCAGTTAGAAGCCCTTGGTTTTAAGAAAATCAAAGTGCATTTCACTTCTAAAACTCAAGTTACTGTACCATCTTGTTAGCTGCCACTGAGCTGGCCTCGGAGCTACAGTAATTTCTAAGGAATAAAATGATGGTGCAGTCAAAATGCTCCCTAGAGGCAAAGAAGTGATGAGATGAAACCTCATCTCACATACTTTGGGCATGCTGTTGTTATTGGTAAGTGCTGTCGAGTCACAGGCCACTCATAGCAACCCTATGAAGGAGAATCCTCAACACTTGGGTGTCTCTCATCCTCTCTCCAGGTTCACAGGGTTTCCCGAGGCAAGCTATTATGGAAGTGGATGCCACTCCTACTTCCAAGCTTGTTTTAATCAGGGAGCTCCACCCCACTCTCTGTCCACACTGAGTAACCAGCCATTAACACATTCGACACATCAGTGTCACAGTGTTCAGCCTCACAGCAACCACAAGTTACCACTGTACAGCAACTTGTTCACCAGGGCTATATGACCTAGAGGAAAGTCTGAACAAAAACAATGAAAGACAGGCCCGAGGTCCGCAGATTAAAATTCACCCACCTTTGGCTTGGTAACATCGTTTTCTATCCATTCGGCCAGATGATCTCTCTATGTTGATGTTATTGTTGTTAAGTGCCTTCGAGTCGCAGGCGACTCATAGCGACCCTATGAAGGAGAGTCCTCAATGCTTGGGCATGTTGTTAGAAAAGGCTATTCCCTGGAAAACACTACCATACCTGGGTAGATGGAGGGTTAGCAAAGGAGAGAAGAACCTCAACAAGATGGACTGGCACAGTGGCTACTGTAACGTGATCAAGTTTATTAGAGATGATACGGCACAGGATAGAACATGGTTTAGATCTGTGGTTCATAGAGCGGGTATAACTCATACTTAACTCAATGACATTTTAATAACAACAAGTCCTGAATCATATCTGTAATTGACTGTAGCTCACATAGTTTTCACTGGCTGATTTTTAGAAGCAGGTTCATCAAGGTCTGTCTTTCTAGTCCATCCTAACCTAGAAGCTTGAGGAAACTTGTCCAGCATCACAGTTAACATACAACACCCAGTGAGGGACAGATAATGGCTGTTCTTTAAATGTGTCAGGAATCAAGCCTGGGTTTCCTGTGTGGGAGACAAGAGTTTTGACACTACATCATCACTGTAGATGCATTGATCCCAACTCAGCCTAAAAGGACAAGGTTTAACTATCCCCAAGGTTTAACTATTTCCAAGGCTGTAAAAATTTACAGAAGGCGACAATCACATCTTTCTCCAATGGAGCAGCTGATGGGTTCAAATCTCTGTAAAGTTATCAGCTGAGCACTTAAACCATTGCACCACCAGGGTTCCTTCTTTGTATCTTGTTGTTATGTGCTCCAAAGTTGAATAGAACTCATAGAAATCCTATGCACAAAAGCCCTAACACTGCTCTATCCTGAGCCAATTTCCCTGTCTCCAACACACCTACCCCCTTAACCCCAGTTACTGAGTCAATCCCTCTCATCCAGCTGTCCCTCCATCATGTGCTGTCCCTCCATTCTTCCAAACATGATATCCTTCTTCCAAGGACTCGTCCCTTCTAGCAACATGTGAGATTGAGCCTCAAAATCTGCTTCCAAGGAGCAGCTTGTTCCACCTGTTTTTTTTCTTTTTTCTTTATATCCAAACTACTTCAATTTTCAGTTTGAAACTTCAACAGTTTCCAAATAAATTACTCCCAGGCTAACAGGTTAGTCATGCTACAAGAAAGTATCGGGAGGGAACTGTGGAAAAGCAGTTACAACAGGAGATCTGTGCCTGGCTTCAAAAGGCCTTTAATCCCAGAGTTTAAATTTTCTTCCTTCATGTTAAAAGGAACCAATATACAGACTAATATAAAATGATGTGTTTAACAAGACTGGAAATCTAGTGCAACAGTGCAGAACGGGCTGAAACAAGTAAGAGTCAACTCTAGCCACTACACTTTTGTACATTTTTTTTTTCGTTCTTTCCCCAATTCAAGTACTCTTCTCTCCTGGCTGTGAAGTAGGTAAGAAATCTGCCCACTAGCCCTCTTAATGTCTTCTACTGTCTTAAAGTCTTCGACAATGTTTACCAACTCTAAGCAAGAGCCTATGATGATGAAGGAAGAAGTTCAGGCTGCTCTGAAGGAAATAGCAAAAAATAAGGCCCCAGGAATAAATGGTATACCAACTGACATATTTCAACTAACAGATGCTGCCCTGGATGTGCTCACCAAGTTGTGCCAAGAAATCTGGAGAACAACCACTTGGCCAACTGACTGGAAGAGATCTATATTTGTTCCCATCCCAAAGAAGGGTGATCCAACAGACTGTGGAAACTACCGAACAATACTACTGATTTCACGTACAAGCAAGATTCTGCTGAAGATTATCCAAAAACAACTGGAAAAGCACATCAGCAGAGAACTGCCAGAAGTCCAGGCTGGGTTTAGAAGGAGTCATGGTACTAGGGATATTGTAGCTAATATTAGATGGATCTTAGCTGAAAGCAGGAAATACCAGAGGAATGTTTATGTGTTTCATTGACTATGCAAAGGCATTTCACTGTGTGGATCATAACAAACTATGGCTGACTCTGAGAAGAATGGGAATCCCAGAACACTTTATTGTGCTAATGAGAAACCTATACTTGGACCAAGAGGCAGTCATCAGAACAGAGCAAGGAAGCACTGCATGGTTCAAAACTGGGAAGGGTATACGCAAGGGATGTGTCCTGTTTTCATACCTTTTCAACTTGTATGCAGAACAGATTATCTAGGAGGCTGGGCTCTATGAGGAGAAATGTGGGGTCAAGATTGGTGGAAGATCTATCAACAATCTGCATTATGCAGATGACAAAACCTGACTTGCTGAAACTGAGAAGGACCTGAAACGCTTGCTACAGAGGGTCAAGGACTGCAGCCTCCAACATGGATTGAGGCTCAATGTCAAGAAGACAAAGATTCTCACCACTGGACCAATTGGCAGCATCAGGATGGATGGTGAAGAGATTGAGATTGTTCACAGCTTTAGTTTGCTTGGCTCCACAGAAAACACTCTCAGCACCAGTAGCCAGGAAATTAAAAGACGTATTGCCATGGGAAAGTCTGCTGTTAGGGACCTCTCCAAAGTACTAAAGAGCAATGGTGTCGCTCTGCAGACTAAGGTGCTTCTGATACAGGCCATGGTCTTTGCTATCACTTGTTATGCATCAGAGAGTTGGACAAAGAATAAGGAGGATAGAAGGAGAATTGATGCTTTTGAGCTGTGGTGCTGGAGAAGAGTACTGAGGGTACCACGGACTGCTAGGAAAACAAACAGATTCATCCTAGAAAGGGTTAAACCGGGTGGCTCCTTGGAGGCAAGGATTCTGAGGCTCCATTTAACATACTTTGGACATGTTGGAAGGAGAGAACGGTCCTTGGAGAAGGATATCATGCTTGGAAGGGTGGAGGGAAAGAGCAGGAGGGGAAGGTGGATTGATTCAGTGACTGGGGTAATCGGGATGGGTGTGTCAGAGACAATGCGATTGGCACAGGACAGAGCAGAGTTTAGGGTTGTTGTACATAGGGTTGCTATGAGTCACAAGGGACTGGACAGCACATAAGAACAACAACATTGTCAAAACTAGGTCCCTTCCTCAATCTTGAAGCTCTTTAAGACCCTGAGGCATTTTATATTCTTAATCATTAAAGGCCCATAAAATTCTGACTTTCTCTTATTAAATCAGTGTCCTTCTCCCATTCAGAGCTTTACTTAATACCTTACTTTCCTTCTAAGTTATCTGCAGAAGCTCCATGTTAACTCTAACCCAAGGCCCACCTATATATTGTCTTCTCTTGGATATTCATTCCACTTATCTCCAACTAACAACTTCTTCCATTTATTTTTTTTAAACACTACTAATTCTAGTTGCTCAATTAAAAAACCAACCAAAAACCCCCTTTTCTTTTTCTCTGAACCTTTTATCATGGAGTCATGATTTCAGATTTTAAAGTTTATTCTCTCAACCCCTGTAAGCGCCATAAAAGCAATTACTTCAACTATTTTGTTCACTAGTATCCGGAATAAGGCTGCAACACACAGAAGGCTCTTGACATTGCAAATTATTCTTTAATTCTAATCTATCAAACACACACAATCATTTTCTTCCTCAATACCTGTTCACTGTACCCTTTTCTTCATTACTACTGACAAATGAGGACCTTGTTACAAGTGAGCCTGCAGCTATTCCAATTATTTTTTTAGTTGTTGTTGTTGTTGAGTGTTATCCAGTCAAATATGACTCACAGTAATTCTATGACCAAAAAATCTTAACCCTGTCCTGTCCTGCATCATCCTCATCGTCTCCAATACATGAACCCATAAAGGTCTTCCTCTTTTGCCCTGACCTTCCACTGTTCCAACCATGGTGTCCCTGTACAAGAAAACAGCCTCTCCTATTACAGTGATCCTATGCATTCCCTCCATTCTCCTTTGCTATTTCCTGGATCACTCAAAATTCTTCTCATACTTTCAGTATCACAACTCAAGGCGTGAAATTTTTTAGTTTTTTCAACTTGAGAAATGTTGAATAAATTCTCTGCTTTTTCTTCTCCAGCTCCAGCTCTTTTTCTTTTTATATACTTCTCTAAAATCTATCGATAGCACAATGATGTCCAAAAAAGCATTCTTAATATACTTCTTCCACCATGTTACGTCACTTGCTAGGTATCTGCTAGCTACTCCTCAGTCTGGCTTGTAAAACTAATCATTATTTCTAAAATGCATCTCCTTCTACTCAGGTATATCAAGCCTATAAATAAAGCATGTCACCCATATAAAGCATACTGTTGTTGTTAGGTGCCACCAAGTGTGACTCATGACACTATAAACAGATCTGAACCCTCTCTTATCCCATGCCAACCTCATTTCTGACACACTCAAGTCCTCTGCTGCAGTAACTGTATCAATCCATCTCATTCAAGGTCTTCCTCTCTTTCACTGACCCTCCACCTTTCCAAATCTAATGTCCCTCTCACCTTATGCTGATTTTACTGGAAGCAATCTGCTTCATCTTTCTCCCATACAGTGGTTCATGGATTCAAATCACCAACCATTCTATTAGTAGACCAACATATAACCCACTACAACACCAGGGCAGCACTAGCATACCTTAGTTGAGCTTATGAAGCACCTATTTTTAATCAAAGTAAAATTTTTTTTAATAATTTAGTTTATTTTTCATTTCAATGAACATCTACAGAGATTTTGGAATTCCATTAATTCATTGTTGCACCCTTCTCCCCGCACAAACCCTTCCCCCCTCCCCCTCCAATCAAAGTAAAATTTATGAAGCATGTATGTCACTTTCTGTTTTTAAATTCAACACGAACCTTCACTAACAACTCCACCCTATTTTCCCCTTGGTGAGGCATCAGGGCTTTTTTTTATAGCTTAAAACTGCCAAAGTTAGAGATAGAAAACCGCCAAGCATTTTTAGTAGTCTGAAATGAACAAAATTCTACAGAAAATCTACAGAATCATCAAGCTAATTCTGAGGCATGGATTTTTTTTAAGCTTTATGCATAAAGTCCATGTTCACTCCTTGCTAAATCCAGGCACTCTCATTTCAAATAAGGAAATTAACACATGAAAAAGACACTGGCTAATGGCCATCTATCAGACTACTAAAGCCCTGCATAGAAGTTCCAATTTACAAATTGTCCCAAGAGAGAAGAATGCACCATCTCCTCACCTTGGAAACCTGATAGAAGACTGCTATGAATCAGAATCAACTCAATGGCACTGTGGTTTTGTTTCAAAATTCTGGCTCTGTCGCTGTGAGACCTTGAGCAAGTTAATATTTTTTGGACTTCATTTTCTTCATCTTTAAAATAAAAGTTTATCTCAAGTGTTATAATAAAGATAAAATTTGTTACTGCATAAAAAAATACTTTGAATAGCAATACACATTCAATATATATTTGCTATCAATAAAAAAAAAACAACCCTATAATGGATCTCGGGCTTAGTCCTATGCCCCTTCTACTACTAGATGTGCTGCACTGGGAAAATCTACTGTCAAAGTTCTAAAGAGTAACAATGTCAGTTTAATGACTAAGGTAACACCTTTATCCAAACCATGGTCTTTTCAATTGCTTCCTATGCATCTGAAAGTTGGACAATTAATCAGAATGAATGGAAAAGAACTGAGGCCTCTGAGTTGTAGTGCTGGAGAAGAATACTAAATATCCCATTGACTGCCAAAAGACTAAACAAGTTTGTCTTGGAGAAGTGCAACCAGAGTGCTCCTTAAAAGCAAGGATGGTGAAATGTCCTTCTTTTCACATACTCTGAGCATGTTGTCAGGTAAAGCTAGTCCTTGGGAAAAAGCATCATGCTCGAAAAGGTGGAACACCAAAAAAAAGAGAGGATGATCTCTAAAAGATGAGCTGACACAGTGACTATATAGGGCAAAGTTCAGATCTGCTGTTCAAAGAAAGATTATTATGAGTTGTAGCTGACCCAATAGCATCTGACAACATCATCATCTGTATTTTTTATCACTAGGTTGTAATTCCTAAAGTTACCACTCAAATACTGAGCCTTTCTTCCCTGGGTGGCTCAACCCAGGATGTTCAATTGCTAATAAACAGCTGATGGGTTCAAAACCCAACAAAATGAGGGACTGCAGCTGAAAGGCCTGGTATTCCGCTTTTAAAAGGTCACAGCCTTGAAAACTCTATGGAACAGTTCTACTCTGTACACAATGAGTTGCCATAAGTCATAATTAACTCAAAGGCAAGTAACAACAATATACCAAATACAGTCCTGGTAACCAATTAGTATTTTTTAATAATTTTTTTCCTTTTTCTGAATTTTGGCTTATAGATTATTCTACTTCCACTCAATACACTACAAACATACCTAAACTCATTGATTTTAAATTAGAACTGACTCATGACTGACCCTTCAGTAGGTTTCAGAGGCTGTAAAATACATGGAAGGAGACTGGCCATCTCCCTCCTATGGAGCTACTTATTGATGAGTTTTAATTGTCAGAGGTGTGACCTCTGGGTGAGCGGCACAACCCCCTTTAGAGTAGGTCACCAGAGCGCCTTAGAGTGAATTAATAATAGCAAGAAAAAGAATTCAAAAAGAGGCAATATTCTAAGTGCTATACTCATCCTTCCCCATTAGATTTGTGAGGCAGAGATTACTTAACATGACCCTTCAAACTACAGCCTTTGGAACTCCCACCAAATAATAGGGTAAAACTGCAGAACTATGGTGCTTGTGGCCCATTAAGAGAACTGGAGAACTTGTTGTTAAGGCAAATAAGGTGCATGGAACCCTAAATAAAGAGCTTCGTTTTGCCATCCCAGTAGGCTTAAAATGAGCCATCCCACAGACCAAATGCACTACCACCAAGAAAAGGAGATGGGGGTAAAGCACATCCTTTGTATGCAAAGAATCTCCTATACTTGGAATACAGAGAAAGAAAAAAAAAGCTCTAACGTAAGATGGTGAAAAATATCAAGTGAGGCACAGATTTTTTTTTATTAATTTCAGTGAACATCTACAGAGATTTTGGATTTCCATTCATTCATTGTTGCACTTTTCTCCCCACCCACCCCACCCCCACCCCCAGTTCGCTCTTTTCCTTGAAAAGAAAAACTCCTTCATTAGTATACAATCCCCGCCCCCCCTGCACACCCCACCCCGAGTATACTCCACTCTGCAACCCTCATTCCAGAGTCTTATGATGGCACAGAATCTTAACGGAACCTGTAGAGATGGCTCAGTGGGCTTCCCAGACTAGAGAGCAAGAAAATTGAGGACTTTCTGAAAGAAGGATTGCTGGCAGAGTGGAGTACCTTCAGGTACTTGACAAAAAGGGAGGCTCAGAAGGTCAAGCACTGGAGCCTTCAATATTGACTGAAGCTCAACATCAAGAAAAGATTTTCACAATTGGGCTAACTGGCAGCAGCATGATAGACGGTGAAGAGATTGAGACTGTTAACAGCTTTAGTTTACTTGGCTCCGCAATCAACATTCTTGGTGACAGCAGCCAGGAAATCAAAAGACGAACTGCACTGGAAAAGTCTGCTGTCAAGAAACATCACCAAAGTACTGAAGAACAAGGATGTCTGGCTGGAGACTAGTGTGCCTGATCCAGGCCATGGTCTTTGCAATCACTCGCTATGCATCAGAAAGCTGGACAATGACTAGGGATGATAGAAGGAGAATTGATGCCTTTGAGGTGTGTTCCTGGAAGAGTACTGAATATACCATGGGATGCTAAGAGAACAAATAAGTTTGTCCTCGAGAGGATGAAATCAGGCTGCTCCTTGGAGGCAAAGATTCTCAGGCTCTGACATATTTTGGGCTTGTTGCATGGAGGGAGCAGTCCTTGGAGAGGGACATTATGCTTGGGTGGGTGGAGGGATAGTACAAGAGAGGAAGACCCTCATTGAGACAGATTCATTCAGTGACTGGGGTAATGGGATAGGTGTGTCAGAAACAATAAGGCTGGCTCAGGATAGAGCAGGGTTCAGAGCTGCTGTACACAGGGTCACTATGAGTCACAGGTGACTCAACAGCACTTAACAACAACAAACTATAGAATAAGAAACCAAAGCTCCTTCCAGCAAAGGCTTACTGGAGGAGTAGAGTACCCTCCGGCGCTTACTGGCAGATATATACATGGTCAAGCAAGACAGATAGCAGGTCAAAAGGCTTAGGACTATGAGAGAGGTCTGCCTGCAGACAAAGTTTAAGAGCCATCCTGAACAAAGAATTTTATCTTGAGTTATTTATGACCCTGAATTGTAACTTGACTTCCCTAAAACAATCCTGTAATTGTGAATGTGGTCAATAAATTCTTATAGTCATTACAACACATTAAGGAGCCCAACAGAGAAGTAAATAATATGTGGAGAAGTTGGTTATTGTCAAATCTGGAAAAAGACTGGAAAGAGCAAGTACATTAGACATCCACCTCATAGGCATAAGCTTTAGGCTTGTAATCTCATAAAGTTAGAGAAAGACTTCTGATAACTCACCATACCATTTTAACAAAATTACAAACACTAAGTACCTGGGGAGTATCTGTGTTTCATTGACTATGCAAAGGCTTTTGACTGTGTGGATCACAACAAACTGTCCCTGACTCTGAAAAGAATGGAAATCTCAGAATATTTGATTGTGCTATGTGAAACCTGCATGGTTCAAAATTGGGAAGGG
>NW_006399807.1:17330170-17331476 GCF_000299155.1 Elephantulus edwardii | reverse complement strand
GTTCATCCTGGAGAGGATGAAATCAGGCTGTTTCTTGGAAACAAGGATTACAAAGCTTCGTCTGATATTCTTTGGGCATGTTGGAAGGAAGGACCACTGCTTGGAGAGGGACATCATGTTTGGGAGGGTGGAGGGACAGTGCAAGAGAGGAAGACCCTCAATGAGATGGGTCAATACAGTGACTGGGGTAATGGAAGTACGTGTATCAGAGACAATAAGGTTGGCACAGGATAGAACAGGATTTAGGGCTCTTGTACATAAGATTGCTATGTGTTGCTATGAGTCTCCAGCAACTTCACTGCACATTACAACAGTAACAGGAAATACAAAGTTTTGTACCTAAAACTTCTATTAATGTTTCAAAACATTTTTTATCAAAGCTAAATTGTAACTATAATGCAATTTATTGAGTCAATGAGTGACTGCTCAACTTACAGCAGTCCTCTAACATGTTTCCAAAGCTGTAAATCTTTGCAGACAAAAGCTTCCCACTAAGTAACTGGTGGATTCTAACCTTAGTCTTTTGGTAAACAGCTGATACATTAATATGCCATGTCACCAAAGATCCAACTATATACATAATATATTTTTAACTAGCAATCTTTCGGAAAAATAAAGCATGTAAAATAAAACAAAAAAATTCTTTTAAAAAGTCTGCACTTATGAAATAAGGCAAAAACATATTAAAAGAGAGTAATATTATTTTACTCAAAAGCAATTTCCTTTCCCCTTGGGATACATTTTTTAAAAAAAAATTTTAAACAAAAATAAGGCCTTAAAAAACCAAAACAGGTAAATAAAAGTACAATCCATAAAATGTGCATAACTAAGTTTCAAGCAAAGACTATTTTATTTTCCAACAACTAGTAAACCACAAGAGAAAAGGATTTCATATCTATGTTTCTATTTGAAGATGAACTCTGACTAGAGGGTTTAATTGCTGATTTCTTCATAAATGTCTCTTTCCTTTCATTTAAATAAGCCCTACACTTATAGCTAAACATATTGATGCATTTCTCCAGAGTAAGAAAATGGTAGAATTTATGAGTTAACTAAAAAATGGAAAATAAAACAGATTCCAGTATGTTTTGTTTTGTCTTGCCACTGCCTGTTGAATAAATGGAAGAGATCGATATTTGTTCCTATCCCAAAGAAAGGTGACCCAACAGAATGTGGAAACTACAGAATAATCTCACTAATTTCACATGCAAGCAAGATTTTACTGAAGATTATCCAAAAACGACTGGAACAGCACATCAACAGAGAACCACCAGAAGTCCAGGCTGGGTTTAGAAGGGGTCGTGGT
>NW_006399807.1:17328561-17329094 GCF_000299155.1 Elephantulus edwardii | reverse complement strand
ATTGGCACAGGACAGAGCGGAGTTTGGGGCTGTTGTACATAGGGTCGCTATGAGTCGCAGGCGACTCGACGGCACATAACAACAACAAAACAACATATAAAATATCAGGCAAAAGCGTTTTTCACTTCTGTTCTGACACCAGCTGCCCACACAGCACTTTTTCCTAGCCACAACGACTCCATGTTAGGTCAGATCTCACAAGATTAAGGGCACAATTCTCCAGACTGTCAAGCATACGCAAGATCTCAGATGCCATGAGTATGTTTTAAGTCACTACAACAGGGACTCATGACCTGCTGGCTACAAATTCAGGGGATCCCTCTTGTTGTTGTTGTTATATGCCACCAAGTCGCCTGCGACCCATAGCTATCCCATGTTCAGCACCTCTGAACCCTGCCCTGCCCTGAGTCTGTCTCACTAATTCCAACACACCAACCCTCATTGCCCCAGTCACTCTATCAATCTGTCTCATCCGCAGTCTTCCTACCCTGAGCTGTCCCTCCACCCTTCCAAGCATGATGTCCTTCTCCAAG
>NW_006399807.1:17325784-17328101 GCF_000299155.1 Elephantulus edwardii | reverse complement strand
GAGTGTTGATTGTAGAGCTGACCGAGCTGTAATTGTTAACCACCTCAATCTCTTTTCCATCTATCATGGTGCTTCCAATTGGTCCAGTGGTGGGAATCTTTTCTTGATGCTGTGCTTTACCAATGCAGAATGCCAGCTGCAACCTTAAGAATCCCTAGGTCCGTCCGTGGCTCACTTCTGACGTGATGACTGCCCCACCACTGCTTCCACAGGTTCAATATGTCGCTGGAATGACTCACAGCATTCATAGAAAATACTATACTTAGGATTTCAGATTTATTACAGAAAATAATGGATACAGATTAAATGCATATAGGGTGAAGTCTTGGACAGTTACCAACATGGTGTTCTAATGTCACAAAAAGGGAAATGCTCCTTACTCTTCCATATACATTGATGCTTTCAACAACCAGTAAACCCACAGATATAATCAGTGTTCAGAGATTTCACTGAGACCTCCCTGAACACTCTTAATTACAGAATCATGCCCATGTCCAGATCACCTGATATTAGGGCAGGAGATGGTCTTTTTGTTAGGGCAGCTACAACTCATTAGCACAAACCCTCAGATATAGTTTAAATAATAAATTAAAAAATCCTCATTGCTGTAGTGTGAGAACTTAAAAGATACCTAACCTTTGACTGGGTTTCCAAGGCTATAATTTATACAGTTTTCAACAAATCATTGAAAAACCTGAACAAATCATTCAAGAATCTGGACTTTATGAAATAGGATGTATTATCAGGATCAGAAGGAAGAGTCATCAACAATTTACATTATGCACATTGCTGAAAGTGAGGAGGGCTTGTTGCACAAGATCAGACTATAGCCTGTAACATGGAAACCCTAGCTGGCAGTTCTCAATATATAGAGTCCCTCAATGTATTGAGTCCCTCTAGATTCAAAGGCTACGGCAGAGAGTTTGGTTTATAGTTTTCTCATGGAGCCCTTTGAAGCAAAAGTTAATGTTAGTGGCTCCCTGGAAGAAAGACTAGAAGATCTGCTCCTTAAGGGAAGGAAAATAAAACCAAAACTATAGGGTAAATTTACCATGATACATGGGGTCCTAAGAGTCAAAAATCATTGGATGACATAGAACTTTTCTCTCTTACGAACAAAGGAAAAGACGAATTGCTTTAGGGAAATCTTCTGTCAGGGACCTATCCAGACTACTGAAGAGCAATGATGTCAGTCTAGAGATTAAGGTGTGCTTGATTCAGACCATGGTCTTCACAATTCCTTGCTATACATGAGAAAGCTGAACAATGACTAAGGAAGACAGAAGATGAATCTATGCCTGTGAGTTGTGGTGCTGAAGAAGAGTACTGAATATACCATGCACCACTAAAGAGAACAAACAGGTCTGTCTTGGAAAGGGTGAAATCAAGCTGCTCCTTGGAGGCAAGGATTTTGAAGCTCCGACTCACATACTTTCAACTGGTAATTCCTGGGGCCTTGTTTTTTTGCCAATTTTTTCAAAGCAGCTTGAGCTTCTTGCTTCATCACCACAGGCTCTTGCTCATATGTTGATTCAAGAAATTCTTCTGTGTCCTTTTGGTGCAATGACTCTGTAAACTCTTTCCATCTTCTTTTAATAATTCCTGGATCATTTAATATTCTGCCCAAAGTATCCTTAAGTATTGCAACTCGAAGCTTGAATTTGTTCCTCAGTTCCTTGAGCTTAAGATATACTGAGCAAGTTCGGCCCCTTTGATTTGATTTTGTATAGTGAATAAAACACAAGGAAACATCTTACTACTATTTTCTGCTTTTAGCCAAGACCCACCTGACATCATCAATTATATATCCCTTGTTCCACAGCCTCTTCTAAATCTAGCTTGAATTTCTGGAAGTTCCCTTTCAATGTACTGTTCCAATCTTCAATATTTTATCTGCATGTTATATTAGAGTTATTGCTGGATCATTTCCACATTCTGTTGGATAACCATTTTTTGGAATGGAAAGAAATATGCATCTCTTGTATTTGTTGTATTCCAAATTTGTTGGCATAAACTGGTCTGCATCTGTTTCCTGAAACACTTCAACTAGTATTCCATTAATTACTGGGGCCTTATTTTTTGCGAATGCCTTTAGTGTAGCCTGGATTTCTTCCTTTAGTACTATTAGTTCTTATCATATGTTACTTTCTGAAATGGTTCTGTATCAACTATTTTTTTATTGATTCAGTGCTGTCCTTCTTTTGATGTTTCCTGCATCATCCAATATCTGTTTCATTGAATCCTTAAGTATTGCAACCTGAGAATTGATATTTTTTTCCCCGCTCAATTCTTGCGGCTTGAGAAATCTTTTGATTTC
>NW_006399807.1:17319707-17325245 GCF_000299155.1 Elephantulus edwardii | reverse complement strand
ACCCTCCCCCAGATCCCCTCCACCATGTAGCCATCGCTCTAGACTCCTGTGATGACAGAAATACCTAGTCATATATCTCCCAAAGTTTTTATTAAGAGACACACTCAAAAGTAATCCACTGCTTCATAACATGAAACAAGTCTTTCGTCTTCTCTCCAGAGTGAAAACCTCTGCTCTTTGCCCAGGATTGAAGTCCCACATGGTAAGAAATAAGAATTCAGCTGCTAATTAAACACTGGCTGTTCAAACCTACATAGTGAAACTTTACAAAGTTTAACAATCTACTTTCAAAACGTCATAGCCAAGACAATCTTATAGGGTCTTATCTGACACACATGGGATTGACTCTTTGGCAATCAGCTGCAAAACTAAATCCTCTATCCACCCACCCAGGTGTCTACATTATAATGTCTTCACTTTCTGCAAGTAAGGTTGTTATCATCTGCATATTCTGCAAGACAAGTTGTATCGTCTGTACAGCACAAGTTGTTGATGAGTTTTCCTTCAGTCCTGATGCCACATTTCCACATAGTTCAGCTTTTAAAATTATTTGTTCACCATAGAGAATGACTAGGTATGGAGAAAGGATACCAACCTAACACACACTTTTTTCTGATTTTAAATCAGTGTTCTCTTGTTTATTTGAACCACTGCTTTTAAAAAACCTATGCACAGGTTTGGGATGAGCACAATTAAGTGTTTTAGGATTCCCATTCTTCTTAATTTGTCCATAATTTATTATGATCTACACAGCCAAATGCCTGTGCACAGTCAATAAAACTCAAACATCTTCCAAGTATTCTCTGCTTTTACCCAAAGATCCATTTGACATCAGCAATGTTACCCTTTGTGTTATGTCTTCTTCTGAATCTAACTTAAATTTCTCAAAGTTCCCTCTCAATAAGCTGCTCCAGTTATATTCTAATAATCATCAGCACATTTTTATTTTCATGTGGTATTAATGCCATGGTTTGGTAACATCCACAGTCTGCTGAATAACCTGTTTCTGCAAGGGGAACAAATATGAAACCCTCTTCTGTTCTTTTAGTGGGCCTGTTGTAAGGTCTTAAAACAGAAAGGCAGGAGGTATCCAAGAGGTTAGAACAATGCAAAGAAAGGGCCATAGAATGCAGACAGCTTTTAGAAGGAAAAAAGAAAATAGATTCTCCCTTCAGAACCTCTAGAATGAACTAGCCTTTTCAATATCTTGACTTTAGATCAATGAGAATTGATTTTAGACTACTGACTCCCAAAACTGTAAGATAATAAATATGTGTTGTTTTAAGCCACTGAATGTATGGTGATCTGTTACAGTATGAATTAGAAGGTTCTCAAGACAGAATTTTCAAAGTTAAAACCAAGATGATCTAATGAACCTGTCTGTGAGTTTTTAATGCCTATAACAATATCTGTACAGAGTATAAACGTGATACAATTTTCTGATGATTTCACAATAGATTACATAAGATTTGCCATATGTATTCTTTCATCTTCCTAATCCTACGAAGTAGCATGAGTTAGAAAAAACTCTACCCATTTTAGAATTCAAGAACTAAGGTTCAAAAAATTACTAAACAAATGCAATGACAAACCTCTAGTAAGTGATGGAGCCATATTCTAGAACACAGACCTTCTAGACTATCACTGAAGGACCACAGTTGTAAGGAGTCTTTTCTTTTTTTTTTTATTATTATTTTATTATTTGTGTGTGCGCGTGTACCGTCAAATCAGATCTGACTGGTACAGGAGGAGATTGTCCCTCCTCTCCCGGCAGAGCATCTGGTGGATTCGAACCGTGCTCCTCTGGGATTGCAGTGCAGCTTCTTGCCACTAGGCCACCACAGCTCCCCAGGAGTCTTTTAAGTCAGGCTACCTACCTAGGTGCAAGTCTGGGCTCCAACATGTTGCTTGGCTTATTCTCTACTTCCTCATCTGAAAATGTAAAATGGCATCTAATTGACTGGGTTTCTGTGGTGATTAAATATGCTAAAATATCTAAACTACACATATATGACAGAGCTGACAATATTAACTATCACCATTTTTCTGTGCTGCAGCTATAATGCTTTTATAATTAGAATTTTTTTGTACTATGCAATAAAGAACAACAAAATAGACAAAAGGGAAAAATAGCAATTCTATTGAATGAATGAAGAGACTGAAAGGTAAAGGTAAGTTATCTGTAAAGATAATCTAACGATTACAGAAGGGATAAAGATCTATCAAAGTATGATAGTCTAAGGTAATCATGCAATTCAATAATACTGGTAGGAAGAGGAGGAAAGCCTTAGACATTTAAGTACTACTGCTGAATAAATAAACTCTACTCACAAACCTACTAAAGCTTAAAATAAAAATAGGTCACAAAATTTGGAGATTCATAAATTTAAAAAATGACAAAAATTACTATAAGGAGCTTTATCAATTCTTTTACGTAATCTTTCATCTAACTTTACAACACAATGGCTTTGGAGCCTGAGTAGTTAAGAGTAATGTAATGGTTAACAGATTGGTTATTACCAAAAAGGTTAACAGTATGAGCCCACCAAGTGCTTCCATGGAGAAAATCCTAGCTAGCTGCTCCCAAAAAAACTGTTCTTTCCTATAGAGCCAATTCTGACTCACAGCAACCTTAAAGGGCAGAGTGCAATTGCTTCAAAAGATTCATAGGCTAAAATCTATATAAACAGATCACCAGAGCGTTTCCCCCCTGGAACCACTGGTGGAAGACCACTACATTTCACTTCCCATGGCTCCTTCCCATAAAAATTATAACTTAGAACAACTGGGAACAATTCCACTCTATCTCATAAGTCGCTGAACTGAAATTGATTTTGCCTAACAATGATATTTGACCTAGTATTACCATTTTGGAGGAGGAGTATGGAAAAGTTGACTAATGACATAACAGAGCAGACAGCAGCAAAAATTAGACCCTAGGTTAAGCCAGTGCTGTAATGTCCATATATCCACTTTCCATGAAAGAAGAGTCTCAAAAGACATGTGCTCCTTGCCAACTAGCAGAGTACCTATCCCTTTTCCTAGTCTCAATATCATACTTCCAAAGAACTCAAGCCTTCTATTTTAACATCTTTTAAATTTGTTGTTGTTATGTGCCATCGAGTCATTTGCGACTCATAGCGACCCCATGTATAAGAGCCCTAAACGCCGTTCTATCCTGTGCCAACCTCACTGTCTCAAACATACTCATTCCCACCACTCCACCCACAGAATCGATCCATCTCATCGAGGGTCTTCCTTTTAAATAGCATTGTTAAAAATTAACTCGGAAACTCTGGTCACTTAGTAGGTAGCATGTGCTGTCAACCCAAAAGCTGGCATTTCAAATCCACCAGCTACTCCTCGTGGGGAAAATGGGAAATCATCTCCCATGCAATTTATAGTCCTTGAAAATCCCCCAAGAGGATCAGCTATACATTCGTTTTTATTTAACAGCAATGAAATGAGTTTGTTGAGTGCTGTTAGGGACCTCTCCAAAGTACTGAAGAGCAATGGTGTCTCTCTGGAGACTAAAGTGTGTCTGATACAGGCCATGGTCTTTGCTATCACTTGTTATGCTTCAGAGAGTTGGACAATGACCAAGGAGGATAGGAGGAGAACTGATGCCTTTGAGCTGTGGTGCTGGAGAAGACCACTGAGAGTACCAGGGACTGCTAGGAAAACAAACAGATTCATCCTGGAAAGGATTAAACCACATGGATCCTTGGAGGCAAGAATTCTGAGGCTCCATCTAACATACTTTGGACATGTTGTAAGGAGAGACTGGTCCTTGGAGGAGGACATCATGCTTGGGTGGGTGGAGGGACAGAGCAGGAGGGGAAGACCCTCTATGAGGTGGACTGATTCAGTGACTGAGGTAATCAGGATGGGAGTGTCAGAGACAGGCACAAGACAGAGCAGTTTAGAGCTGTTGTACATTGAGTCGCAAACGACTCAACAGCACATAACAAACAACAACAAATCTGGCAGTGCAAATAAATATAAAAAGATGCTAAGCTAATTGTTTCTAAATATAAAGATTTTAAGCTTTTCAGCCTCCTTACTCAAGCCCTCACTGCCTACTTTTCTCTGCAGTTAACTGGAATTTCCTGACTACCATTTCAGGGTTGTTATGAATCTAAACAGCAGTGGACTTTTTTGTTCATTTTCAATATTAGCTGGCTCATTTTTCCCTAAGAGGTCATATTCTCTCCACAACTACCAGTAGTTGAGACAACAGTGAGCATGCTTAAACAAAAAAGAAATTCCAAGAAGTAATAGTGACTATGCATAGGCATTGACTGAGCATTTAATTATGTGCATATAAAACCTATACTTGGACCAGGAGGCTGTTGTGCAAATAAGAGCAGGCGAACACTGCAGTTTAAAACTGAGAAGGGAGTGTTATCAGGGTTGTATTCTCTTTATATATACCTATTCAATTTGTATGCTGAACAAATTGTCTAAGAAGCTGGACTCTGCAGACGAGTGTGGCATCAAGATTAGAGGGAGACTCATCAATAACTCGTGTTATGCAGACGATACAACACTGCTTGCTGAAAGCAACTGCTGCAGATTATCAAGGAATGCTGCCATCTGTATGGACTGAAACTCAATGTCAAGAAAATAAAGATTTTTACCACTGGACCGATAGGCAACAACATCATGATGAATAGAGAAGAGATTGAAACGTCAACAGTTTCATCTTGCTTGAATCCACAATTAACACCCTTGACACCAGCAGTCAGGAGAAAAGGAAATGCACTGCACTGAGAAAATCTGCAGTTAGGGAACCCTCCAAATTATTGAGGAGTAATGATCTCAATTTGAGGAATAATGTGTGTCTGATTCAGGCCATATTCTCTCCGATCACTTGCTTTGAATTTGATAGCTGGACAATGAATAAGGATGACAGAGAAAGAATTCACGCCTTTGAGCTGTGGTGTTGGAGAAGAGCACTGAACATCTTATGGATGGCCAAGAGAACAAATAGGTACGTCTTGGAGAGGGTGCAACAGAGTGCTCTTTGGAATCAAGAATGATGAGGCTTTGCCTCACATACTTTTGGGCCTATTGCTAGGAGGGGCTATTCCGTGGAGAAGACATGATGTTGGGAAGTATGGAGGTTCAACAAAGGAGAAGTTAAATCTCAACCAACTGGATTGACATGGTGACTGCTGCAATGGGCTCTTGTTTGTCAGTAAGTATGAGGATGGCACAGGATAGAATAGGATTCAAATCTTTTGTTCATAGGGTCACTGTGACTCTAGTCATACTCGACTCGAAAGCACCTAACAACAACGATATACCATTATTAACTTAAATCTACAAATTATTTTAAGAACCATATTCCAATACTTGGTTTTCTTTCCGCTGCCCAACACATAGATCAATGGAATCGAATTGAGAATCCAGAGATCAACCCATCTATCTATGGTCAACTGATCTTTGACAAGGAGATGAAATTAGTGAAGTGGGGGAACGACAGCCTTTTTAACAAATGGTGTTGGCAAAATTGGAAAAATATCTGCAAAAGAC
>NW_006399807.1:17291026-17318056 GCF_000299155.1 Elephantulus edwardii | reverse complement strand
AGAATATTTCAGAAAAAAAAGGAAAAAAGTTCAGAGACAACGGTCCATTTTAAACATGAATAAAAAGCCTAACCTCTGCACCTTATAAGTCATTTTAAAAAGTACTGATCAAGAATAATGATTTAAAAGTGTGCACTATCAGGGGAGCTCTGGTGGCCTAGTGGCAGGAAGCTGCACTGCAATCCCAGAGGCGCATGGTTCAAATCCACCAGATGCTCTGCCGGGAAAGGAGGGACACTCGCCTCCTATACCAGCCAGATCTGATTTGACGCACACACACAAAAGTGTGCACTATCAAGGAGAAAGGAAAGAAATGAAGAAACAATCTACAATCAACCATGAGGTTCCCTAGAGAAAGGTGTATAAAAATACAAGTTTTCGGTATATCATCTTCAAGAGAGGTGTGCAGAGCCATTTCTCCCTGCAGGCAACTCTTGGTACCCACATTAAAACGCAGCACAAAGGTGGTCTGGCATTTGGATAATGTCCTAATGGTGGTAAGGACCCACTGCTAGTCAAATCAATTCTGACTTACAATAACCCTCTTATCAGGCTTCCACGACTGTGGATCTCAACAGGCGGAGAATGGCCATCTTTCTATTTCAGAGCAGCTGGTGGTTTAACTGTCACCTTTTGGTTAGCATTTCAACACACTACACTACTAACATCTGATCTTATTTAAAAGCGTTTTGAATGAAACCATAGGAGGTCAAATTCATTAGCCTCTGTAACTTCACCTGTTCTTCCAATCAAAATTTTCATTATTTGACTGTTATGTTAGGGACAACTTTATGACATCAGCGCCTTTGAAACTCATTAGGCATTAGTAAAACTAAAAATACTGTCAGTGCCTTGTGAAGAAATACTCAAAATACGTTTGTTTAGATTTCAGTGTAACAGAAAACAAACCACTCTGGCTGAAGCATGGTTTCTGTCACCAAATATCACACATCTATGAAAGTATTCCTTAGGATGGAAAAATGGCTTTTCCAAAAGGTAAATTATTAGCAATCCCTTGATTTATATAAGCTCTCATCTCCTCAGTAAAATCCAAATGTAGAGGGCTAACCAGAAACGCCATAAAACTTTAAGGCTAAAGCAATTTTCCCGCCTTCAAAATACAGAACTTGTCCTTCCATTACTAAGAGACATTTCATTACCCAGGGTAAACCACGACTTAACTTTATACTTTTACACCTGAGACCTTCCCCTCCGCCAATCCAACAGCTTCCTAAACCTCCCCTAAACAAGCACTTTCACAGTGTCCCCCAAGTCTCCAAGAATGGCAGTCCAAAATGGCCAAAAAATTCTGCGAGAAAATGCCAGAACTACTGCTTGCTCACACATGACCCTTCCCTGGTGCCGACTCACCTTTCTCACAAACGCCTGGAGGAAGCACGTACGTGCACCTGGTGCGCGTTATGCCCACTCCTCACGATGAAATCCAGTCCCTGGCAGTAAATCCGGGCGACTCACCTACCATCTAGCACAACCCTACTCCCCCAGTCAACCACACAGGTCCAAGCGGTTAACAGAGTCCCGAGGCACTTGACGGCTCCCTGTACCCAGGCACCTTCCTTTCTCACTTAGTCCCCGTGGAAAGCTCAAAATACACCTCGAAAATCCCCGCCCAGCGTGCTGCCAAAGCCTGTAGGCAGAGAGCCACAGAGTTAGCTGTTCGCTGCTTCTGGAGGGCCTTCGAGACCAGCACCCTAAAACCAAGATGATTCTGGGGGTGTGACCTGGGCTGCTCCCTCCCCCCACCGGTCTCCCCTCGAGGGGAACCCCCCGGTTGTGGCGGCTATACTCACCAGACCAGGAAGCACAGAAAGAGGCAGGTGACCAGGGCCAAGGCCCGCGGGTACTTCTTCATCTTCTCCTCCTTCTTCCCCCTGCCAGAAGGCGGCACATCCTCCCGGCAGCCGCTACTGCCGAGGCCAAGATGGAGGAGCCGGAGCAGGAGCGCGAGGATGGGACCGAGCGTCCTAAGGGCTGTACCGACCGCGGAGCGACTCCGCGGCGGCTCCCCTTCTGGTTTCTGTCTCCAAGGGCCTCGCAGAGGCGCGAATAGGGACGCTCCTTCACAGGAGGGCTCCAGGGGTTGTCGCTGTTGCTGCGGCCGCCTGCCCGTCCTCGCCCGCCTCCTCCAGCCGCCACTGCCGCCACTGCCGCCCCACAGCTCCCCCGCCCACCTCGGCTCTCGTTCCGTGCTGCCGGCGACCAACGGCCGCAGCGTATTCGCCTTCCAACAGCCAATCGCCCGCAGGGCCGCGACACCTCACACACCGATGAGCTGGAAGCAGACGCGTCACCCACGTCCAGAGGCGCTCCTCCCCCACCAGCCTCCACGCGAGCCACGCCCCTCTCCTATGTCTCCTGCGGCGAAACCGGAGGGAGGAGGGCTTCAAGCCCACAACCCAGCTGTCAACGCTCCGCCCACCTCAACTCCGCCCTCTGTGGCTCACATTTGGGAAGTCCGGGAGAAACCCCGTGACCCTAAACCTTCTTCCTTAAAATGACCCGCCTCTTCGCCTGGCTCGGTCCGAGTGCGCGCAACGCCCTTTGGGAATTGTAGTTTGTCGTTTCTCCCCCTTCCCCAGGCCCCACTCCCAAACCTTCTGTTGCCTCTTCAAGAATCCAGTTTCTATAGAGCGATCAACACTTTCGCTTCTCAGCGAGAACTTTATAACTGTTATACTTAGTTTTCTGGTTTAGAGTACAGCTTGGGGGAAAGTGTAAACTGATAAGGTAAAAACGCGAAAGTTGTACAATAAAATTTAAAAGGCATTTTCACAGCGTCAATAGGCTGGGCCTATTGAGGTAGAAACTGATTGGTAGAAGGAAAGGGATTTGTTAGGATTCTCTCCCCTCTGATTGGATGGAAAAGGCATTCTCTTCTCTCCACCTCGTCAGGAATTTCCCGTCCTACCTCCTCTATGAGGTGGATTGATTCAGTGACTGGGATAATTGGGATGGGAGTGTCAGAGACAGTGCGATTGATTGGCACATGACAGAGCGGAGTTTAGGGCTGTTGTACATAGGGTCGCTATGAGTCGCAGGCGACTCGACGGCACATAACAACAACAACACCTCCTTTCACGGTGGGGACCCACTGGGTCTCTTAGGGGTTGTCAGGCTTTTGGTTCTGTGTTGAAGTTGGTAGGAAAACCTCCAACTTAGGAAGCGAAGCTACTGTAGATGCTCCACCTCTTGGATTTCAGCAAAAGCGGAGAGAATTTCCACATACCTTGCTGACATCTGGAGCAAAAATAAGTAAACATTTTCTTAATTTTTAGTAACCGACACAGTGCCCACCCTATATATTTAGGATACCAAAGCCCCCCGAAAGGTTCGTGTAAGGGACCTTGTGCCTGAGACGCCAGAATGTTTGGCTGTGTTCTCTTCCTAACCGGCACCTGCACGTGACTTTATTGACTTGAAAAGTATCAACTGTAGAGGCTTCGGCTGTGGGTTGGGGGAGTAAGAAGCTGTTCAGCCTCCCTGAATTAATGTATTCCTTCATGTTTTCCGCATTCAAAATCTAACTCAATGCTCTCGAGTCAGAATCGACAGGTAGCTGTATCCTTCATCGGGTTTTCAGTGGCTTTAAACTTCCCAGGAGGAGATTTGCCCACCTTTTTCTCACAGACTTTCCGTTTGGCAGCACAACTCCTTACCCACTAAACCATTAGAGCTCCAACTCTTGAACCACAGAGTAATTAATTTTGGACTCTCACACTAGGAAATAAGTTATTAGAAAATCATTATTAAAATTATTAATTTGTTGTTATGTGCCGTCAAGTCGCTTGTGACTCATAGGGACCCTATGTACAGCAGCCCTAAAACCTCTATTCTGTGCCAACCTCATTGTGTCTGCCACACCTCCCCTTATTACTCCCGTCACTGTATCAATCCATCACTTCAAGGGTCTTCCTCTCTTGAGCTGTCCCTCCACCCTGCCAAGCATGACGTCCCTGTCCAAGGTCATTGCAATATGCTCAAAGTATGTCAGACAAAACCTCAGAATTCTTGCCTACAAGGAGCAGCCTGGTTTCACCCTCTCTAGGTTGAACCTGTTCTCCTAGCAGCCTGTGATATACTCTTCTCCAGCACCACAGCTCAAAGGTATCAATTATCCTTCTATCATTCCTAGTCACTGTGTAGCTTTATGATGCATAGCAAATTAATTGCAAAGACTCTGTCTGGCCTATGGCAGGTGCACCTTAGTCTCCAGACTGACATCGTTGCTCTTCTGTACTCTGGAGAGATCCCTGAAAGCAAACTTACCCAGTGCAATTTGTCTTTTGATTTTCTGGCTGCTGGTACCAAGAGTGTTGATTATGGAGCCAGCAAACTAAAGCTGTGAATAATCTCAATCTCTTTACCATCTATCATGATGCTGCCAATCAGCCCAGTGGTGAGAATCTTTGTTTTCTTGATACTGAGCTCCAATCCATATTGAAATATTATATATAGATATAGATGATAGAGAGATAGAGATATATAATATTCAAACTTTCAATCTATAAGTAGATTCTGAAGAAAGGGAAAGCAAGTAATGTTTAAAAAGAACCAAAAATTTTTTTTGGTTAAAGGTAGCCTAAGACTGAAAATTTAAATTCTGAAAAAAAAAATCCCCTCCATTTATCTTTCCAACTCTTCAATAATAGAATAATAAGCATTGGAGTTTTATTTGTTTCATTTTTCTTTCAAATGTCTTTATATTTTTCAATCGTCTATTTGAAGATGGGACTATTGCTACTGATAGTCCCAATAAAGGAAATATTTTCTAAAAAGTGAGACTTTACTGTTCCATTTCTGAGTAAGATTAGCTGAGTCTTTAATGCTGGGACAGCAATCCTGAAATAGCTGCACAAAGACGCACTGGTTGTCAGAGACCTTGGTTTCAGTCTTTCTTATCTTCTGTAAGAACTTGCACAACATACTTGGTAAATATCTGTTTCATAATCTTGAGAGAAAAAAATGTATTGCTTACTTAGAGTTTTATTTTGTTTTTAGTTCTAAATGAAACAATGCACATTAAAACGCTTAACTCTGAGTATGTTGTTATTGTTGATTGCCGTCAGTTGAGCACAACTTATAGCGACCCTGTGAACAAAATACCTGACACCTTTCTAGAACTATTGTCCTTTCTCAAAGTTCAGAGTTTCCAGAGGCATGTTGTTTAGGAAGTGGATGCCACTGCTCCTTCAACTCTGAGTATAACACAATAGAAAGTGGTAAAAAAAAAAATTAATATCTCACTTCAGGAACCATCATAATCATCACCATTATCCTCATTGCTAGATTTGACTAAAATGCCTTCTTTGTGCCAGTGATAATGCTACATACTGTGTGGATATAGAAATGAAAGGAGATACTGTGATGGAATGGATCACCTTTATATGGCCTTTTTGGCCATGGCCTTTTAATTCCCACCAAATGCCTAGGTGGCACTATGCAAATAAAATGCTCTTGACCAGTTAATGAGATTTGATAATTAGCTAGTAATCCAAATAAAGCCCAAGGCTCCCTTGTGGAGATGGGACTATGCAAATAAGATACATGGGACTTAGCAAGAGGATGTATCCATTTTATTATCCCTCATGAAAATGAAGTATCCTGGAAGTGGACAGGAGAGTACCTTATTACTATGAGGAAGAAGAGACAGGAGCGGAGTGTGTCCTTCGGACTAGGGTTCTCTGTGCTGAAACTTCTACACCTAGAAAACAAAGATCTCTAATAGCAGAGATGGAGGAAGGTGGTTGGATATGGCAGCAAGCATGGCAGTGAACGGACAGCAGCAGAGCTGGAAGACTGGCAGGAGATGGTGTAGGGGGCTTCCCAATGTGGAATGAGAAAGCTGAGAGGCTTTGGACTGGAAGCTTGCTGGCAGAGTGGGGTGCCTCTGGGAATTTCTCAGTGGTGCTAAATAGTTTTGTAATACTTGCCTAAGCAAGACAGAGACTGGACTTGGACAAGAGGTCTAAGGGGCCACCAGTTAGGGAAATGTCGGCCCTTGGACATGACTAAGAAATTACCGTGGTCTATGATCATATCCTTAGTTGTTATTTATATACTGTTACTTCCTTAATAAACCCCACAACTATGTGTCTTCTCCGAATTGTGTGTGGCCTCTGCAGTGAATTATCAAATTCCATAGAGAAATAGATAGTGCCGATAGAAATATGGTTGGTGTCAGAATTGGTAGAAGTTTGAAGAATGAAGATAAGTCTGACCGGAAGTTCAAAGGAATCAGCACTGGACCGATGCTGCTGATAATTAGAGAAAGAGTAGATGTGGAGGTCAGACATCTCTATGTCACCATTTTGACAGACACAATTCCTCTTTTTCCAGTGTGATCATCCATATGATGGGAGTTCAAAAAGCAGAGAGAATGCCAAGGAGGATTGTGCAAGAGGAAAGTGCTTTCCAGAGAAATATTCTGAATGGCCTACAATAAATTCCCATAGAAAGGTATTATTCCAAACAGTTACTGGCCTTCCCTAGGAGCGACACTGTTACTCTTCATTAATAATTCAGTGATGTGAAATGATTAATGTTTAATGTTCTCCTATGGAACAGGCTTCTCCATTGAGTTCAGTTAAATTGTTTGAGTCATTTAAGCTTGACTAAATGGCAGTTTCATAGTGGAAGGAAAAGGCAAAGGCTTTTCAACATCGTCTTGCCTTGAATAGCATCTTATTCTGATCCTTTAAAGACTTATAGACTGACACACTTTAATAGCCTTATCTTACTGTGCAAAAAGATGAGAAATTACTTGATCCATGTAATGATCTTGCCAACTGAGGCCTCATACCAGGATAATGACTGAACAACTGAAGAGGAGTGTTTCCTTCAATTATCCTAGTAATTGCTTCACTTATAAAGATAGTTTAAAAAGAGACATAAAGAGAGAATTTCAGGCAGGGAAAAGAATATTTTAAATTTTAAACTTAATTCAGAAAGCGAGTACTGCTGAGAGAGTTCTAGAAATACTTTCTTAATGCTCAAGTAGAATACTAATCCTTAGCAAATGTTCTTTATTTGCCCCTCTATCTCCATTTCTTTTTTTAAGTTATTATTAATTTCAATGAAAATTTACAGAGACTTTGGATTTCCATTCATTCATTGTTGCACTTTTCTCCCCCCCAACCCTCCCCCCCTAGTACACTACCCTCTTGGAAAAGTAAAATTCTCTCATTGTTTTACAATCCCTCCCCCCAGGCCCACTCCACTATACAGCCTTCTCTTTGGACTCCTGTCATGACAAAAATACCTAATAACATATCCCACTTAAACAGTTTTCTCCCTCATATGTTTTAATGTAGTATACATTATTGAACCCACCTTTCTCAGTCTCCCCCCAACCCCGAAGTCAGTCCTGTTTTACAACAGTAGCACCATGCAGTATTTGTCCTTTTGTGACTGAGATACTTCACTCAGCATAATGTCCTCCAGGGTCACCCATTTATTTTTTTTTTCAGGGTCACCCATTTTGAATAATATTTCATGAGTTCCTTGTTTTTCAATGCAGTGTAGTATTCCATTGTGTGAATATACCACAGCTTCCCTATCCATTCATTTGTTGATAGGCACTTAGATTGTTCCCAACTCCTTGCTATTGTGAACAAAACCGTGATAAACATGGGTGTGCATATATCTGCTTGGATGTCAGTTATGGTCATTTTGGAGTATATTCCCAGTAGTGGAATTGCTGGGTCAAATGGTCATTTCTCTTTTTTTAAAAGCTTCATATATTTTTAAATCATTCTCCTCTGATTTCAAGACTATTTACTATACGGAATGATTACAAAATGTATACATTATAGTGAAGAGTACCAAATAGAACAAACAATATGTCTTAGAGGAAGTGTAATCAGGGTGCAAAGATGGTGAAACATACTCTACCATACTTTGAGCATGTATGTTATCAGGAGGGGCCAGTCTTTGGAAAAAGATAGCATGCTGTGAAGGGTGGAGAGCCAGAGATAGAGAGGAAGACCCTCAGTAAAATGAATTGGCATGGGGACCGCAACACTGGGATCCAGCGTATTGGAGAGCATGTGAACAATGCAGGAAAGGGAAGGTTCAGATCTGCTGTCCACAGGATATGTATGAGTTGTAATCATCTTGATGGTACATAACAACAACAATAACATGCATTATAATATGGTTTACTTTTCTCTATTCTCCATAGAAGTACATTGCTTTTATAGGTTCCATCTCATAGCAACCCTATGTATATAACAGAAATGAAATCCTGCCTGATCCCATATCATACTTGGAATTTCTGCTACATTCAACCCCATTGTTGCAGATATCATCAAGGTATCAATTGATCTTATTAATCTTATGTCTTTGTCTAGGGGTTTGTCCCCTCTTTCTAAGTCAGGACTACAAGGACTCATTTAACCCAGATAATACAATCCGTTTTTTAGACTTCTGAACAACTTGGAGTTGCTGTGATGCTGCACACTGTTCCATAGTCATGTCAAATACCATAATGGTTACCCATTATGCACAATGTTTGGATGAGCTTCCAGACTAATTCATGTTGGGTAGCAGGAGTGGCATCCTTTTCCTAAACTGGATGCCTCTGGAAACTCAACAAACTCTCTAAACTCTCTAAATTAAATTACAGAAATTATGTTAATTATAGAACAGAGTTTAGGTCTTTTCTGGAAAGCTTACCCTGAGTCGTATTCGACTGGACAACACTTAACCATTGCTAAATGAGACTAGTGCTTTTATATCTGGAGGAACATTCTTCCATTTTACACATCACTCTTTGTCAATGTGCTGTATGAAGTAACCTGGGTTTGCTGTGATGCTGAACTTTGTGCCATGGGGATAATCAAATACCATAATGGTTTCCCATTGTGGACAAGGTTTGGTAGAGCTCCAGGTTGTAAAACAGGTTTGGAAGCAGCAGTGGCATCCACTTCCTAAACCACATGTCCTTGGAAACTTTATGAACTTGGAGAAATGATTAGTTATAGAGTCACTATGAACCATCCTCGACTCGACAGCAATCAACAACAACCACCACCACCACCATAGACTAGCACAAAAGAGGAATACCCTCGATGGATCGAATCAGTGACTAGGGTAATGGAGGTGGGTGTGTCAGTGACAACAAGGTTGGCTCAGGATAGAGCAGGCTTCAGAGATGTGTACACAGGGTCGTTATGAGTTGCAAGTGACTTGATGGCACATAACCACCACCACCATAGATGCCAAAAGAACAAACAGACCTGTCTTGGAGTGGGTGAAGGTAATTTACTCCTTGGAAGCAAGGATTTTGAAGCTCCATCTCACATACTTTTGGCATGTTGCCAGGAGGGACCAGTCAGTCCTTAGAGAAGGATATTATGCTTGGAAAGTTGGAGGAACAGCACAAGAGAGAAAGACCCAGGATGAGATGGATTGACTCAATAACTGAGATAATAGGGGTAGGTGTGTTAGAGGCAGTGAGACTGGCTCAAGATAGGGTAGGTTTCAGAGTTATTGTGCATAGGATTGGTATAAGTTACAGTTGACTCAGTGGCACATAACAGCAAACTTCTAAAAAGGAGCCAATAATTGATTTTCAATTGCATCTTCTTTGTCTGAAATGTGGGCAATGAATGACAGAAGTTTACTGTCATGGATTGAATTGTATCCTCCCACTTCAAAAAAAAATATGTGCTGACTTGAGCACACTATAACTCTCAGTATTATGTTAATAATCCTAAGTGTTATAAATCCTAACCTCTATAAAGTTAACAAGGCAAGGCCAAAGGTAGTTATGTAGCAATGTGATAGTTCCTTATATTATGATCTGAGATGTGATCAGCTAATAAGGATGTAAGGGTACATGTTACACACTTTCTTAGGCCACAGTTCTCATTTGATGCAAGAAGAATTTCCCTGAATGGGTTGTACTGAGTTTTATTTTATAAGAACTAAAAGGAGAGAGAAATAAACAGAGATGGAAACCCTCCAGACCATAAGAAACTCAGAACCAAGATAGGTGCATATGCTTTTAACTCAGATTCCTGCAATGAAAACATTACTAGAACCAGGAGAAACATAGAAAGGTTTCCCCAAATTCCCTGGAATTTGCACTTCCAGCTTCCAAACTTGGGAGAAAAATAAGTGTTTAAAGCCATCCACTTATGGAAGCTCAGTAACAGCCGCACTAAATTACATAAAATTATATCACAAATGTCCTTTGTAATATTTTAATAACTGTTTCAGTCTAATTGTTGTTTGTGAAAAATCTATATACTTTATTTTACCTTTAAAAATAGTCAGACTCTTGAGACCAGAAGTCTGCTTACTACTTTAAAATGGATTAAAATAGACAATCTTAGAAAGTGGTTGTTATGGGCCCTCAAGTCGACCACAACTCACAGTAACCCTATGAAAAGCAGCCCTGAACCTTGTTCTATCCTGAACCAGTCTCACCATCTATTCTCCTGATCTTATTGCCACAGTCATTGTGTCAGTCCGTCTCATTAAGGGTCTTTCTCTCTTGCACTGGCCTTTTACTCATCTAAGCATCATGTCTGTCTGCAAGGACTGGCTCCTTCTCACAATATCCCCATAGCATGTAAGATGGATTTTCATCATCCTTGCTTCCAAGAAGCACCCTGGATTCACTTTTTCTCCAAGACAGACATGTTCTCTTGACAGTCCATGAGCTATCCCATATTCTTCTCCAACATCACAACTCAAAAGCACAAATTTTTCCATCATCCTTAATCATTGTCCAGCTTTCAGATGCATAGTCAGCAATTGAGAAGACCATGGCTAAGACCCTTAGTCCTTAGACTGACATCATTGTTATTTAGCACTCGAGATAGGTCCTTGACAGCAAATTTCCCCAATGCAACTCATCTTTTGATTTTCTGATTGTTGATGTCAAGGCTGTTGATTGTGGATTCGAGCAAGATGAAATTGTTAACAACTTCAATCCTTTCTCCATATATTATGATTCTACTTATAGTGAACATCTTAGTATACTGACCTGGTAGTGAAGATTTTTGTTTTCATGATATTGGGATGCAATCCATGTTGAAGGCTATAAACCTTGAACTTTTGCAGCAAGTGCTTCAAGTTCTTTTCACTTTTGGCAATCAATGTGTCATCTCCGTAACACAGACTGTTCGTGAATCGTCCGCATTGCTCTTCATAAAGTCTGGCCTCTCAAATGATCTGTTTATTTAGCATGTGGTATTGTTGTTAAGTGCCATCAAGTCATAGACGACTCAAAGCGACCCTATGAAAGAAAGACCTGAACAATTGTGTAACTTTCATCGTTTCTCTAAGTTCATGGAGTTTCTGGAGGGAAACTATTTCAGAAGTGGATGCCAATTCTGCTTCTAAGCCTATTTTAATCTGGGAACTCCACCAAGCACTGTCCATCATGGCTAACCATTATCGCATTTGACACATCAGTGTCACAATGTTTAGCATCATAGAAACCATGACTTACCTAAGCCAATTGACAGAATAGTGCTATTTTTCGCATATAGATTGAAAGTATATGGAAAAATGATACATCCCTGATACACTTTCTTGATTTTGAACCATGCAGTATTCTCTTGCTTTATTCAGACAACAGCTTCTTGGTCTAGGAATAGGTTTCACATGAGCACAGTCAAGTGTTCTGGGATTCCCATTCTTCTCTATATTAGCCATAATTTATTGTTAGGCATCCTTCTGGTACTCTCTGTTTTCAGCCAAGATCCATCTGATATCAGCAATGGTATCACTAGTGCCAGGGTCTCTTCTAAATCTGGCTTGTATTTCTGGCAATTCTCTGTTGATGTACTATTTAGCTGTTTTTTTATAATCTTCAGCAAGATTTTGCTTGCATGTAATATTAATGATATTGTTTGATCATTTACACATTCTCTTGGATGGCCTGTTTTGGTATGAGAATAATATGGATCTCTTCCCATCAATAAGATGGTAGAGCAGAAGACTGCAGGCAGGCAGGATCATGGATAAAGGTGGGAGGAATGAGTGACAAAACTCAAAACCATTAAAAGGTAGATCTTACTGGTCCAAAAGAGATTGCTGGAACTTCCAGGACTTTGGCTTTGAACCTGGAACAAAAAACAGCCCTATGTCTCAACTTTCAGCCAAGTAGTAGATAGGCCTATAAGGTGATCAATAACACCAGGGAGTAAGGTGCTCACTCCCTGAAATAATTAACTATGTGGGGTTCCAAAAGCAGCATTTACCAAAAGATAAAGCCCTTTAGGAAGGAGAAGACAGGATAGAAGGACATATGGAAATGAGAATTATAGGGAGGAACCAGGAAGAATGTCATTATATTTTGTGTCTTGTGATTTATGTTATAAAACAAAATGTGTATAAATTATTGAATGAAAACAAATTTACTCCATAAACATTCACTTAAATCACAATAAAAAGCAATAGATCAAATAAACTTTTAGAAGTAAAAGAAAAGAAAATCAATCTTTAAAAAACTAACTAAATTTAAAAAAATACTAAAATTTCATGGGTTGCCACAGACTGCCAAAGAGTAAGTAGCAAGTGCAGAACAAGTCTGAAAATCTCTGCTTAGATACTGCATGTTTCCTGGATGCAGAGAGCTATTTTATTTATTTAGTTTCAGTAAAGATTTATTGAACATAATTACTTCTTCAGATTACGCAGGAATAATTTGAATCCAGGAAAATCTAGCCACACACAAATCAGAAGATAAGCTCGGGGTGGGGGGGAGCTAATTTGGTAATTTGTAATAAGTAGAAAAGATGTTGAGCCACAGAGTCAAAGCTAGTCAATTGCACATAAATAACACCCATCCTAGAGGCTTGCTTTTGCTGAGAATTTAAATTATAAAAAAGATTGCCATTCAGTGTGATTGCTGTTTTTAGGTGCTGTCAACTAGGACTCATAGGAACCCTATAAACAATGGATATGAACCCTGTCCTGTGTTGTCATCACAATCTCTGACACACTGGAGCACATTGCTGCAGTCACTGTCAATCCACCTGCTTAAGAGTCTTCCTCTCCTTCGCCTCCCTCTACCTTTCCAACCACAATGTCCTTCTCCAAGGAATACCCGCTAGCAATAACCTAAAGTATGTGAGATGAAGCTTGCCATCCTTGCCTCTAAGGAGCACTTTCACTGCTTTCTTGAAGTCATGTCTGTCTGTTGTTTTGGCTATTCAGCACTTTTCTGCGACACCAGAGCTCAAAGGCACCAATTCCTCTGTATCCTTACTCATTGTCTACTTTCTGGATGCATAATAAATGACTGAAAAGACCATGGCCTGAATCAGGTATATCTTAGTCCTCAAACTACCATAATTTCTCCTTAATAATTTGTATTAATATTATCCATATGCATACAAGAAAGACCTGTTAACATGGCTATTATTCTATTATTCTATAGGAGTGCCACTCCTGCTTCCATTAGGTACTAACAGTTAAAGTCAATTCCATTTTGCAGTCTTGAAATTGACCAGACATGCAATCAAGCTCCAATAATGATAATTGGTGACTGGAACACAAAAGTTGGAAACAATGAAGAAGGAAGGGTAGGTGGAAACTACAGACTTGGTGACAGAAATGAGGTTGGAAATAGAATGATTAAATTTTGTACATACAAGGATTTATTAATTTCAAATACCTTTTTAAAAAACACAAATGATAACTTTACACCTGGACCTCACCAGATGGACTACATAGGGATTAGATTGCTTCAATGTGGTTAGACAAATCAAATAAAGAAAAAAATATCTCTCAGGGCCTTGTTTTTTGTGGATTTTTTTAAAATGATATGTTAGATACTGTGAATGGCCTTTTCATAGAGGGATCTTATAGTCTACTTGAGAGCTAGAACACAATATGTGAGTATTAAATAAAATGACATGACAGCAGAGCACAGGCACTTCAGAAACATCAAGCAGCAAGCGCAGTCTGGTGAGGGTTCTGAGCCATAAAAGTACAGAGTGGAGGGCTAAGTTGTGAACAATCAACTGGCTTTGACTATAGAAGGCTCCTTTACCAGATAAATATTTAAGTCCTATTGGAGATTTCTGCATTAAAGCAGGGGCATAGTGAAGGTAATGTTCTGACATTAAAAGATAAAGATCTGACAGCCTGATACAGGAGCTAGTACAGGCCACAAGAAGGCCTAATGGCTCAAGTTAAACACTTGTCTGCTAACGGAAAGATTGGCTGTTAGAATCTACTCAGTGGCTCTGCACAAAAAAGAGCTGACAATTTGCTCCTATAAATAACAAAAACAAGAAATTCTCTGGGGCAGCTTTGGTCTGTCCTGTGGGGTTGACATGAGTCAAAATCGACTCAATAATACCTAATACCACCACCACTAAAGACCACAGTAGTCTGACCTTCAACTGTGTTATGTTGCCTTCAGTTACTTCTTTTCTTTCTGTATATTGAATCTTTACCTGCTAGACACTTCCTTAAGCTCAATACTGTGCTGCTAAACATGATTCTGTATCATCTCCAATGGTTCAAATCCACCAACTGCTCCAAGGGAGAAAAATGGACAGTTTCCTTCCATCAGGATTTACAACATTGGCAATCTCGTGAAAGAACTGACTCCACAACAGTGAGTTTAAGTTTGAGGGATAAATCCAAACTCACATTTCCTGCTGACTTTCTGATTCATGTAATGGCCATACATGGGCTCCTTTACAAGCTGAATCATCTTGGATGTTTCTTTATCAACCATATATAATCATTGCCTTCCTCCAACTTGTTACATTATTATCCTACAAAATTCAAGTAAATAGGGCTCTGGTGCTTAGTCCATAGGGATTCACACTGCTAACCCAAAGTTCAACTCCCCTATCTTGTCTTAGGGGGAAAGATGGGCTATCTCCTCCGCTGTGACTCACCCAGCCTTGGACTCACAGAGGAGGGTCATCTATGTGTTAGTTCCCACTGGATCCCAATGAGTTGAACTGAAACTCATCTGTCTTCAAAATAGACAATGTAACACAGAAATAGATTAAGTTTTGAATCAAATTTAAGTTTTTTAAAAGAGCACATATTAGCTTTTATTATTTGAAGAATAAACAGAACTCAATAAGCAAAAATAATTAGTTGGTGATTCTTCATCCGTTAAGGGATGGAATGTTCAGACTGTCCTAGAGAAGCAGTTTTTCCTTTGCTTTTAAAATCTCCATCCAATTCTAACTTTGCCTCCCAAAGATGCCACAGAATCAATGCTCCATTTCAAGTGGTAGTTTAAATATTTTTCAGCTAGGGAACCAAAGCATGCTGTTCTATGCACAAACCTACCTATAAAAAAGCAGGGGAGGGGAAGGGGTATTAAGAGGGGACAAATAGTACGAAATGTCTATTTATAATTTGGAACATGGATTTCCAAAAGAGCAAACAAATCTCTCTTGGAAGAAGTTCAGCCAGAGTGTTCCTTAGGAGCAAGGCTGGTGAGTCTGGAGCTCATTTACTTTGGACATATTATCAGGAGAGGCTAGTCCCTGGAAAAAAAGCATTATGCTTAGAAAGTATAGGATCAAATAGAGGAAAACTCTCAATGAACTGAGTTGACACGGTGACTGTAACAACGGGCCAAAGAACAGCAGAGTTTGCGAGGATGGCACAGAATCAGGCAGGGTTCAGCACTTAACAACACATGTCATGAAAATTTTTAAATGTTGAGTACAGGTTAACCTTTCCCTCCAACTGATTTCATTCCTTTTTGTGTCTCTATTGCTATTGGTGTTACATTTATGTATCCTGTTAGGTTGAGACTGACCTTTTAGTGGGTTTTTAGAGGCTGTAAATCACACAGGAAAGTTACCATCTTTCTTGTGCAAAAGCCTCTGGTAGACTCAAAACTGCATGCTTTTGGGTTGGCAGTGCAGCTCCTTACCACTAGGCCTCCCGAACTCTATCAGTCATGTTAAATCCCCTGATTTAGCTTTCAGTGATTTTCAGGGAACTTCAGTTCTATCTGGCTTTTATTCTGGGAGCATCAGATATCACTGGGCTGCAGCTGTCTCTGTCTAAGAGTCTTTTTAGACATATTCTACCCCAGCAATATATGACACCAATGATGTTATTGTTGTGTGTGGTTGAGTTGACCTTCCAGCAAGTTTTCAGAGGCTGTAAATCACATGAGAGGAGACTGCCCATCTTTGTTCTGCTGAGCATCTGGTGGACTCAAGCTGCTTTCATTTGGGTTGGCAGCATAACTCTTTACTCACAAGGCCATGAGAGCCACTGAAGGGGACAGATAATTTTGTAACTAAATCAAACATGTCAAAGCTTGGTCATCAAATAGTGTAGACTTAAGTTTGTGAAGTACATCATAGATATGTAGAGATAGCTGCTATGATGTCATGATGATTGTCATGGATTGAATGGTATCTCCCTTCTACCCCCCTCTACCACCCCCTGCCAAATGTGTATGTAATCATGTAATGTGGAAATTTTGTAATGATCTCCTTGATCTGATAAGGCAAGCAACTGTAAAAAAAAAAAAATCAAGGGTAGGATGCAACAAGGAATCCCATCCAATCCTAATCTGATTTAAGGAAAATTTACCTGCATGTGGGAACTTTCCCAGGATTCTCACAAGTGATAAAAGAAAAATTAAAAAGTTAAAAAAAAAAGAGGGGAACTTCAGTGTCGCCAAGACAGAAGAGACCAGAGCAGAGATCAGCCTTTGAACTTGGGTTTCTCTGCCAGGAAACTTCCAGAACCAGAGGACATAGAAAGAAAGCAAGCTTCTGCTACAGCTGGTACACTGAATTCATACTTCTAGACTCCTAAAAGGAACCTCTGGTGGTATAGTGGTAGACAGTTATGCTGTTAACCCAAAGGTGGGACTCTTTGGCAGTTCGAACCCACCGGTAGTTACAGGGGAAAGGTGGATAATCTTCTCCACTGTGATTTACAGCCTCTGAAAACCCACGGGAGGGTCATGAATCAGTTCTAATTCAATAGCAGTTAGGGTGAGTGAGAGTGAGCCTCCTAAACTATAAGAATAAATTTGTCAAGTTTACTCACTCCTGGCATCTCTATGATAGTAGCACTAGATAATTAAGACTGTCCTTATGTACAATAGAATGAAGTGTTGTCCGGTCCTAAGCCAACCTCGTGTTTGCTGTTTTATTTGAGCCCATTGTTGCAGCTGTTATGCTAATCCATCTCACCGAGAGACTCCCATATCCTTTCTGGTCCTCTACTGCTGCACCAAACTTCATCTAACAATTGGTCTCTCCCGATGACATATACAAACCGAGCAAGTTGGACAGTGTTCTATTATGAACCATAAGCTTTTCACTGGCTAGTTTCCAGAAGTAAGTCCCCAGGCATTTCTTCATATCTGTGTTAGTCTAGAAACTCTGGTGAAATCTGTCCACCATGGGTGGCCCTGTTGATATTTGAAATACTGGAGGCATCACAGAAAAATACAAGCCCCACAATATGATAAACTGACCGATGGCTGATGCATATGGTAAGAATTGTTAAATTTCACAAATATTTCTCTAAGGCTACATCAGTTTGCTTTATGTATAAGAAAATGAGTAAGATACATTGTTAGAAGGAATTGGCTTTTATTCAAGGTCTGCTTTTTTCATGATCAACAAATAGAGTATCTGATCTTTATCAGAGCAAGGAGCCATGCTATCCAAGGTTTCTGTGTAGTTAACCATTTAGGAACTGGATTCACATTTATTGTTCTTGGTGATTTCCTGAATCATGCAAGGATCTTCAGGGCACAGTGGTGTGCTATGTGTGTGGTTAGTGTTTTTTAGACTTTGTTGAATTGGGAGATTCTATTAAAGCAGGGTTTCTGAACCTTGGTGCTTCTGACTTTTTGCTGGAGTAGGGGTAGTGATTGTCAATACAGGTTTGTCTATTGTAGGATGTTTACAACATCTCTGGCCTTTATCTACTAGTGCCAGTACCACCTCCTTTTTCCAGTGTGACAACAAAAAATTTTTCAGATATTGCCAAATATCCCCTATGAAAAAACTGCGGTGGTTACTTAAACCTGAGTTTTAATGATTTCATATATATATATATAATTTTTAACTTGTTAATACTTTTTCTTGACCTTTTTTTGGCATATGTGATACTATTAAGTACGCTGTTGCTGTCTACCATCAAGTTGGAACCTATCCGTAGCTGCTCTTCCAGTGGATTTTCAAAGGCAGTGAATTGCATGGGAGAAACTTGCTCATCTTTTTCAGCTGGCAAATTTGAACTGCGTAGTGTTGCGTTGCCAGTACAATTCTTTATAGTGGCATTTATCTCTACTAAGAAGGCTGCTACATAAGAGAAAGACAAGAGGTCTCTACCTATAAAGGTTTAGAACTCCAGATACTCAATGGAAGATTTCTATGAGGTGGAATACAGTGGAAAGAAGGCCTAGAAAAAGGAACATGAATAGAAAGTCAGGCAAAGAAGCTAATTCATGGAGAAAAAGAGTTCTAATTTATACAGGAAAAATTTGAAGTGATTATAGGATATTCAGTTGTTTTGAAGAGAGGTTGAGATAGGAGCCTAACATAGAATTCTTCAGAGCTGAAATGCTGACGTATGCAAGAAAAAAATGAGAAGATTGATGATTTAAGTTTCACGTGAAAGTAGATTTAAAGTCACTGATGTCTTGAAGAGAAAAAAACCAACTGAGAGCAGGGATAGTTGAGAGGATTTGAGTGTGAGACGAATGCTGGTGACACAATAGTTATGCATTCAACCGCTAACCAAAAAATTTCACTCAGCTAACCAATTCACTCAGCGTCTCCATGGAGGAAAAACCTAGTTACCTGCTTCAGTAAAGATTGCAGCCCAGAAAACCTTAACAAGAAGTTCTCCTGTTACCTGAAATCTTTGTGACACAAAAGGTAAATCAATGCCCACTATTATGGATTGAAAGATGCCTCCTAATTTGACTAAGCTATGATTCTCAGTGATTTGGCAGTTATATGATGATATAATGTTGTTAGTTATGTAACAATTATCCTCTATCTGTGATGGGTTGTATACCCTAACATCCTTGTGTCTAGTTAATGAAGATCAAGTTATGTTAGGTGTCTAGTTAATGAAGATCAAGTTATGTTAGGTTATGAGGCAGATTAGGGTGGAATCTGGCACCTTCACTCACACCACAGACCTCATTCAATGTAAGGGGAGTTTTCTGGAATATCACCTACATCATTCTTTAATTTTACAAGAGATAAAAGGAGGAATAAGGTAGCAGAAGAGGGACTTCATGCCACTAAGAAAGAAGAGCTGCAAACAAAGTAGGTTCTTTGGTCCCAAGGTCTAACCAGTGACAAACTCCTAAATAAGCCCTGGGTAAGACTGATTTCAAGACGCTTGGAGATCTTTAAGCACACTAGTTTCACAGATATTGGAAAGAGAAAAAGACCTTTTCCAGAGCTGACAAAGAAATCTTTTCCCTAGAGCTGGCATCATGGATTTGGACTGGTGGCACAGTTCATATATAATTTTAATGCTAGCCCGGTGGCCACAGCTCTCTGGAGATTCAAATCTACCAGCTTCTCTGTGGGAGAAAGATGGGCAATTCCTTTCATTGAATCCATAGTCTCAGAAACCCAAAGGAGGGAGTAACTTTTGACTGGACAGTAATGAATTGACATGTGAGCCTTTTAAACAATGAGAATAAATTTCTGTTTGTTAAAGCCCCAAATGAAAGAGGAAAAGATAGTGGAAAGTTATGCTACCAAACCCAAGGTGGGTGATTTTAATCTGTGGTCCTCAGACCTGGTTTACTTTGTTTTTTTGTGTGGGTTTTTTTCCCCCAAACATTCTTCTAAGTGGTATAGCATTTGTCTGTGTGTTGTTGTACAGAGGTTACTCGTGGTTTCCGTGATGCTGAACACTGTGACACTGATATGTCAAATGTGAGAATGGTTACCCATGGTGGACAGTGTTTGGTGGAGCTCCCTGATTGAAACAAGCTTGGAAGCAGAAGTGGTATACATTTCTGAAATGGTTTGTCTCCGGAAACTCTATGAACAGTGCTCAGGCCTTTCGTTCGTAAGGTCACTATGAGTCATCTATGACTCGATGGCACTTAACAACAACAAAAACATTTCAAATTATTATTGCAGATAATTGGTGGAAAAGAAGTCGATGGGTTTGTGGATTCGAGCTGAGAGGTATAAGGAAGAGGCATCTAACAACTTACTAGAGTTTAGATGACCATGTATTCTAATAGAACTCCTCAGCAAGATCTACTGAAGATTGGCTGTGGGCACCTCTTCCTTATACTCAATAACTAGTTCCTAGAGTCAAAGGGAAAGTGTGTCCAGCATAACACTCACTAAACTCCTTGCCCTCCAGGAGGAAACAACCAATAGCTGACCCTCTAGCAAGTTTTCTGAGGCTGTCAATTCAATGAGAGGAAGTTGCCCATTTTTTCCCCCACAGATGGGCCAGAGAGGCTTCACTTTAGGTTAGCAGCACAACTCCCTACAGATCAAGCCACCAGAGAACCAACATGATTAAGAATGTCAAATAATCCTTATTCTGCTATTTGCTCTCACTATCAGCATATTGTTGTTGTTATACTTTCAAGTGGGGACCAACCCATAACCGACCCTCTAGAGAATTTTCAAGGGGTAGAAATTGCACAAGAGGAGACTGCTCATCTTTGTCCACCGAGAAGCTGGTGGATTTGAACCATGCCTTTGAGTTGGCAGTACAGCTTCTTATCACTAGGCCACCGAAGCTCCCTGACCACTTTAGAATGGGTCAGATGAGTCAATTCCCTGGAATTACAGTAAAAGTTAGAAGGATGGTCAATAGGGAAATTGCATGGCTTAAATCTAGACACAGATAGGCATTGATTCAGGTTTTTATCTCTAGATTTATAGTCAATTAGGAAATGTCTGCTTTCAACATTTTTTACATTAAACATTACTATACTAACATTCCACACAACAGGCAATTGAAATTTTCTTTTTCTATTCTGAGATTAAGATGAATTCTACGTCTCCTGATAGCTAGGGCAAAAAGTCAAACCAGGTTTATTTTCGTTATCAAACAAAAGGACTCTGAGAAGAATGGGAATCCCAGAAAACTTGATTGTGCTTATTCAAAACCTATACTTGAACCAGGAAGCAGTCATCAGAACAGAGCAGGGAAACACTGCATTGCTTAAAACTGGGAAGGGTATACACCAGGAATGTGTTCTATGTCCATACCTTTTCAATCTATATGCAGAACAGATCATCCGGGAGGCTGGGCTCTATGAGGTCTGTGGCACCAGGACTGGAGGAAGACTCATCAACAACCTACATTATGAAGATGACACAGCTCTGCTCAAACTGAGGAGGACCAGAAGCGTTGGAGAAAGTCAAGGTCTGCAGCCTTCAATATGGATTGAAGCTCAACATCAAGAAAACAAAGAAAGCTGGACAATGTCTAAGGATGATAGAAGGAGAATTGATGCCTTTGAACTGTGGTTTTGGAGAAGAGTATTAAATATACCATGGACTGCTAAGAGAGTGAATAGGTTCATCCTTGAGAGGGTTAAACCATGCTGCTCCTTGGAGGCAAGGATTCTGAGACTCCATCTGACATACTTTGGATATGTTGCAAGGAGGGACCAGTCCTTGGAGAGGAACGTCATGCTTGGGAGGGTGGAGGGACAGTGCAGGAGAGGAAGACCCTCTATGAGATGGATTGATTCAGTGACTGGGGTAATGGGAAGAGGTGTGTCAGAGACAGTGAGATTGGCACAAGATAGAGCAGGGTTTAGGGCTGTTGTACATATGGTGTCTATGAGTCGCAGATGACTCAATGGCATATAGCAACAACAATATACTATTGGTGTAAAACACATGTTTAGTGGAAATATTTTGAAACATGGACAATGTATTTTGAATTTCTATATACTGTATTTATGTACCATGATGCCAATTTCTAGAATGGTAGATTCAATTTATGAAAGATAAATAAAACATCTACTTAGCTGTGCTAGATTTTCAGTTATATTCTTTGTGTTATCAGTTTTCTTTGACAGGTTTCAACTCTAAATTTGTCTTGTATTGGAATTCCCTCTAAAGGCATAGAGGGCTTTAGCAGAAGAGCCCTGGAATCTGTACTTAACAAAAACCAATTGCCATTAAGTCAATTCAGATTCATGGAGACCCCTTGTATGTCAGGGTAGTAGAACTCTGCACCTAAAGTTTCAATGGATGATTTAATGGAAATAGATCACCAAGTCTTCTGAGTTGTTTCTTGGTGGTCTATAATCTCTAGCCTTCCAATCAGAAGTCAAGCATATTCCTCATTTCCATTATCCAGGAACCTATTGTTGGATAAACTTGAAGACACTAACCTAATCCTGAGGGCTTTGAGCTGTTGTTTTTCTAAACCTAAGTAACACAACCTGTTAGTACTGTATTAAAAATAATGGTTGCAGAGAAACTTGAGAAGTATTTCTATTCTTATTTCATTTAATGCTTCATTTGCAGCACCACTGATTAACAATTCATTCCTGCTAGAATATTAACTATATCTTTTTAACTCTATCCCTGCAACTTGTACATTTTCTGAGGTCAGAGTTTCATCTTTCATGTATTCTCCTTACAGATGGAAAGCAGGTGCAAAATAGGTGCACAACACATATATGTTGTGCTGAAATCCAATTGTGACTCACTGACAAAGTGGAGTGATAAATGATAATTATGTTGGCACAGCCTTTTTTATGTTATACTTAGAGATCCTTCTACTAGCATCAGTCTTCCAAAATACAATTACCATCACTCATAGTTTCTTATTTTGCAAAGATGCATAGAAGATAGCAGAAATGGCTTTCCACCAATCTTTTCTCTGTTATATACTTTGTATTCCTGCCTTGTTTGCTTTTTTCCTAAACTCTCCCTGTCAGTTCTTTTTTGTCTTTTCACTTCCAAATAATAGTTTTATGCCTATATTTGTAACGATATATAGCCTAGAATATAAATCTCAGTGAGACAGGGATCAACTTAGCAGAGTTTTCTGATCTTGGTGAGAATATTAATAAAATATGTAGCAGATCATAAAATAAACCATCTCAATGATGAACATGGGGCCTTTCTTTCTCCTATCACAGAACCAATGATCCTTTCTCTCTCACCTAAAAATAGGCCTGAGCCTGGCCCCCTGTAACTCACCTAGCCTTTGCAGCAACAATAGGCTGCAGCTGTCTTAACTATAGGTGAATGAATGTCAGTGCTTCTATGGAGTGTAACAGGTTTCTCCTCATATGTGACCTTTCTCGTCCTGGGTTTGTAGTTTGGCTAAGATTATTTGCTAAGCCACAATCTTGCAAAGGGAATAGATAACACGCTATGAAAATAAAGTATGTAAAATTCTCACAAGGATTGAACAGTTTACTAGGTGAACACATAACATAATTGGGTGGTTGCAATTCATATTAGGTGACCATTGCCTACTGAGGAGACTAGGCAGTTTGTAGTCTTAGTTGGCTTATAACAGGTGAAGAATTGGTGGCCTAATGATAAGGAATTGCACTGCCAGCCCTAAAGCATGTTGTTTGAATCCACCAGCTGCTCTGGGGAAGAAAGATGATCAGTTCCCTCTCGTGCAAATTACAGCCTTTGAAAACATGCTTGAGGTTCTGAACTGGAGGTACCACCAACATCAACAATAATCCCACAAAGGTTGAGAGGCACAGTGCTACAATCAAGAGGAGTCAGGAAAAGAATATTTTCTTTGAACCTGAGGTCCCTAATCTTAGCAGCCCCTAGACTGAGGAGAGAAAAAGAGCTGTAACACTGGAGATGGTAGTAGCAATATGAGTAAACCTGTGAACTGGCACAAAGGCACATCAGTGAGCTCCTCAGTCCATGGGGTGAGGTGACTGCAGTGGACTTGCTAAGCACCTTCAAGGCAGGAGGCTTGCTGGAGGAGCAGCATACCTCCTGGCCCTTGGTGGGCAGTATAAAGAACTGTAAAAATAGCTTAGCCAATTTGGCGTTTCCTCAAAAAAGCTGAACATAGAAATTCCATATGACTCAGTTATTCTACTGCTTGGAATATACCCTGAGAAAATGAGAACTGAGGCACAAATGGAGACTTTTATGTCAATGTTCATAACAGCGTTATTCACCACTGCAAGAATGTGGAAACAGCCCATATGTCCAGCCACAATGGAATGGATTGAGAAATCATGGTTCATTCACATGATGGAATACTATACATCCTGCAGGAGCAATGATTTTGTGAATTACTACCTAACTTAGGAGGGACTGGAAAGCATTATGCTGAGTGATCTAACTCAGACTCAGATGGACAAATACTGTATAAGACCGTTAATGTAGAAATAGTTAACTAGTTAAACGTGTATGAGGTTCCAAGAGGGGGTGGGGGGAGCACAGGGATGAAGATGGATGGGGGGGTGTAATCATTGGGTCACATAATTGGATAGGTGGAGGGAAGAATGTGTTAAGGAAATAGGAAAGAGCACATGTGAAAAACAATGTATATGGGATTTGTAAGTAAACCAGAATAAAATAAAATGTTTAACAACAGCAACAACAACAACAAAAACTAGCCTACACAGGGAAGAGGTTGAAAGAAGGCTAACATAGCTGAGAGAAGAGCCTGTTAGACCAGCCATGAATGAAACCTGGCAGAGATGGTCAGGCCAAGATCGAGGTCCACCTTTGGGCATAGTGGAGAGAAAGCTGTCCTAGTTGGAGGTTGTCCTGATTGATGAGCTATATCCTGTTTCCTGAGTTGTATCACGTTGTTATTGTTGTTGTTGTTGTTGTTGTTATGTGCTATCGAGTCATAGACTCATAGTGACCCTATGAACTAAAAACCTGAACATTTGTATAACTCTCATCATTTCTCCAACTTCATAGAGTTTCCGAAGGCAAGCTTCTCTATAAACCACACAATCGTCAATATGGTTTGTGTGTTTATGTGGCCACAACAGATTATTGAACCCATCAGTGAAGTAGAGATTGCCATGGGGAGGATGACTTGTGTCAAAATTGGTAAAATTAAGAGTAAAGAAAATGTTGATGCTGCTGCTTTTCATCTCCCCCGCCTCTTGAGTTGGGATGTCTTCTAACTTTACTACTTACACTGTAGCAGCTTGTGTTTTCCAAATACAGTTACAGAAATATTTTGATTCCCATTGTTCTTCTGAAATCTTACCACAACTCTTCCATGAAAAATAGGCAGCCTTTGTACCACCTCAGAGTGGTGGAAGTGATGTTATGTGCCTGTCTCTCTCTTATTAGACACTTTCCTTCAAACCCAGATGCCATATTGTAAGGAAGCTCAGGTTACATGGCCATTTCCTTTTGCTTGGATCCACAATCAACGCAGTTGGTACCAGCAGCAGGAGATATATTGCATTCAGGGACCTCTTCAAATTATTGTGGCGAAAATAATGTCAGTTAGAAGACTAAGGTGTGCCTGATTCAGGTCATGGTCTTTTCAATCACTTGCTATGTGTCTGAGAGCTGGAAAATTAATAAGGATGACAGAAGAAGAATTGATGCCTTGGAGTTGTGGTGTTGGAAAAGAAAAGTGAGTAGCCCATGGGTTGCCAAAAGAACAAATAAGTATGTATTGGAGAAAGTACAACCAGAGTGCTCCTTGGAGGCAAAGATGACAAAGCTTTGTCTCATACACTTTAAGCATGATGCTAAGATAGACTGTTCCTTAGAGAGGGATATCATGCTTGGAAAAATGGAAGGTCAGTAAAAGACAGACATCCCAATGAGATGGATTGACACAGTGACGGCAGCCATGGGCTCAAGTGTGACAGAAATGATGAGGATGGCACAGGGTTCAGATCTGTTGTTTAAAGGATCATACCTGATGGCCTAACAAAATAAGGATGATAGCTGTAGGACAAAAGTCAAAGTTGAGGGAAGGATAGATAATTAGCAGACTATGTGAGAGGACTAGCGAAAATGAGCTTCTGCAAAATATACAATCCCAGATGGTGACATCATATTTTCACCATTTCTCTCTATATTCTTCACCTTTTCCCTCACTCAACCATGCAGCGTGTCTTCAGCTTCTTTTCTAAGAAACACACACACACACCTCTTCAAATCCTGCTACATTTTATCAAGAGCGTAATATCTTATTTCAGTGCAAGTGTGTTTTCATGATAAAAATTAACTCTTCCCAGGCAAGGACATAAGGAAAATAAAAGTGGTGAAGAAGGGACTGCAAGGATAAAACGCTCGAGGTATTCAGAGAGGAGAGGGAGGGAGGAGGCAAGTGGAGCAAAAAATTGAAGAAAGACAAAAGCCTTAATGGATTATCTCCCGCAGAGGGAATATGTTTCCCTCACCATGCATGTGTATGTGTGTGTGATGCTTAAGGTGCAAACAGCAAAGAGGGTAAACCAAGGCATAGAGTCATGCTCCTTTTATTAAGGGCAAAAAGCTCTGATTATGTTAAGAGAGAGCTAGCTATGCGACTATCCAGAGTTATAGAAGGCAATGATGGAAAGGTAGCTTGGGGCAGATTACTAAAGATTTTTAATGCCTTTTTAAGACCCACCACCACCAGTTGCACAGATTTCCTTACCTGGGGACTCCTCTTATGTTGCTGTTGTTGTTATGTGCTGTCAAGTCAGAACCAACTCATAGCTAACCCTCCAGCATGTTTTCAGAGGCAGTAAATCACATGGGAAGATATTTCCCATCCTTCTCCTGTGAAGCAGCTCATGAAGTCGAACCATGTGCCTTTGGGATTAGAGCTGAGCTCCTCACCACTGGGCAACCAGAACTCCCTGCAAAGGGCCGGGGCTTGGCTGATTGTTTCTATTCCCTTTCAAGAAAAGCAATGACTAAATCTTGCAAAAAAGTACCTAACAGAGAACACATCTCTCAAAGCTCCACAGATGGTTTCTGTGCAGTAGAAGAGCTAATTTACCTGACAGAAGAAGAGTTTATTCCCAGAGAAGGAATTAGTCATTTTGTTGTCGTTGTGGTTTTGTTGCTGTTTTGGGTTTTGTTTTGTTTTTTAAAAAAGAGGCACACA
>NW_006399807.1:17288088-17290146 GCF_000299155.1 Elephantulus edwardii | reverse complement strand
TTGTATACTATCGAGATGGAACTTCCCCATAGCTGACCCTCCAGTGAATTTTCAGAGGCAGTAAGTAACGGATTTAATAATGGATTTAAGCCACCAGAGCTCCCTAGAAATGCAGACAGGTCATCCTCTGAAGTCGTCAGAAGACTTAGACATTATTTCTTTAATGGTAACAATATTTTTATTACCTTAAAAACCTGAACAGATAAAAGTGAGAGGAAGGGAGGGAAGGCAGGAAAAGATGACCAAGGAAGGGACAGAGAGAGAGAGAATAAGGAGAGCTGGGAATCTAGTGAAAAGAGGAGGAAAGCATGAAAGAGAAATGTGGCCAGTCCCCTGACTCTGTCTTCATATGGTGTATTTCCCCTGTCTCCGCATGTGTACCAAGCAAAACAATATTTAAAGGGTTCCTTTAACTAGTTCCTTCCCTCTGGTAGAAGGAAGCCTAAGGAATGCTGAAAAAAGATACAGTATCTCCCCCCCCCCTTTTTTATGCTTTAACGGGCTGCAAGATGCAGACATTTTCTGTGTTTGTTTAAAGAAAGGAAAAGTTTGAAAAGTTTAAATACAAGAAAAATGGAAAAGATAGAAGCTAAAAAGCAATAGCCACAATGGGCTGATAAAAATAATGTGCTGTAAGAACTATGACCTAGTAGTCCCATTCTTTCCTGTTATACTTGCTTAAGAAACTGAAAATGCATGATCAGGAAACAGTCCCTTAATTCTTCCTTTTGCACCAAAAATAACTGGGCCGGAAGAAGATGGCTCCCTTCCTTAGCACACTTGGCTTTGCCCTTTGGGTGGTTATTTAAATGTCTAACCACTACCAGAGAATGCATAAGATGACAGATGCCCTATACAATCATGCTGTGAAGGGCTACAGCCTCATAAATAATATTTAAGGTCAGATGGTATTTTCCAACTCCTGCAAAGTGTCGTTTGTCAGAAAAGCCCATAGGAGTCAAAAGTGATGTACTTTTGAGATAGTGGTGTCCACAGACAGAATATACAAATGTGAAATGTGTTTTATTAGTAGGGCAATGTGGAAAGGAATGATTTATTTTTTTTTTTGTCACTTGACAATTCTAATCTATTATAAAAATGCTAGCATACCCCCACCCTGTGTTTTCCTCAGAAAACCTTTGGTTTTCTTAGAAGACATTTCATATGAAGTTGGCAAGCAGGATATTGATTAAGACAGGCCATGCAGAAGCAGCTCTTATCTTTCAGGCCCACATGGCTGCATTCAGTCCCTCTAATATCACGAGTGTACTAGCTTGTCTCAGACACAGCTGTCTTCCAGCACATGTGACATAGGGCATGTGATGAGTAATTAAAATTCCAGGAATGGGGTAACCAACACCTATACACCCTGTAATTCAAGCCTGCTGTGTTTCATCTTTCATACCTCTTTGCAACACAGTTGTTATGGATCAAATTGTATCCTGCTTCCTCTACCTCCCTAAAAACTATGGTTGGAATCCTAACCCCCACACCTATGGTAACATCATATTTGGAGACAGTTTGTTGTTTTTTTTAACATTTTTATTTTATATTGGTTTGCATACAAAGTTCATATACATTGTGTTTCATACAATCATTTCTATTCATTATGTTTTATAAAATTAACATTGAACCATGCCCACCATTACCCTGTCTTTTCAGATCTCCACAAGATCTTTTCCATTTCTTTTACCCCACCCCCTCTACCCCCTCCACCCACCAAATTCTGCAACCCTATGATTTTCTCCCTGACTATCCCCACCTCTTAGCTTTCTCCACTTCCCCCCTTGATCTTCATACATATTATACTAGTTATCCTTCTGTTTTTACAATGGTCTTAGGAAGTATTTATCCTTATAAGACTGAGATAGTTAACGCACCATAATGCCATCCAGTCTCTTCCAAGTTATGTAGTAATTTTCCAAATTATTTTTCCTGAGTGCTGCATGTTGTGTGAATGTACCACACTTTTTCAATCCATTTAACTGCTGTTGGATATTTGGGTTGTTTCCATATTCTTACTGTGGTGAATAATTCTGCTATGAACATTGGTGTACA
>NW_006399807.1:17283236-17287303 GCF_000299155.1 Elephantulus edwardii | reverse complement strand
GTTTTGTTTCCCTGTCAAATATCTATTGGCTATAGATAGATGAACTGTGGGCTGGACGTTTCTTGTTTTAGTTAGTCAGCACCTGGTAGGCATGGCTTGTATGTAAAGGTAGTAGCACAGGATTAAATCTGCAGCTTGGAGACTTATCTGTGAAGTGGTTGCATTCTGGAAGATGGATTCTTGTGTCTTGATGAGGGTTGAGTGTGGGATGTTTGGTCGTTTTTTGGGGGAGTTTTTGTTCACAATCGAGTATCAGCTTATTGGATTTGCTGGATTTAGCTAACAATGAGCTGTGGCCTGGAAGTCTCTTGGTTTAGAGTCAACCAACACCTGCTGGGTGTCCCTTGTATTTAAAATGCCATAAAGCCCTTGGGCCTGTGGCTCTTGGGCCTAGTGTTAACTGAATTTGGGATGAACATTCTTCTAAGCACTGGTCTTTCTATTTGCTGTACTGAAGTAACTTGGGGTTGCTGTGATGTTGAATGCTGTGCCATTGGTGTGTCATATGTCATAATGGACAGTGTTTGGTGAAGCTCCCAGATTGATTCAGGTTTGGAAGCAGGAGTGGCATCCACTTCATAAACCATATGCCTCTGAAAACTTTATGAACATAGAGAAATGATGTTATAAAACAAGGTTCAGGTCTTTTGTTCATAGGATTGCTATGAGTCATACTCAACTATATGGCACTTAATAACGATAGATTAGATAGATAGATAGATAGATAGATAGATAGATAGATAGATAGATAGACAAGTTAATTTATGGGTTTTTTTAATTCTGTTCCATTGGTCTGTGTGCCTGTCATTGAACCAATACCATGCAGTTTTTGTTATTACAGTTGCATAGTAAGTTTTGAGATCAGGGAGTGCTTGTTATGCTTCTAACTTCACTCTTAATTTTCAGAAGTCCTTTGCTTATTCAGAGTCTCTTCCTCTCCAAATAAACCTGCCAATTGCCTTTTCTATTTCCTTTAAAAAATGAATTTGTTATCTGTATTGGGATTATGGTAAACACATAGATTACTTTTGAAAGACCTATCATTTTCACTATATTGAGTCTTCCTATACAGGAACAGGGAATATTTTGCCATTTATTTAGGCATATATAGGTCTTTTGTGTCTCAAGTTAAGTTTATTCCCAAATATCTCAATTTGTGGTTGGCTTTTGTAAATGACATTACTTTCTTAGCTTCCCTCTGTTTTCTTTACTACTCTAGAGGAATCTCATTACCTTTTGTATATTGATCTTGTATCCTGCCACTCTAATAAACTGGTCAACAAGTTCAAACAGGTTTTTTGTGTTTGGGTTTTTTTTAAATCCTTGAAGTTTTCTATGTACACTATCATATCATCTGTATATCATGAGAGTTTCACCATTTCCTTGCCAATTTAAATGTCAACAGAGGTTTTTTAGTTGTGTCATCGAGTTACTATTAATATTGACCATCTGAGAAATAGAAAGAATGAAACCTTAAGGAGCAGTGAGTTTATATAAATAGGACATTAAAAGTTCAAAATAAGAAGGGATGATTGCACAAGTTGAAGAATATAATCAGTGTAACTGATTGTACATGTAGAACTGGTATCTGTTTTGCCATATATATCCTTAACAACAGTAACAAAAACTTTAAAAAAATATTTAAAGACTTATGAGAACTGGGCCAATTGGCAGCATCAGTATGGATGTTGAAGAGACTGAGATAGTTAACAGTTTTCGTTTACTTGGTTCCACAGCCAACAGTCTTGGTAACAGCAGCCAGGAAATCAGGAGACGAATTGCATTGGGGAAAGTCAGCTGTGAGGGACCTCTCAAGAGTACTGAAGAGCAACATCAGGCTGGAGACTAAGGTGAACCTGATCCAGGCTATATTCTTTGCAATTACGTGCTATGCATCAAAGAGTTGGACAGTGACTAGGGATGATAGAAAGAGAATTGATCCCTTTGAGCTGTGGTACTGGAGAAGAGTGTTGAATATACCATGGACTGCTAGGAGAACAAACAGGTTTGTCCTGGAGATGGTGAAGCTGGAATGCTCCCTGGAGCCAAGGATTCTGAAGCCTCGTCTGACATACTTTGGGCATGTTGCAAGGAGGGACTGGTCCTTGGAGAGGGACATCATGTTTGGGAGAGTGGAGGGATGGCACAGGAGAGACCTTCAATGAGCTGGATCGATTCTGTGAGTGGAGTGGTGGGAATGAATATGTTTTAGACGGTGAGGTTGGCACAGGATAGAATGGTGTTTAGGGCTCTTGTACATATGGTTGCTATGAATAGCAAGTGACTCGATGGCACATAACAACAACAACATGAGAAGAGTGATATTGGAAATGGGATAGAAAGACTGAATGCATAGGATTTCAACAAGCAAAGTGAAGATTTTCTAGATAGAGAAAAAGTGTGGATGAAGAATAAAGGCAAGTAGTTTGTCTATTTGGAGAATATCATGACCTTGCTTTAGTAAAGAAAGCAGATTTGACCTAGAAGCCTGGAGAAGTGGTAAGGATCTGAATTGGCTGATAGCTGAGGACCAGATAAAAAGTAAAACAACATAAGAAAATTCTGAGGATGATTTAGTGGCTCTTTAAAACCTTATCTAATTCAGCTTTCTTGTTCCCTACTCTTTTTTTTTTTTAATTTAGGTTGTTTATTTTTCATTTCAATGAACATCTACAGAGATTTTGGGATTCCATTCATTCATTGTTGCACCCTTCTCCCCGCACAAACCCCTCCCCCCTCCCCCCCCATTTGCTCCTCTCCTTGAAAAGCAAAAGAAAAACTCCCTCATTGTTCCCTACTCTTATCTCCCAACCTGTACTTTAGGGTGGACAGCAACACTCTTATCTCATTCATTCTTGCTGCAGTCTAGTTGGAACTGACTTCTAGCTGACCTTCCAGAAGGCTATAAATTTGCACATTTTTCTACTGTAGAACCATGAGTGGATTCAAACTCCCAGAGAGGAGTGGCCCTTAGATTAGCAGTACAATTCCCTACAGACTACACCGCCAGAACTCCCTGTATCTGTCATGTAAGGAGATACTAAAAAAAAAAAGTTTGTTGTAAGAGGAAAAAGTATCCAGAAAATCCAAAGATGGGCACTCAGCTTATTTTGAAAGTGTTAGAAAAATTTTGAAATGGATAATCATAGTGGTTGCACAACGTACTGAATACAATTAATATAACTGAATTGTTCATGTAAAAAAATGTTGACATGATAAGCTTTTGTTGTATACACTTCCAAGATTTTTTTTTTTTAGAGAATAGAATAGACACACAGACAAGCCAAGTCTAATAAGAATCACTAAGGAGTCAAGGATTACCAGCTACTAGAAGATGAACTAGGAAACTCTGGTGGTTTAATGGTAAGAAATTGCACTGCCAACACAAAGGTAAGCAGTTTGAATCCACCTACTCCATGGGCAATCTCCCATGTGATTCACTCTGAAAACCCACTGGAGGGTCAGCTATGGGTTAGTTCCAACTCAATGGTACACGATAACAATAAAAGCTAAAACAGACAAAAATGGAGCTATTTTTCCAGCTATGTAATTCTGAATTCAGATTTCTAGCCTCCTGAACTGTAAGAAAAGAAAACTCTGCTTTTTAATCTTTTCACCTGTGGTATTACTATTACAATAATACTAGGTAAATAAGCAGTGAACTTGCTAGACTACAAAAATTACACACACACACACCCCATATGAGAGTTTAAAATTACGGAGAGTTCTGGTGGCCTAGTGGCAAGAAGCTGCACTGCAATCCCAGAGGCACTGGGTTCAAATCCACCAGATGCTCTGCCGGGGAAGGAGGGACAATCTCCTCCAGTACCAGTCAGATCCGATTTGACGGTACACAAACAAAAATAATAAAATAAATAGGGGAGCTCTGGTGGCCTAGTGGCAAGAAACTGCAACTACAATCCCAGAGGTGAACGGTTCGAATCCACCAGATGCTCTGCCAGGGAAGGAGGGGTAATCTCCTCCTGTACCAGTCAGATCTGATTTGACGGTACACGCACACAAAAATAATAAAATAAAAATTAGAGACAGTTGGTGTATATAAATAG
>NW_006399807.1:17256640-17281726 GCF_000299155.1 Elephantulus edwardii | reverse complement strand
CCTTCTGAGACACAACATAATGCTCTCCAGTCTCTCCCAAGTTAGGTAGTGATTTACAAAATCATTACTCCTGCATGCTGTGTAGTATTCCATCATTTCTCAATTCATTCAATGGTGATTGGACATTTGAGCTGTTTCCATGTTATTGTGATGGTGAATAACACTGCTATGAACACTGTTGTACAAGTCTCTGTTTGAGCCTCAGTTCTCATTTTGTCAGGGTATATTCCAAGCAGTAAAACAACTAGGTCATATGGAATTTCTATGATTAGCTTTCTCAGGAAACACCAAACTGCCTTCCAGAATGGTTGTGCCATTTTATAATCCTACCAACAGTGTATCTCACTACTTCCTCTCTAATATGTATTCCCTGCTGTCCTGTAAAACTTTGCCACTGCTAGTGGAGTGAGATGATATCTCATTGTGGTTTTCATTTGCATCTATCTCTCTTACTGTCAGTAATTTTAAGCACTTCTTCATGTGTCTGTTCACCATCCTAATCCTCTGTGAAGTCTTTCCATGTCTTTTGCTCATTTTGTAATTGTGTTATCAGTCTTTTTTATTGATATTTTAATGAAAGTTTATGGAGAACTTGGATTTCTATTCATTCATTGCTGCACATTTTCCTCCCTGCCCACCCCTCCCCACCCAGTTCACCTTTGTCTTTGAAAAGAAAAAAAAATTATTGCATTGCTATACAGACACATACCCCTCCCCAGTCCGTTTTACTATGCAGCTTTTATTCTGGACTCTTGTCATACAAATAATATCTAATCATATATCCCTTTTAAACAGTTCTCTCCCTCATCTATTTCAATGCAGTGTACATTATTTATCCCCTTTTCTTAGTTTGCCACCAAACCTAATGTCAGTGCTGTTTTATAACAGTGACATTAGGCACTATTTGTCCTTTTGTGACTGAGATATTTCACTCAGCATAATGTCCTCCAGGGTCACCCATTTTGAATATTTAATTAGTTCCTTGTTTTCAATGCAGCATAGTATTCCATTGTGTGACTATACCACAGCTTCTCTATCCATTCATTCATTGATGGGCACTGAGGTGGCTTCCATCTCTTTGCTATTGTGAACAGAGCAACAATAAATATGAGTGTGCATATATATGCTTGGGTGGCAGTTCTGGGTTTTTTTAGGGTATATTCCCAGTAATGGAATTGCTGAGTCAAATGGTATTTCTATTTCCAACTTTTTAAGAAAGTGCCATACTGCCTTCCATAGTGGTTGCACCATTTTACGCTCTTACCAACAGTGAATAAGGGTTCCAGTTTCTCCACAACCTCACCAGCATTTATTGCTTGCTGTTCTGTTAAATTTTGCTATTCTTACTGGGGGTGAGATGATATATCATAGTTGTTTTGATTTGCATCTCTCTTAGAGCTAGGGATTTTGAACATTTTTTCATGTGTTTGATCATCATCTGAGTGTCTTTTTTGGTGAAATGTCTGTTCATATCCTGTGCCCATTTTGCAGTTGGGTTGTTTACCTTGATCTTGTTGTGGTGTGTTAGTCTTTTTCTTGACAAGGCCCTGTAGGATTCTGTAAACTTTTGATATGAGACCCTTGTCTGAGATGGTATTGCCAAATGTTTTTTCCCAATCAGTAGGTTTTCTTTTCACTCTTTCGGAAAATATTTTTGATGTGCAAAGGAATTTACTCTTTAGAAAGTTCCATTCATCAATTTTATCCTCTCCATATTGTGCATTTCTGGCTGTATTTGGCAGTCTCTTCTTTCCTTAGACTAGGTCATCTAAGCTTGATCCCAGTTTGTCTCTGATGAACTTTATGGTTTTGGGCTTTGCTGCCAAGTCTCTGGTCCATCTTGAGTTGATTTTTGTGTGTGGTGTGAGATGTGGATCCTGTTTTAGCTTTCTGAAGGTAGCAGTCATATTATTGATTGTTTTATTATTTAATATTACTATATGGATTGCTTTTCATTCATAAAAATTAAATCCACAAAGAAAGAGTACTTTTCCACCTCCTCACTCCTTGGATCACTTCTATTTTATATCTTTTTTTCATTTCTTTTTTTTTAATTTTTATTTTTATTTTATTATTTGTGTGTGTGTGTACCGTCAAATCAGATCTGACTGGTACAGGAGGAAATTGTCCCTCCTTCCTCGGCAGAGCATCTGGTGGATTCGAACCGTGTGCCTCTGGGATTGTAGTTGCAGCTACTTACCACTAGGCCACCAGAGCTCCCCTCTATTTTATATCTAAGTCATGATATTGCTCATTGACTCAAGGGAGGAAATGGTGATGAAAAGGGTTGGTTGGTTGAAGTCCATGCCATCAGAAAAAAACCAAACAACAACACTGGAATCGAAGAACTCAGCTCCCCACTCATCGTTTAAGAGTCCCTTGGTACAATTGGTACAACTTCTTGGTACAACTTCTCTAACTTTCTGGGAGCTCTTGTGTCCTGGCAGCAAGAACCCGTGATACAATTCCAAAGACATGCAGTTCGAGTCCACCAGCTACTCGAGGAGATGGATGAGCAATATCCTCCCATTTGATTAACTGCTTCTGAAAACTCACCACAGGGTCAGCTATGGGTTGATTACAACTCAACAGCACACAATAACAACTAACCCAAAACCAAACCACTTGCCATCAAGTTGGTTTGGGCTCATGGTGACCTTACAGGATAGTCTAGGTCTGCCTCTAGTGTTTCCAACACTGTAATCTTCATGGAAATAGACTGCCACAACATCATTCCATGGAGCAACTGGTGGATTCAAACTACCAACCTTTTGTTTAACAGTCAAGCTTTTAACTATTGTGATGATGTGAGAAAATGAGAATGCTGAGCCTCTTTTGGAGTTGAAGCATGACTCCAAGAAGAATCAAACACTTAGCCAGTGCCCAGCATGAAGCAGTTACTCAGAGGGCATTAAGTTAAATCTGACCTAATGAGTGGGTGGAAGAGAAAACAAAATAGCTGAAAAGCATCCACTGAGACTATTTTTAGTTCAAAAGCAGTTCAACTAGTTCAAGAGCATGTCTGGTATATGGTCACTATTAAAATCTAGAGATTAATAACAAAATTTTCGCTTTGTGAGTTTTCCTCAACACTGAAATCTTTTTATCATCTCAGGTGAAGACTGTGCACAATATGTTAGGCATAAGTATTGTCAGTTAAGTCTATGCATATTTCCTTCTACTCATTGTCATTGGTTCTGATTTGCGGCGATCCCATGCGATTCACAGAAGGGCTGTACACCGAATTTTCCGTGGCTGTGACTTTTTGGAAGTAGACCATCAGGCCTTTCTTCTGAGGTACCTCTGAGCAGATCCACATGACCAACCTTTCAGTTAGTAGCTGAAAGCCTAACCACCTGTGCCTCTCGGGACTCCTACTTCCTTCTGTGTATATGCATTTTCAAAATTACCAGCTGTAATTAAAATTCCTAAATCCATTTATTAATGTGGAGGAAAACATCCTTAAGCTATGTGAAACATGTCAATACCTTGAAAATAGTCAAAACTGAGATACCAACTGAACATATGATGTCTGCATGATAGAGTGCTAGGTGGCTGTAATCTTCCTCAAGGCCAGAGTGGATGTAAGACCTCACTTAAATCAGTCATGAAAGATGAAATGATGGCTCTAAGGCTTGTGTCAGCAGATCAGGTGAAGGCTTCCATCGTTCAGCTCACTCATTATGACTCTGCAGGTGGGGCTCTGTGAGATCACTGTGAATATCCAGCCAAGGGCAATCTGATGATAGCAAGCAGAGTTGCTGGCCCGAGATAAATTTGTTATGTGTTATTTTCCTATTCCTTTATGTGGAGAAGAGAAAAGCCAGTTCTGGAGGAGATACCCAAAATGGACAGCTGATTGCACAATATAATTTGTTTACAAAGAATAAAATCTGAGAACAGCAATAATTACAGCTAGTTCGTATAGGTTGTGCCATGAATCCAAAGGTCACATCTCTCTGGTGATTCAAGATCACCAGCAGCTCCAAAGGATAAAGATGAGTAATTCTCTCCAAGACAATTAACAACCTCGGTAACCCAATGGGGCGTCAGATAGGAGTTTGATTTGATGCCCTTGAGATAGAGTGTGCATGTTATTTAACCTTGAAGGTGGTAGGAGGATTTGTATCAGTGATCAGTTCTGTCAACTGGAGAGCATGAGTCAATTTTCTAATGCTCTGTCCCTCGCTATGCCCATCTGTAAAACAGGTTAAATCACTTATGTAGTAGACTTTCATCATATGCGTATGATCATAATTTGTCCCTTCTTCTGGAAATAGCATTCTCTTAGGCGAACTGAAGTTTCACACTTTGTACCTGGCCCCAAATGGTCTGGATGAGACCTGACCTCAACCTCTTGGCCACTGATTTGCCCCATTATGGGTACATGATACAAGTTGAAACATTCTGAGAATTTCCCTTTCTAACTGAAATTGGAGGAAAGTGTGTCTTTTTCTTTCTGGTAGCGAGTAAAGGATTGGAAACTCATTTGGTCTTCCAGGCAGAGGTGATAGACTATGCTGTATCGTTAAGTGCTGTGGAGTCTGTTTGCCACCTACGTACACCAGATCAAAGCCCTGAATTCACTGTCCTCACTCTTCTCCACCCACCTTGCTTAAGCCCATTGTGGGAGTCACTGTATGGATTAATCTTGTTGAGGTATTCCTCTCCTTTACTGCCCCTCTCCTTTTCCAAGCTCAATGTCCCTTCCATAGGGCTCCTGGTAGCATACCCAAAGTCTGTGAGATGAAATCTAAGCATCCCTACTTCTAAGGCGCACTCTGGCTGTATTTCATCCAAGGCAGATTTGTTTGTTCTTTTCCTCACCACAATTTCAAGGCACCAATTTGTCTTCACTCTTCCTAACAATGGCCAGAGATCCTCTGAGGCCCAGCTGAAGAAGAAGGATGAACTAATGAAAGCATGTTATTTTTTGTCTCCTCTCTTCACAGGGATTTACCAGAGTAAATTCGCCCTCTTCACTTCCCCTCCATTCCCTTTCTCTGAACATACTTCTATTTGGTCTGGAACATTGGTAGTGGACTTGCAACACTGATAAATGAGGAAGGGGGAAAGTTGATGTCTACAATCTGTCTTGGAGGAAATGCAACTAGAGTGTTAGAAGCAAAGCTAGTGAAACGTCATCTCATGTACTCTTGGACATGTTGTCAGGAGGTGCCAGTTCTTGGAAAAAAGACATCATGATGGGAGAAATATAGGGTCAGCAAAGGAGAGAAGGACTTTCAAAGAGAAGGACTGACACAGTGACTGCAAGTATAGGCTTGAGCCTGGCAGAGATTGTGAAGAAGGTGCGGGGTAGGATAAGGTCTGATCTGTTGTTCACAGGGTCACTGTGAATCACAGCAGACTTCATGGCCCCTAACAATACCTCAAAGGAGCTCCAGTGGCATAGTGATAAGAAACAACACTGCCAACCCAACGGTTCACGGTTCAAATACACCCGCCATTCTGCAGGCGAAAGATCTCCTCCTCTGCAATTACTAAATCTGAAGACCCACTGCAGGGTCAGCTATGGACTGGTCTTAATTTAACACCAGCAACACATTTTAACAACAACAAGAACACATTTTATAATCTCATCTCATTTAATCTTTTCTGTAACCTCATGTCTTAGAGAAATTTTAAATTTAAAATGATCAATTTGCTCAAGATCTTTCTAAAAGGTAAGAATTAAGAAACAGTTGGGAGTCAGGTTTCCAGACTCATATACAATCACACAATATTCCCACTATCATAGATAAAATAAGTGTGCAACAATGATGATAGTTATGTTTGCCCTTTACAAATGTAAAAATATTTTCATGTTTATTATCCATGTCAATATTAGAATAAATCACCAAGATTTCATGTCACTGATCATACTGGTCAAGAAGCAAACATGTTAATAAGTACCATTGTTTATGTAATGAATTAATTTTCTACTGGTTCTATAACTAATTATTAAAGATTTAGTGTTGTCAAACAATGTAGATTCACCTTAAAGTCTACAGTTGCAAGTCCAAAATGAGATTTGCTAAATCAAAATGACATCAGGATTGTGTTTGTTCTGAAGGTTTTAGAAGAAAATTTGTTTCCTTGAATTTTTCAGCTTCTAAAAGCTTCTTATTTTCCTTACTTTGTAGTCCCTAGTATGTTTGCATCACTACTGTTTCCATTATCACATCACCTTCTCTGGCTCTGATTCCAGTCCTCCTGTCTCTTATTTTATAAGAATCTTTCTGGTGGTATTTGTTCCACCTGAACAATCCAGAATCCTTTCCTCCTATTTTGTTTCTTAACTTGGCCATGTTTGCAAATGTAAAGTAGCCTATTCAGAGGTTCTGAGTGTTAGGATGTGAGCATGTTTGGGGAGAGTCATTATTCAGTTCATTATACTTCATAGATTTCTTTTTCATGTTGACCATTGGCCTATAACTTTTCTAAAAACATCAATTAACCGGCATCATTTATATAAATATACTTGTTACAAACTAAATGGTTCCTCAAAAATGCCTTTTGTTGGGGAAATGATATTTTTTTTTCAGCTCTGGAGAACAGGCAGGCATGGTGCTTAGCTGTGTTCTGATTAGAAATAAATCAAGTACCCTTTAAAGTGAGAATTCAGCTAACTATAAACTTCTTTTACATAAGGAAGACCAAAGAAGAATCAATGTCTTTGAGTTGTTGTGTTGGAAAAGAGTAGTGAATATACCTTGGACTGCCAAAAGAACAAACAAATATGTCTTAGAATATACAGTTGAGTTACTGCTTTGAGGCAAGAGTGGTGAGAGAGGTCTCACAAAATTTGGGCATTATGAGGAGAGACCCATCTCAGAAGGAGATAATTTCTTAGGAAGGTGGAGGGTCAGCAAAAGAGAGAAAGACCTTCAAGGAGATAGATGGACACAGTGGCTAAAACAACTAGATGGACACAGTGGCTAAAACAACGGGTTTATAAAGACAATGACAATTATAAGCATGATGCCGCCTTGAGAAAGGTTTTGATCTGTTGTATATAGGATCACTATGAGTAAGAGCTGACTCAACTGCATCTAATAACAACATAAACTTCTCTAATAGACTGATCTCATTGAGGGTAGAGTTAAAACAAACAAAAAGCAGTTGTTGAGCTGATTCTGACTCATGGTGACTCCATGTCTGTCAAAGGAGAACTATGCTTTATATGGTTTTCGGTGGCTGATTTTTTTAAAAAAAAAAATAGATTGATAGGTAGTTTTCCCAAATTACATCTGGGTGCCCATAAAACTCCAAATTTTTGTGTAGCTCCTATTACATTATGATAATGTCTTATTTGTCTCTGTTTTTAGCCTGGCACATAGTACATACTCAAGAATGTCAAATGAATTCATTTTTGACATTTTACTACCTAGATTTCTGCTCTTCAAAATTCATCAGTCAACTCCACCAGTGATTTTTTGACCTTCAGAAGCTCATAAATACCCGTAGTCCTGGTACCCAGATGTAATAGCCTTATAATACAGAAAAATCAAGAGAGACGCAAATTCAGAGTCATAAGATTAAAACACCAAGAGTGGTTTGTTGTTGTTGTGTGCCATCAAGTCAGAGTCAACCCATAGCTAACCTCCCTTGCGGGTGTTCAGAGGCAGTAAATCACATGGGAGGAGATCATCTATCCTCCCACAGAGCAGATATTAGATTCAAACTGTGCCCCTTTGGGATTGCCAGTGCAGCTTCTTACCACTGGGCCACCTGAGCTCCCTGACTCGATAGCAGACTCTTCAATGAGTAAGAGTGGTTCCCTTTCTCGTAATGACCGTAGCCCCAAACATACCTAGGCCCAAGTCTATGTAGAAGACATGTAATTTATCAAAAGCAACAGAGCTTTGAAGGATGTGACATACTTATAGGTGACAGCCAGAATGAAGACAAACATTATGGAAACTGGCATGCTGTGAGATTTCTATTTATTTTCTACCTGAGAGGAATTAGGGAACTTTTATCGGTACATCACCTCTCACTTTACCCAAACTAGGAGAACTGCATTTTCAGGATTGTGTGGGAGCCTGTTTGTACTTACTATTTATGAATGCCAGTGCTAAAAAGGAGGCTTGGTACCCTGCCAAGATAGGAAATTCAAATTCCATTTAAATTTACAAAGGCATCTTGAATTGAACTTTATAATCTGTTTTTTTTTCCACAAGATGAATTTCCTCTAGGAACAGGAAGGAACAGGGAAATAATTTCTTATTTGGCAGTTCAGCAAGGAAGCTTAAAAAAAGAAACTAGTTCCCTGGGGTCTGTCCTCTGGAGATGAGAGTCTTTGCTTGGAAGGCAAACAATACTGTGGGGAGATGGCAGATTCTGCCGACAGTCTGCCACTGACCACCAGGACAGTAAGCAGGCTCTTCTCGTCAGATTTACCATTGCTGCAGTGAAGGACTGCATTAGAGGGAACATCCTTGAAGCTTTAATGGTCTGTTTTCTGTCAAAAGTGACCTATTCCATCTTCCCACCCCAGTGCAGAAAATACTCCAAGCTTGTGCTGAGCCCAAACCTACTTTATTTACTAGGATCCCTGCCTAGTTGCAAAGCCTAATTCAAACCTAAGATCACTTGTTTATTGTGCAAAAAAGGCCACGCCAGATGTTCAAAGCCCTGCCTCAGCAGAATATTAAACCTTGTTAAACCCTTTGTGGGCGTTCTCAGGAGTACATGCAGATTATCTGTGCCCACTTCTTCATGGTGGAGACTGACCTGCTTTATATAGCTCTCTCAGTAACTCAGCCCAGTTCAATAATAGGTAGCATGCTCACAGCCGAGTTAGAAAATATTCTCATGCTGATGCCCTTGAAGTATCTTTCAACTTCAAGCTTAACTGGTCTTCTCAAATGGACACACAGGGCCAAGGAATACATACTGAGATTATCAGGATAGCGTTAAGACTGGCTGTGGTGACAACTCATTGTCAATCATTCATTGATTCATCAAACACGCCAGCCTTTGGAAAAAGACATAATTCTGTTAAAGATGAAAAAGTCAGAGAAAGAGAGGAAAACCCCCAACAAAATGCATTGACACAGTGACTATAACGATGCACTTGAGCATGTCAGAGATTGTGAGGATGGCACAGGATAGGTTAAGGTTCAGATCTGTTGTTTATAGGTTACTATGAGTTGTGGTCAACTTGCCACCACATAACTGCTAGCAGCCATTGCATTCCAGTCACTGGGGACAGGGGGATGAAATGTGTGGTCCTCGCAACCAGATAAAGTATTGTTGAAGATCACAGCCTACTCAGACAGGCCTGTGTTCTGCTACTTATTATGTTGGAAAAATTACTAGGCCCCTCTACCTTCGCTTCTCAAATCTATAAAATGGGAATAGCTGTCTACTTCACAGGATGTTGTGAGAATGGATAGCATAAAGTATAGTACCTGGCACCTGATAAGCACTCAATAGATAAGCTCTATGTTATCAGTATCCCTATCATCCTAATTAACAGTTACTATCAAACGTGAAGCATGGGGATGTCTGGGGAGGAAGAAGAGTTTTAGAAGGAAGATAATTTATTCCAAACTGAGCCCAGAAGGAAAAGTGAGTAACAGGAAATCAGGCCTGAGAAGGGCTTTCCAGGAAGAGAGAATAATAGCATGCATAACAGCCTGGAGACAAAAGGAAGGCACTTTTAGGAAACTGCAAGTACTTGCTTCTATTTGGATATTAAGATCTATGTACGGAAGAGGCAGGAGAGCCGGTATGGCAGGGAGATGCTATGCTGTATCACAGAGTTGTCACAGAGTTCTGCATCTCTGTTCCTCATCAAATAACCAGATGATCTGATGGCGCTTAAGGACCAGCTCACTTGGCATTGAGCTTTAGATACATAAGCTGTTTAGAGATCATTTCACTCTCCCATTTCTTCCCTTAGCAGTCATCATACATGGCCTAAGAGAAGAGCTGGCCTCTCACACAATATTCAAAAGTTTCCCTAGAAGTACAATCACATTCCAGCACTAGGCCAGACTCTAAGGTGATTCAACTTCAGAGAGTGTTTTCAAGAGTCAGGGGAGAGGTCCTTACATCAGGGAGAACTGGGAAAGGAAAGGAAGTAGCAACTAATGTTCAACTGGTATATAAACTATTCCCACGACCAATGTTTCTTCCTGACAAACGACTAGCTTAGGACAGCTTAACCGTCAAAGTTTTAAACTTGCCAATATTGCGCATACTCTTTGCATCCAGCACTCTGCTAGATAAGCTGGACAAAGCAGTAAAATAAGACTAGAAGAGGCAGCCTATAGCTGAAGTCCATGCCATCAGCACAGCTGAATTGAAAGCCCAGGTCTGGAGACTCAAGCCCATGTTCTTTCTAATTATTATACTCTGCATTAAGCAAGGCTGATTTGGCTCAAGAATAAGTAGGAAAGAGTACAAGCCATAACCAATCATAGTGTCACACATCCTGTTGATTTAATCTGAATAAGCCTGACACAATAGACATCTACATCCAATCAACAGGAGAAAGATCAACTGGCTTTACAAAACAGGAAGAGGTACAATATGACAGTGACCCAGAGGAGGCCAAAGGGAGATGGAGCTGCACTTTCAACCAACTCAAGACAAAACAGAAGGAATTATATTTGACTGTCACATCTACCTTCAAGGTGATTAAACTGGTCTCTAAGAAATCTTGGATAGGAGGTTTCACCAAAGGACTGGGATTACAGAACAGAATGGAAGAAATTGATAAAATTCGAAGAGAAGAACAGAATGAACTTTTATTAACCTAGAAATTCATAGAGCCCAGCCTCCCGGATAATCTGTTCTGCATATAGATTGAAAAGGTATGGAGATAGGACACATCCCTGGTGTACACCCTTCCCAATTCTGAACCATGCAGTGTTTCCATGCTCTGTTCTGACGAAGCCTCCTGGTCCAAGTATAGGTTTCGCATTAGCACAATCAAGCATCCTGGGATTCCCATTCTTCTTAGAATTAGTTTGTTGTGGTCCACACAGTCAAATATCTTTGCATGGTCAATGAAACACAGATAGACAATCTTCTGGTACTCCCTGTTTTCAGGCAAGATCCATCTAACATTAACTACAATATCCCAGGTACCACGGCCTCTTTGAAACCCAGCCTACACTTCTCCAGCCTGGCAGTACTCTGTTGATGTGTTGCTTCAGTTCTTTTTTCATAACCTTCAGCAGAATCTTACTAGCATGTGGTATTAATGATGATAATGTTGTTGTTGTTAAGTGCCATCGAGTCGTAGATGACTCATAGCGACCCTATGAGCAAAAGACCTGAACACTTGTAGAACTTCCATCATTTCTCTAAGTTCACAGAGTTTCCAGAGGCAAGCTATTTTGGAAGTGGATACCACTCCTGCTTCTGAGCTTGTTTTAATTGTGAAGCTCCACCAAACACTGTCCACCATGCGTAACCATTATCACATTTGACACATCAGTGTCAGTGTTTAGCATCACAGTAACCATGAGTTACCTCTGTATTGTTCAATAATTTCCACACTATTTTGGATCATCGTTCTTTGGAATGGGAACAAATATAAATCTCTTCCAGTCAGTTGGCCAGGTGGTTGTTCTCCAGTATTCTTGGCACAACTTAACGAGCACTTAATCCAACATTGTTCTTGTTGTTGATTGCCTTCAAGTTGAGCATGACTCATAGAGACCTACGAACAAAAGGCCTGAAGGCCCTCTACAACTATTGACATTTATCAAAGTTCATAGAGTTTTCAGAGGCATGTTATTTAGGAAGTGGATGCCACTCCTGCGTCTAAAACTGTTATAGTATGTTATTGTTGTTATGTGCCATTGAGTCACCTGCAATTTATATACAGCAGCTCTGAATCCTTCCTTGTCCTGAGCCAGACTCACTAATTCTGACACACGAACCCCCATCGCCCTGTATCAATCCATCTCATGTGTGATCTCCCTCTTCTGCGCTGTCCATCCACCCTTCTGAGCATGATGTCTTTCTCCAAGGACTAGTCTCTCCTGGTCATGTGCCCAAAGTAAGTGAGGCAGAGCTTCAAAATTCTAGCCTCCAAGGAGACACTTTGTTTTACCCTCTCCGAAACAGACCTATTTGTTTTCTTGGCAGTCTATGGTATGTTCAAGACTCTTCTCCAGCACCACAACTTGAAGGCATCAGCTCTTTTTCTGTCATCCTTAGTCATTATCCAACTCTGAAGCATAACAAATAATTGAGAAGACCATAGCCTGGATTAGGTGCACCTTTGTATCTAGACTGACATCATTGCTCTTCAGCACTCTGGAGAGGTCAATGACAGTAGACTTTCTCAATGCAAATTGTCTTTTGATTTCCTGACTGCTGGTGTTAAGAGTATTGATTATGGATCCGAGCAAGCTGTAATTGCTAACCACCTCATCTAATGGAGAACATCTAATAGGGTGCTGCCAATTGACCCAGTAATAAGACTCTTTGTCTTCTTGATATTGAACTTCAATCCATATTAAAGACTATACTCCTTGACCTTTTACAGCAAATGCTCCAGATCTTCTTCAGTTTCAGCAAGCAAGAATACACATGTATATGTTTGTATTTACATGTATATAGAACCAAAAATTCCACAGTACATCATTTATTTAATTTTGAAATAATGCTAGCTGTGATTCACTAACTTTAAAATCTCCTAACTAATTAGTTTTGTCTTTAGACACCACCACTCCTTGCCTCTTAGGTTTAGAGCAGGATTGTCCCCAGAAGTCAGCCTTTGCAACACCACAGCCCTTTGCTTGGCCTCATAGGTTTAGAGCAGGATCATATAGACACAAGATTTTTTTACACCACTGCCCCTTGCTTGGCTTCTTAAGTTTTGAGAAGGGACATATAAACAGGAGAAAGAAAAAACCAACATGGATGTCAGAAAAGACTGAAAATTGCACTAGTGTATCAAAAAGCCAAAACAAAGGGAATAAATGCTGACATAATAGAGCTGAAAAGATGATTTCAAAAAGCATCTTAGAAGACAAAATACTACAACAAAATGTGTAGACATCTGGAATTGGAGAATAAAAAGTGAGGAATCTGCTCAGTATTTCTCAAGCTGAAAGAACTTAAAAACAAATTCAAGCCTCAAATTGCATTACTGAGACATACTATGGCAAAATCTTGAATGATTCAAGGAGTATCAAAAGAAGATGAAGGGAATACACAAAATTACTGTACCAAAATGAGCTGACCAACACTGAAATATTACAGTAAGTACTACATAATCAAGAACTCAAGGGTAATGAAAGAAGATGTTGAAGCTGCACTGAAGGCATTAACGAAAAATAAGGCCCCAGGAATTGATGGGGTACCAATTGATGTGTTTCAGCTAACAGATGTAGCCCTGGATGTACTCAACAATCTATGCCAGGCAATTTGGAGGACAGCTGCCTGGCCAACTGACTGGAAGAGATCCATATTTGTTCTCATTTCCAAGAAAGATGATTCAACAGAATGTGAAAATTTTAAAAAATATCATTAATATCACATGCCAGCAAAACAGTGCTGTAACACTATGCAGAACATAGAATGAGAACAGCCAAAAGTTCAAGCTGTGTTTAAATTAGGCTGTGGCACTAGGAGTATCATTGTTAGTGTCAGATGGAACCTGATTGAAAGCAGAGAATACCATAAGAAAGTTTATTTGTGCTTTATTGACTACTCAAAGGCATTTGACTGTGCAGATAATAACAAATCATAGCTAACATACCAAGAAGTTGTCCTGAAAACAGAACCAAGGTATACTGTATGGTTTAAAATTAAGAAAGGCATGTGTCAAAGTTGAATCTTTTCTCCATGCCTAGTCAGTCTGTATGCTGGACAAATAATTCAAGAAACTGGACTCTATGAAGAAGAATCTGGCATCGGATCAGAAGAACACCAATTAATAGTCTGATATGCAGGTGACATATTTTTGTTAAAAATGAGGAGGACTTGAACCACTTGCTACAGAAGATCCAAGAAAATAGCCTTCAGTATGGATTGCATCTCAACGTCAAGAAAATGAAATTTTTACTACTGGACTGATAGCCAACATCATCATAGAAAGATCATCTTATTTGCTCATCTTATTTGAATCCACAATCAAGACCCATGAAGTCTGCATTCAGCTAACTCCAAATTATTGGTTAGCAATGATGTCAATTTGAAGACTAAGGTGCACCTGATTCAGGCCATAGTCTTTACAATCACTTGTTATGCATCTAAGAGCTGAACAATGAAGAAGGATGATAGAAGAATTGATACTTTGAGCTGTGATATTGGAGAAGAGTGCTAAACATCCCAGGGACTGCCAAAAGAAACCTCTTGGAAAAAAATGTAACTAGAATGCTCCTTGGAGGCAAGGATGACAAAGCTTCATTTAACATACTTTGGACATATTACTAGGATAATCTATTCCTTGTTGAAGGACATCTTGCTTGGAATGGTGGAGAATTAGTGAAAGAGATGAAGATCTCAACCAAAAGAATTGACACAGTGACTTCAGCAACGGGCACAAGTGTGTCAGAAATTATGAGGATGGAACAGAATAGAATAGGTTTCAGATCTGTTGTTTGTGTTGTTACTATGAGTCATACTTCACTTGAGGGCACCTAACAATAACAACATGGATGAATTATTTTCCAGTGGAAAAAACCTATGAATCACAACAGCAACAGTATTTAGAACCTCTTAGGGTGAAAGACATTCAGACTCAAAATACATTGTGATCACAACAGTGAACTCAAGCATACCAATGACCATGAAGATAGTGCAGTACTAGGCATTATTTTGTTATTTTGAACAGGGGGTCATCATCAGTCGCAGCCATCCAAGTCAGTGACAAATAACAGTGAGCCTTGACTTAAAAGTTGAAGCAGGCACATAAATAGGTAATTGTTTACCATTGTATCCATGGGACTCAGTTTACTTAGTAAACGAAAGACTTCAAGAGGGTAGGGACTTGACGCTCCTTGAACTCTTTCTTCATCCCTCAGCTCTGGTAAAACATGCCCACAAAGAATCGAACAAATGTTTTAGTTAGTGATGACATCTGTGTTTTAGCTATTTGAAAAAGAGATTCAAGACAAGATTAGATGTGTGAGAGAATTATTGGGGACAGTGATTCTGAATTTTATCTTTCAGAAGGATGGAGCAGGAAAAGATAAATAAAGCTTTCAGACCACAATGTAGTTCTGGTACCTGATTTGGGATTGTGGGGGAGAGGCGAAGAAAGAGAAATGGGTGGGAATAGACTGTAACACAGTATCAAAAAGAGTTTGCATAAGCTAACTGGCTATTTTTGAGAGAAGTATCAAGGAAGGACTTGCTTCAGTATGTATTCAGACTTAATTCGTGTATGACTGAGAGCAGCTGGCAGCAAGTGTGGCCTCCAAGAGAGGCAAACACTGCTGTTAGCAGTCAATTGTACTTCCTGGAGAGATTTGAGTGGTGACTTTTCAAGGTCACTACAATGATGATAGTGCTAAAATCAGGGGCTCATTTCTTCGCCTTCCTATTAAAAGCAATTGGCAATGTGTGAGAGTCATTTTGGGCTGCCCATTGTAGGTTCTTCCACAGTTGCCCTCTTGGCTAGTGGGTACCAGGTTCTATCTGGCAGCATCTACCGCTCTTCAAGCTGAGATCTTGGTGTCTCTTTCAACATCATTGCTTTAGTGTTCCTAGCAAATAGGAGTAGAGGAAGCAACATAATGCTCAAAGAAATAAGGAAACCCTTCAGCAAAGTCTTTAACCTAAGAGGCCAATACAAAGGACAGGACTCGAATTAATTATTCCCTAGTAGTTACTCAGATCAACAAACACCACCAGGTATTTTTATCCCCTGCAGACCACACAGCAGGCTTGTTCAGTAGATATGGAGACCTAGGAAAACCCTCCCCTTACTTTTTTAACTCAAACACTGAAATTAGTGAGAGAAAACTTTCTTATCTCTTCCATGGGTTGTGAAGTTGCTTGGGAGTTGGGATCAGCTCTGTTATATCTATTCTTTTTGCCCACGTGTCCTGGAACAGGACAGAATCATTCAGACCTAGACATTGCCTCTGATGACCACTCAGGCAGGACCCATCAGGATCAGGACCTCCCTGTTATCAGAACTTAAACGTGGCATCACATAGTCCTGACTGCCAGGGCAGAACAGCAGGATATGTGTCTCTAAGCACATTTTAGGCAAAGTGACCACACTGACTTTTGCAGCTGGAAGGCTCTCAACTGTTCCTTTCAGACCGAGTTCTCATGATGTCTGCTTAGGAGGAACCCAGAACTCTTTACAAGCATAATCACCAATCCTAACAGCAATCTCTTAAAAGAACTGGAAAACATAACTGCTTTGTTAGATGGAAGACTCATGAAAAGGATTACTTAGCCACTTACTCAAATAACACTATGAAGACAGAGTAGCACAACCTCATCATTGATTTCAAGTCAAAACCAACTCACAGCTGACCATCATATTTCAGAGGCTGTAAATTGCATGGGATAAGATGCTCATCTTTTCCCCTCAGAGTCATCAGTGGATTTGAACTGCCAGAGAGGCACCAATTTTGGGGTATCAGTGCAACTATGGGCTACACCACCAGAGCTGCCTAGTGATACTACAGCCTGGGGAAATCTGACAATCACAGCTGGAGGCTCTAAATCCGGCCAGTGCTCTTCTCTTATCAAATTGAAGTACAATCCACATGCTGTTCAAACAGATTTAAATAAATAAATACTTCCTTTTGCTGTGTTTTCTTTTGGAAGACAGAGAATTGAAACTGTCCACACTGTGCATGCCTCATGGTGATAGTAACAGGGTGGCCTGCAGGAAAGCACACTCCAGAGGACCAGTTGGCCTTTACATGTGAGTCATGACTGCTACACAGTGGAGAAGCTCCATTAGGTGTTTCCTCTTTCTAAAGTTAGAAAAACCAGGAGATCTGCAAGGATAGCAATCTGGCTGACACTCAAGTTGGACTTGGGGTGGGGAGAAGGACTAAAGGGTCTACTCTATGTCTTCTCTCCTGAAAGAGGAAACGGTCATGTTCATTTTGTCAGTCCAGTAGAAGAAAACATCATGCAAAAAGACACATACTAACTCATCCAGTCAAATGATACTCTTCAGGTCATTGTGAGGAATGAATGGGCCAAGGGTCCTAAAAACTGACCTGTAAAAAGCAAAAAGCACATGGAGGTGTAGAAAAGCAAAGGCTCTGAGGTTTATGACAATTGAGACTGGGTACCATCCACGGACACTTGAAGCACACAGACAGGAGGGGGAAGTTTTAGATAAGAAAATCTATAAGTCAATGGGACTTTGTACATGTTGTCATTGAAGATCGGATGGGTCTATTGAAGGCTGTATTAGCCTGGCTTGCCCAGAACTTGAGCTAGTTTTCAGGGGGAAATGTCAGGTCTAATAGGTGTGAGAGTCAATGGTATGTAAGTAATAGTTGGTGACAAAACAAACAAAACCCCACTGTTGTCAAATCAATTCTAAGCCATGGCCCTCCCTTGCGTTTCCAAGGGCTTAAATCTTTATAGGAGATGGTCCTTCTTTCTCCCATAGCGTGGCTGGCTGGTCGATGGGAACTGCCAGTCTGTCGCTTAACAGTACAACACATCGGGCACCATGCCATAGGAGTGTGAATAAGTCCTTCAGGAAGAGAGTGCTCCAAGAAGAAGAGGTCAAAGAAGCCTCCTGAAAAGGCCTACATTTGAGGATGGAGTCATACAAAGTTGAACTGGCACAAAATCCTTAAGGGGGGGATGCAATTCCAAGTCTGATCCTATTAGTTAAATGAGATGAAAAGAAGCTGTGGATTGATAGACTAGAGGCTACTGGCAACTTGGATATTCTCTAATTTGATGATAAAAGGAAATAAAGAGATTGAATAATATCTTTACAGATTTAGGAGGAAATAGGACAGAGGAAACAAAGAAATTGAATGATAGCAGTATAGATTTAGGAAGAAATTTGACCAAGGAAATATTTAATAAGTGCTAATAGTTAATAATTATTTCATTTAAATAACCAACACGTATAAAGTGACTTATGACAATTTATGCATTTCATATTCACCACTTGGCTATAAAATGGGTATTATTATTATCTCCACTTTATAGACAAGAGAACTAAGGCACAGAGGGGGGGTAAGTAAACTGCTCCAAACCACAGAATAGCAGCCACAAAGCTGATTTAAACTAAAGGCAACTTAGTTGCCTTTAGTCCAGAGACCAATTTCTTGACTACTTTGCCTGCTGCAATGGATTGGTAGTAGTTTAAAAAGAAGGTATCAAGATTTTCTTTATTTTCAAACAGGGATGATTTCAACTTGTTTGGATGCTAAGGATAAAGAGTCAGTACTTTAAGAGGCTAAACAAGAATTTCTGGTTGAAGAAAAGAAGACCTCAGAGAACATGAGTGGCCAGGGTGGGAATGTGTAGATGCAACAGCTACTTGTGGGAAAGAATTAGAAATCATTCTTCCTAAATAGGAAGAAAATGGTGAAGATGTAAGTTAAACTCCACAGTGATAAGAAGAAAGGTTGAGGAAATTCCTATCAGATAGACCTTTGTAAAGTTTCTGTGGGAAATGGGGCATGTAGCCCAGAACTTGAATAGGAAAAAAACCCAGTAGCTTTCTGGAGTGGAAGGGAGGTTGCCATTATAAACCCCACTGAGGCCACTGGAGAAGCCTAGCAGAAACTCAAATACCTCCTTCTGTCACAACCGTCAACCTGTTGAGAATGACATAAAAGAGTGTACAGAGAACAGGACAGGATCAGATCAAATCATGCTACTATGGTGTCATATTGTTTTAAACACAGAGAAGAGCGATCTCTGCATGCAGCAGATTTTTGAAAGGCTGAGGCTTGTGCTTGACCTTAAAGATCAGACAAACATGTGGGAGTGTGGAGGAGGTGTGAAGTCCCTGTATGGAGCAGATGCTCAGCTGCTCACTGAAAGGTTGATGCTTGAGTTCACCCAGAGTCATCTCAGAAGAAAGACCTGGCCACCTACTCCTGAAAAATCAGCCCTTGAAAACTCTATGGAGCACTGTTGTACACACAGAGGTGGCCATGAGTAAGAACTGACTTCATGGCAATTGGTCCTGGAAGAGGAGGTTTGTTTTGGGTGGTGAGGAAACTGAAAGAAACTGAAGGGTCAAAGGAAGAGAAGAAGGCATTAGGTGAAGCTCTTGTTAGCAGAAGTGAGAGATGGTGATGAGGAGAGCAGTGGTCCAAAGAGTATTCAGGTTCAAAGACAACAGCCTTAATGGAACATTCACTTCCAAGTTGGAACACCTTGAGCCTCTCTATCAGCATCCCTGGCTATTTCATCTCTATAGCAATGTTTGCTTCCTAATAGGTAGAGTTCACATTTTCATTTTATATATTTAAATGGACAAGCATGGAGTCTTTGAAATTAACTGCCTGTTAGCACCCTAGTATCTCTTTTTTTTAATTTTTTTTTAAATTTTTATTATTTTTGTGTGCGTGTACCGTCAAATCAGATCTGACTGGTACAGGAGGAAATTGTCCCTCCTTCTCCAGCAAAGCATCTGGTGGATTTGAACCGTGTACCTTTGGGATTGCAGTACAGCTTAGCACCCTAGTATCTCTTAAGGACTTGCTTCAGGCCTGGCATACAGCAACCGCTCAGTACAAGTCTGCTAATGAGAGAATATAGTTATCTCAGGTTCAGCTTTGTGTCTTTCCTATGTGGTCTCAAGAATCCTTGCACTCACAGCTCAACTGTAAAAAAAAAGCCTGACCATAAAGGATGGTAGCCTGATTTTCAGATGGGGCCTTTCGTCACTGTTGTCATTTTTCTGTTTGCATTAGATACATAGGTGACAAAGCATTTGTTATTCAACAGTCTTTACATGTACAGTTTGTGTTGTTCAACCATCACCATTAACTGTTCAGAATTTTTCCATTAACTTACACTGGTCTCAAATAGGGGCTACCTGAGACTCAGGGGGGGGGAAAAGTTGTTGGGTTCTGAGAAAAACTTCCTCCCAGAGGATGTGGGGGTGGGAGCTTGAGAACTGATTGTTTTCAGGAGAACAGATCCAGGGTGATTCCGCTAACAAGATGAGGTCCCTGGTGGGACTTGACGACTCTGGGGGCCCCCAGAAGTTCACAGGAACCCTTAGGTTTTATAATAAATCTGTTCCTGCTGCTCTCACTGGGATCTGTGCCAGCTTTAATCAAAGGGCCAGTTTATTCCCGAGCCCTCTCCTGGACAGGAAGCTCCTGGCCAGGTAACAAGGGCCCCTTGTATCCTCTTCAGTCATTTTTTTAGACTTCCAATAGGTAAAAAACATTATTTTCCCCTTAAATATGTAGCCTTAAAATTTACTTGACTAGGAAACAAAACCTACAATGTTCAGAGATCCGAAGTTAAAACTTGACTATTGGCCTGAAAGCACTGGATTCACTCAATGTATTTTCTGGTACTCCCAGTATCCAGAAGGAGTGAATAGTATTGGGGGATCTCAGGACCATACCACCACAGAGCTACCAGTTCAGATCTCTCAGGCATTAGGAAAAAACAAAACAAAACCCCCCAACCAAAACCCACGTCCACTGAGTTTATTTCTACTTCTGGAAACGTACAGTGTAGAACCGCTCCACTGGGTTTTCTTGTTTGTAATCTTTACGGAAGAGAGCCCTGGTGGCTTGGTGGTAAGGTGTCACACTGCCAACCCAAAGACGCGCAGTTAGAATTCACCAGCTGCTCCAAAGGAGAAAGACTTCCCATGAGATATACAACTGAAAACCACTGGCGGGTCAACTATGAGTCAGTTCTGATGAAACGACACAACAGTATGTAATCTATTCTTCCTGGAAGTAGCAGAGCAGGACTTTCTTCTGAGGAGCTGTTAAGTTGGTTCAAACCACCAGCCTTGAGCTGGTAATAAGCTACTCGCTGGATTCAGCTTCAGCCCCTCTGTGAAGGAGTGATATAAGTTCCCTGTTTTCTGTAAACCGTGTATGAGAATCCCTGCTTGCTCCCCATTAACCCTACACCTGCAGAATGAAGGAAATCTGATGCCATCCATACACTTTCTGTTCCTGGAAGAAAAGAAAAAAAAAGAAGCCCTTGGCTTCTAGACAGTAGCAGCGCTGTTTTAAGTCAACTGGCCACTTGTCAGGAGAGGTTATTTGTCAGGAGGGGTGAGCTAGCAATTTCCTGGGAACGCTGGCGTGTGCCTGCAATCTCTAGGGGGAGAGGCCTCCCTTCCCGGAGAATACCAGAAGACAGGCCTTTGTTATGCCAAATGCCTGGAAGGAAAGCCTCACAGTGGGAAACCTCTGATGCCTGCTGAGCAGTGTGAGCAGGTGGAGGCCACCCGGTTACACCTGTCAATCCAGCCAGAGATGCCTGCTCAGAAGCAAAACGCCCCTCCCAGAAGTCAGAATTTCACACGGTGCCCAATTCCTACTGAGGACAGAAGCAACCAGGGTGTGAGTCAAATTCCCTGTTACCAGGGCAACTCTACAAGGGCTCTGGGCCCCTGGACCTCTGGTCTCAGTTGTGGTTGGTGGAACCTCTTTCAAAGACTGGACTTTGATACCTGTCTCAAGCTGCATGTGTCATGGCCAGCTGACTCTGAAGAGCCTGCGTGGAGTGTTAAACTCTAGTCCAGAAGTCTGACGTGATTAAGCTTGGCTGTTAAATGTGAGACAGTGGATCTGGCTCATGGATCAGCTAAAGGCCATGTGTTTCCACTCAAGTCTCCTCCCTGTTCTCCCTCTTTCCCTTCTCCCACAAATTCTTCCTGAGAATACTATTAGGCACACGCTCTACACAAGCAATGCCTGGGTTTTAACTTCCAGGTTGGTAGCTTTTTGTCCTTAGGCAAATTACTCAGTGTCTCAACTTGTTAAAATTTATCTGTAAATCTAGTTGCTGGTCAGTTAATTCAGATACATGGCAACCTCAGGTGCATTGGAGCAGAATTGTACTCACCAATGGCTGATTTTTCAGAGGTATATCACCAGACCTTCTCCAAAGGTGAGTTGGGATAGACTCAAACAGCCAACGTGTCTTTTTAAAAATTTCATTTTATTTTGTGTCCTTGAGAATATACACAACAATAGGCCCATTTAACCATTTCTACATGTACAGTTGAGTGACTAATTAACTTCTCTGAGTTGTGAACTCACTCTCATCCTTTCCTCGGATTTGTTCTTCTCTCATTAACATAAACTCATTGCCTCCTACAGTTCTTATCTAATCTTAGAGTTACTGCTGTCATTTTGACTCTATATGTTGTTGTTGTTGTTAGAAGCTGTCTAGTTGAGTATGACTCGTAGTGACTCTATGAACAGAAGATCTGAACTCTGTGCCATCCTCACACTTCCTGACACATTCGAGCCCATTGCAGCAGGCACTGTGTCAATCCATCTAGTTGAAGGTCTTCCTCTCCTTCATGGATCCTTCACCCTTTCTAACATCATATCCTTCTCTAAAGAATAGCCCCTCCTAGCAACATGGTCAAAGTATGTGAGGCAAAGCCTCATCATTCTTGTCTCCAAAGAGCGTTCCAGCTGCACCCTCTCCAAGACATATCTGTTCGTTCTCTTGCCGTCCATGGGATGTTCAGTGCTCTTCTCCAACACCACAGCTCAAAGACGTCAATTGTTTTCCATCATCCTTATTCATTATTCAGCTCTCAGTTGCAAGTAAACTGAATCAGATGCACCTTAATCCTCAAACTGACATTATTACTCCTCAGTAATTTGAAAAGGGCCCTAACTGCAGATTTTCCCAGTGCAATAATCTCCTTACTTCCTGACTGATGGAAGAAAACCAAGGCAGACTTTTTTTAAACTATTGAGTTTTAGGAAGATGTAAGGATATATTTTTAACTTCTGTTCAAAGGGTTGTTTCAGGGCAATAATTTCAGGGATTTATCTAGCCTCCAAGCCTCCAGAAAGTCTGGATTTCATGAGAATTTGAAATTCTCTTCCACGGTTCCCTCCTGTTGATCAGGATACTTCTAGAGAATCTTTGATCAAAATGTGTATTAATGATAACTGGGAACCATATAATTCTAGTCTCATGGTGAAGGAGGAAGTGGAATTGCCAACATTTTTATTAACAACTATTTGTGCCACCTACAACTCTTTGTACAATGTTTAATGAGCTTTTGGATTGATGTGACTCATGTATACAGAATAGAATGGCTCCATATGGTTTTCAAGGACGGCACTTTTCAGAAGCAGATTTCCAGGCCTCCCTCTCAAGGCACCTCTAAGAAGGATCAAATTGCCAGCCTTTAGGTTGTAGTCTTCCACACTCACTGCCGGCCTGTCCGTTTCAACTTTCAACCATCAGGTTTCCTGCATAAAAACCTTTATTCAGGGAGACTGCCCATCTCTCTCCCTTAATGTAGCTAGTCAATTTGAACTGGTGACCTTTCCATTAGCAATCAAACATGTAACATACTATACCACCATAATTCCTATAGGATTTCCATGTTGTTGTAAGGTGCCATTGAGTTGACTGTAACTCATAGAGAACATATGAAAAATGGATCTGAACCTTGATCTATTCTATTCCATCCTCATCAATGCTGATATACTTGAGCCTATTGTTACAGTCACTATGTCAATCGACCTTGTTGAAGGTCTTCCTCTCTTTTTCCGACCTTCCTTCCACTTTTCCAAGCATGATGTCCTTTTCCAAGGATTGCCCCTCCTAATAACATGCCCAGAATACATGAGATGAGGCTTCCTCACCCTCACTTCTATGGAGCACCTTGGTCATACTTTATCCAAGACATACTTGTTTGTTCTTTTAGCTGTTCATAGGATATTGAGTATTCTTCTCCAACATTACAACTCAAAAGTATCGATTCTTCTTCTGTCATCTTAGGCATTGTTCAACTTTCAGATGCACAACTAGTAATTGAAAAGACAATGACTTGAATCAGGTACATCTTAGTTTTTATACTGACATTATTAGAGATCTGTAACACCTTAGAGACGTCATTGAAGGCAAATTTTCCCACTGTGATACATCTTTTGATTTCTTGACTGCTGGTGCCAAGGGTAAAATTAAAATTAAAAAAGAAAAATAAAATTATTGACAACTTCAATATTTTCTCCATCTATCATATGTTGCCTATTGGCCCAGTGGTGATGATTTTTGTCTTCTTGATTTTGAAATGTAATTCATATTGAAGGTTGTAGTCATTGATCCTCTACAGCAAGTGTTTTAAGTTCTCTTAGCTTTTGGCAAGCAAAGTTGTGTTATTTGCATAACGGAAGTTGTTGATGGCTCTTTCTAAAATCCTGATGTCACATTCTTCTTCATAAAGTTCATCTTCCCAAGTGATTTGCTGGGCATGCAGATTGAACTTTGATTTTAAACCATGCAGTGTTTTCTTGCTCTGTTCTGATGTCAGCTTCTTGGTCAAAGTGTAAGTTCCACATAAACACAATTAAGTGCTCTGGAATTCCCATTCTTTAGCTATACTTTGTTGTAATCAACAGTCAAATGCCTTTGCATAGTCAATAAAACACAAATTAACAGTATTCCGGTAGTCTCTCCTTTCAGCCAAGAACCATCTGACATCAGCAATGATATCCCTTATGCCTTGGCCTTTTTAAGTCCAACTTGACTTTCTGGCAGTTCTCTGTCAATGTACTGTTCCAGTCGTTTTTTTTATAACCTTTACCAAGATATTACTTGTATATGATATTAATAATATTGTTCAGTAAAACACACATTTTGTTGAATCACCTTTTTTTTTCTTTTTGCAAATGGGAACAAACTGGGATCTCTTCCAGGTAGCTTTCTTCAAGTTTTGTTGACAGAGACTAGTGAGCATGTCCTGGACGGCATCTGTTCGTCAAAACACTTCAAGTGCTACTCCTTCCATTTCTAGGGCCTTGTTCTTTGCTTATACCTTCTGTGCAGCCTAAACCTCCTTCTTCATGACCAAAAAAAAAAAAAAAAACTTCTGGAAACAGTTCTGTGTTAGTCAACTGTTTTGGTACAGCAGATCCATGTAGTCCTTTATATTTCTTTGGTGCTTCCTAGATTTTTCAAGATTTTGCCCATAAT
>NW_006399807.1:17234087-17256475 GCF_000299155.1 Elephantulus edwardii | reverse complement strand
GCACCTCTGGGATTGTAGTTGCAGCTTCTTGCCACTAGGCCACCAGAGCTCCCCCCTTTATTATTTTCTAACTACAGGCTTTCTACGTTTCATTATACTACTTTGTTTTATTATTTCATACTGTCCTTTGAAATCTTCTGTTCAGCTCTTTTTTCACTTTGCCATTTCTCCCTCCCCTTTGTTTTGGCTTCTCACTGTCCTGGTACAATTTTCCCCACAGCTCATCTGGTCTTTGCTAATTAAAACCTATTCACTGGTATAAAGCAAGCAGATCTGACACGGTGGGGTTGGGAGGAGAATAGATAGGATAAGAGTGGATAGACAACGAACATTCCAGTGGAACAGATGGAGGAAAGAACTGTTTAAAAGGAAGATATGACTAGGCAGTATACATATGACAACAGCCCAGAATAAGAGGCACATTGCAATGAGGACTGGGGTGGGAGGAGGTAATTATGAAATAATGAATGAATATGTTTAAAAAAAAAGTGAGTTGGGGGAAAGAAGGAGAAGGAGTAAAATGTACAACAATGAGGAATGAAAATCTAACTTTTCTGTAAACTTTCATTAAAATCACAATGAAAATTAAAAAATTTATTTTTTAAAAAAACCCAACTATTTTTTGCACAGTTTGACAGGTAGAGAGCTTTTCTGTAAACTTTCATTAAAATCACAATGAAAATTAAAAAATTTATTTTTTAAAAAACCCAACTATTTTTGCACAGTTTGACAGGTAGAGAGTGGAGAGGGTAGAGAAAATGGGAAAGATCTGGTGTGAATATCAATGTATACCAACTTTGTGAGTAAACCAGTATAAAATAAAAATTATATAAAAAAAAGAAACAGTCAAACAAACAAAAGAAACTATTCTTGAGAGGATTTTTTAAATTCAGGTGGCATAGATTTAAGGTTGTATTTTGGACTTTGTGGGTTTTATAAAAACTGTCTTCAGCTTCATCTTGAAATTGCACATAAATAATTGATGGTCTGTGCCACAGTCAGCAACTGGCCTAGTTTTGACTGCTGACATTGAACTTCTCCAATGATATTTTCCACAGATGTAATCAGTCTGATTCCTGTGTAGTCCATCAGGTGTGGTCCATTTGTATGGTGACATTTTGTGGTTTTTAGAGGTATATACAATGAATAAATCACTGATTATACTCAATTCAATCATTTGATCTCCAAACTCATTTCTGTCACCAAGTCCACAATTTCTGACAGTCCTTCTTCTTTATTTCCTACTTTTGCTTTCCAGCCACCAGTTATTATTAATGTTCTTGATTGCATGTCCTGTAAATTTTATACTGTGTAAAAGTTGGTAAGAAGTCTCCATTTCTCCTCTTGGCTTTAATTTTTGGTGTGTATATTAAACCAAGCTACTCCTTGAAGGCAAGGATTCTGGGGCTTCGTCTGACATACTTTGGACATGTGAGGAGAGACAGGTCCTTGGAGAGGGACATCATGCTTGGGAGGGTGGAGGGACAGCGCAGGAGGGGAAGACCCTCTATGAGATGGATTGATTCGGTGACTGGGGTAATCGGGATGGGTGTGTCAGAGGCAGTGCGGTTGGCGCAGGATAGAGCAGGGTTTAGGGCTGTTGTACATAGGGTCGCTATGAGTCGCAAACGACTCGACGGCACATAACAACAACAACATATTTGAATATAGCTGTATTAAAATGTTTTCCTTGTAAAGCACATAGTTAGTATCCTATCACAGCATTGTACTTCAGGATGTACCTTGAAATGGTCTTTAAGACTATGAGTGCAACACATTTCTTCCCCTAGTTTTCATTTCTGGAATAACAGATCATATATTTGTCTGATTCAAAATGGCCAATACCAGGCCATCTCAGCTCACAAATGCCCAGACTGTTGACCTTTATGTGTTCCATTTAATTTTTTACAACCTCCAATTTTCCTAGGAGGGTGGAAATAACAATGCTTTACCTCAAGACTTAACAAAAATTCAAGGAGTTAATGTACAAAATAGTGCTCAGCATGGGGTATGTGCTCACGAATCCTTGTATTAAGTAACAGTAATGTCTCTCATAGCCTTCTGGAAAAATGCTGTTTGAAAGCTCGGCTGGCTAAATGGTAATAAGCAATATTAAGTTGGTAATGAAGATTGTTTAGCTTCACCTGTCCCCATTTACCCATGGTCCAAACAACCCCCATTCCCTGAGTTTCTAAAACTTATGTTGCTTTTGTGATTGTCTTTATGAAATCGCAGAATTGTTCTCTGACATTGTGAGTTTGCCGTCTCAGTCAGACTGAGCTCTAGTGGCCTTGGTTAAACCTCTGCCCACATTCAGAGGACAAAAGATATCTTCTCCTAGGGACAGAATTCGTTTCACTTTCTTCTTCGCTTTCTTGGTCATTCCTTAAGGGCTCTTTAGATTTTCAGTGGCTCTTGCAGTGGGGAATGGAACAGTGGGGGTAGGGGAATCAACACTGGTACCCAGGCACCAAATTCATGCTTTCTATTTGTGACCTACTGATTTAGAAACTGGGGCCTCCATATGATGTGAGCATGAATCCAAATTAATCAACATCTCTGAAGATGTCTGTTTCTTCAGGCAAATGTTTCCTAAAACATCTAGGAGAAAGGTATCAGAGATGTCTCCCTGCCATCTTTTCTCTAACGCAATGCTAAGGACAGTGAGGCTTCCATCAACCACCTCTGTTGATGATCTAAGCCTTTTCTAAACCTCTTTCATCCACTTGGCTGCGGAATGCACTAAAGAATATATTGTAGAAGGAACAGTTTCATAGTTAACTGATCTGTGGAACCTAGCTGCAATGTTATCAAGTAGATTCTGACTCTTTCTGACAGAATAAAATTGTCCCATCGGGTCTCCAAGGCTTCCATCTGTACAGTAGCAGACCACCACATCTCTCTCCCATGGACCAGCTAGAGTTTTTAAACTAACAGCCTTTGGGTTTGCAGCTGAGTGCTTCACCACTTTGTCACCATGATTCCTACTTAAGCACATTTTAAGTATGAACTAAATAAGAGTTGAAAGTCTCCATCTGTGTTTCTTGCTATCACTAGTGCCTCAGAGTCACAGTGTGCTGGTCACAACTCTAATTCAGTAGATCTTTTTTTTTTTTTATTATTTTTGTGTGTGTGTACCGTCAAATCAGATCTGACTGGTACAGGAGGAGATTGCCCCTCCTTCCCCGGCTAATTCAGATCTTGATCAAAGCCCGAGAGTTTGTATTTCTTCTTCTTTTTTAAATTTATTATTAATTTCAGTAAAAATTTACAGAGACTTTGGATTTCCATTCATTCATTGTTGCATTTTCCTCCCGCATAACCCTCCCCACTAGTACACTACCCTCTTGGAAAAGTAAAACAAAAATTCTTTCATTGTTTTACAAACCCTCCCCCATGTCCACTCCACAACATAGCCTTCGCTCTAGACTCCTGTCATGACAAAAATACCTAATCACATATCTCTCTTAAACAGTTTTCTCCCTCATCTGTTTCAATGCAGTATACATTATTGAACCCATCTTTCTCGGTCTTCCCCCAACCCCGATTTCAGTCCCGTTTTACAACAGTGGCACCCTGCAGTATTTGTCCTTTTGTGACTGAGATATTTCACTCAGCATAATGTCCTCCAGAGTCACCCATTTTGAATAATATTGCATGAGTTCCTTGTTTTTCAATGCAGCATAGTATTCCATTGTGTGAATATACCACAGCTTCTCTATCCATTCATTTGTTGATGGACACTTAGATTGTTTCCAACTCCTTGCTATTGTGAACAAAGCCACGATAAACATAGGTGTGCATATTTCTGCTTGGATGTCAGTTATGGTCTCTTTGGGGTATATTCCCAGCAATGGAATTGCTGGGTCAAGTGGTATCTCTACTTGCAACTTTTTGAGAAAGCGCCATACTGCCTTCCACAGTGGTTGCACCATTTTACACTCCCACCAAGAGTGAATCAGGGTTCCAGTTTCTCCACAACCTCGCCAGCATTTGTTGCTTGTTGTTCTGTTAAATTTTGCTATTCTGACTGGGATGAGATGATATCTCATAGTTGTTTTAATTTGCATTTCTCTTAGAACTAGGGATTTTGAACATTTCTTCATGTGCTTATTAGCCATCTGAATATCTTCTTTGGTGAAGTGTATGTTCATATCCTGTGACCATTTTTCAGTTGGATTATTTACCTTTATCTTGTTGTGGTGCTCAAGTATTTTATAAATTCTGGATATAACTCCCTTATCTAATACTTTTTCCCAGTTGACGGCTTCCCTTTTTACCCTTTTGGGGAAGTTTTTGAATGTGCATAGGGAATTGATTCTTAGAAGATCCTATTCATCTATTTTATCTTCTCTTGATTGTAGGTTTTTCAGGATAGATACTTGGAGGACTGTTTATGTTGTGGATTAGGACTTCTAGCATTGTTCCTAGCTTTTCTTTAATGAAGTTCATAGTCCTTGGTTTTATTCCTAGGTCCATGATCCACCTTGAGTTGGTTTTTGTATATGGAGTGAGGTATGGATCTTGCTTGAGTCTTTTGCAGATACTTTTCCAATTTTGCCAACACCATTTGTTAAAAAAGGCTGTCATTTCCCCACTTAACTGATTTCATCTCCTTGTCAAAAAACAGTTGGCCATAGATAGATGGGCTGATGTGCAGGTTCTCAATTCTTTTCCATTGGTCCGTGTGTCTGTCATTGTACCAGTACGATGCTGTCTTTACCACCATGGCAGTGTAGTAGGATTTGAAATAAGGGAGTTAGATACCTCCTACCTTTCTTTTCTTTTTAAGGAGTGCTTTGCTTAATCAGGGCTTCTTTCCATTCTAAATGAAACTGGAGATTGTTTTTCCCATCTTGTTGAAGAAGAGAGTTTGTATTTCTAACATTTCTAGGAAATGTCTAGGCTGCTATCCCAGGCCCTACCTACATGTGAAAACCACTGCTCTACACAAGAGGCCTATGGGTAAAGTTAATGGCTGATTCTCAGCTATTAACTGGCTTAGTGGTAAGGAGTTGTGCTGCCAATCTAAAGGCATGCTGTTCAAATCCACCAGCTGTTCCATGGGAGAAGGATGAACAATTTCCTCCCATGTGAATTATTGCCTCTGAAGACCTGCTAAAGGGGTCGACTATGAGTAAGTTTCTACTAGATGATACATAACAACAATTAACCAAAAGGTTGGCAGTTCAAACCTACCCAATATTGCTAAGGTAGAAAGATCTGGAGGTCTGTTCCTGTAAAGATTACAGCTTCATAAAACCTATGGGGCTCAGTTCTACTTTACAACGCGTGAGGTTACTATGAGTCCAAGATGACTCAATGACAATGGATTGAGTCTACATAAAACCAAAGGGGTTCATCAGGATTCTTTAGCATCTCAAAGTCATTGCTTTCTCTTTCCTCCTTACTTCTTTAGAGCAAAGCAACTGGGTTGTAGTCTTTTATCTAAGAGGGCAGGATCAGAGATCAAACTGCCTAGAATGTGTCTCATCTCCTAACCTCTATGCAATCCTGGCCTGATTACTCAGCCTATCTGTGCTCCAGATTTCTCACAATACTAAATGCAAACATTTTCTAAGAGCTTACAATGAGTTAAGCACAGTTCTAACGTTGTTGTTGTTTTTGTGTGCCATCAAGTCTACTGTGACTTCTATTGACCCCATGAATGACAGCCCTGAATCCTGCCCTATGCTGAACCAATCACACTGCCTCTGATACACCTACCTCCATTACCCCAGTTACTGTGTCAATCATCTCGTTCAGGGTCTTCTTCTCCTATGGTGATCCTTCACCCTTACAAGCATGATGTCCTTTTCCAAGAACTGGACCCTCCTGGAAACTTGCCTGAAGTATGTGAGATGGAGCTTCAAAATCCTTGCCTCCAAGGATCAGCCTGATTTCATCTTCTCCAGTACAGACCTGTTTGTTCTCTTGGCAGGTTATGGTATGTCCAATAATCTTTTTTCCAGCACCACAACACAAAGGCATCAGTTCTTCTTCTGTTAGCCTTAGTCATTGTTCAGTTCTCTGATGCATAGCAAGTAATTGTGAAGACCATGCCCTGGGTCAGGTGAACCTTGATCTCTAGACTGACATCATTTCTCTTCACCACTCTGGAAAGGTCCCTGACAGCTGACTTTCCCAGTGCGATATGTCTTTTGCTTTCTTAACTGCTGGTGCCAAGAGTAGTGACTGTAAATCCAAGCAAGATAAAATTATTAACAGTCTCAATCTCTTCTCCATCATCTATCATGGTGTTGTCAATAGGCCCAGTGGTGAGAATCTTTGTTTTCTTGATGTTGAGCTGTAATCCATATTGAGCAGTGCAGTCCTTGACCTTCTGCAGCAAGCACTTCAGGTTCTCCTCAGTTTCTGCAAACAAGGTGTGTCATCTTCATAATTCAGGTTTTTGATGATTCTTCCTCTAATCCTGATGTCACATTCCTCCTCCTTAAGTCCAAACTCCCAGATGATCTATTCCACATATAGATTGAAAAGGTATGGAGACAGGACACATCCCTGACAGACTCTTTTCTTGATTTTAAACCTTGCAATGTTTCTAATGTATTAACTATTTCTTTATAAATCCTTATAAAACTAAGAGGTAGGTGCCATTGCTGTTGTTGTTATGTACCATCAAGTTAACCTGAGACTCATAGTGACCCTATGTACAACAGTTCTGAAGCTTGCCCCATCTCACTGACTCTAACAACATACCTCCATTGCCCTAGTTACTTTATCAATCCATCTCATCCAGGGTCTTCCTCTCCGCTGTTCCTTCACCCTTCTGACAATGGTGTCCTCCAAAGATCAGTCCCTCCTGTCCACATGCCCAAAGTATGTGCGACAAAGCTTCAAAATCCTTGCCTCCAAGGAGAAACTTGGTTTCACTCTAAGACAGACCTATTTGTTTTCGTGGTTTTGCAAGGTATGTTCAAGACTCTTCTCCAGCACAACTCAAAGACATCAATTCTTCTTCTGTCATCTTTAGTCACTGCCCTGTTCTCTGATACAAAGCAAGCAATTACAAAGACTATGGCCTGGATCAGGCACTCCTTATTCTCTAGATTGATATCATTGCTTCTCAGTACTCAGGAGAGGTCCCTAACAGTAGATTTACCTAATGCAATTCATCTTTTGATTTCCTGACTGCTGGTGCCAGAAGTGTTGATTCTGGAGCTGAACAAGCTGTAATTGTTAACCACCTCAATCTCTTCTCCATCTATCATGGTGATGTCAAGTAGCCCAGTGGTGAGAATCTTTGTCTTCTTGATGTTGAGCTTCAATCCATTTTGCTGACTGCAGTCCTCAACCTTCTGCAGCAAGCTCTTCAGGTCCTTCTCAGTTTAGATAAGCAAGGTTGTGTCATCTGCATAATAATGTAGGTTGTTGATAAGTCTTCCTCATTGTGGTAATAGTAGTAATGATTATTGTGTAAGTTAAATTAAACATTACAAGTTAAACTTCAGTTGGAGGATCTAATATTACAGTTGCCCTCAGGCTTGATCACTCCTTTAAGAAACCTGATGTCTGAACTATTCCTTGTGGTTATTTTTAAGTACAAGGAATCAACTAATGATAATTTTAACCTGTAATACTTTACATCTGTAAACAACATACTTTCATGTAAATGTGGGGGGAGGGGTTTGTAAATTCCCTCCACTGAGTGCTATGCATGCTAGAATTGTTTTATAAACTTAGCATTAGGATACTAAGTTCTATAAAATATATTGTGGATACTAATTTTAAGAATCAGTTGCTCTAATTTGATTATTTAAGTATACAAAAAATGCATCAAAATTGTGATACGTTTTTATATAATGCTTTACATTTCTCAAAATCCCAGGCAAACTCAGGACAGATCTATATATTTTTAATATTAGACTAAACACTGACATTTACTTGTGATTTTTAGTATAAAAGACACTTAACAACAAGAGGTATAAAAGAAGGCCCTTGTTAACTGGAGTTAATTAGTCTTCTAGAAATTCAATGAAAATGTGACTTCAGTAGTACTCCACACTGCTCAGACATATTACTTTGCATTTGCTTTAAACACAAAATCTAATTTCTATAATAGAATGAGAACCCACTGTTCATAAAAACAGGTAATTCTAAGACGGAAAGCGTAATAGCCAACAACTGTATCTCTTGACGATTTATCAAATCTTTTCATATCATCCTTTTAAAAAAATTCAGTCCTCTTAACAACCATATAATAGTTACTATTAAATTATAACCAAACTAAACCCACTGCAGAGTCTGTATCAATCATGTTATAATGATGACTATGATAACTTTGTGATATTATTGTTACCTCCATTTTATGCTTAAGAAAACAGACTCAGAAGAGTGAGAAACTTGCCAAGGATTGCTAAAACTTAAAACTGAGTATCAACTCAATTTCTTGCAATTGTAAGTCTTTTGAGCCTTTATGTAAGCGAATAAATAAAGATATTAATTCTTGGGGGGAAAAAAAAAAGAAACCTGATGTCTAAGGGCATCCTGATAAGGCTCTGGGCTGATCACAGAAGCCACTCCCAAGTTATTAACAGAATCCTTGCCCCTAATTCAGAGCAAAATACTATCTTCCCTAGTTTTCTCTAAAATCCCCTATTAAAAAGAAACAATCCTTAACTGCCCTCATTGCCATTTTTACCTTCTCCTCTCATGGTCACTCAGCGTCCCTCTCAGACAGCATAATAAAGGTCTGTTCATTTCTTGGGGCCAGCTTCTTTCTTTGTCTCTCTCATTCTCAACTCCTTTTTTTCTATCTAACATATGATTCCCTGAATGGGAAGAACACCAAGTAATAAGTCAAAACCTCCTCTTCACTTCTCCACAACTTGTCATTCTATCTAACACTAAGAAACTCTTATTATTGACACATACATATGAAGTTCCTCTCCTTTTCGGATTTTTATGGATTCCTACATAGAACATGTAGCTAAGTGAGGCTATTCCTTGGGACATCATGCTTGGAATGATGGAGGGTCAGCAAAGAAGAGGAACACCCCAACCCCACCCCAACAAGACGGATTGACAGGACAATCTCATCAATGGGCTCTGGTGTGTCAGAGAATGGCACAGGATAAGGCAGGGTTCAGGTCTGCTGTTCATAGGGTCGCTATGGGTCATACTCGGCTCTATGGATCCTAACAATAACAACTGGAAAAAGGAGCCTCACACTTCCTTTTGGGACCTCCGGAATCCCATCCCCTTCTTGACCATCACCTAGGCCTTCCCTCAAAAGATGGTCTCTCCTTTCTTACAGACTTTCTGTCTCCAGAGAGCTGTCAGAGTTCTGTCAGAGTGCTAAGGGCCCCAGGGCACATGTGGGAGGAGAAAAGGGCGAGGGAAGAGAGAGCCTGCATGAAAGCAAAGGGAGGTGTGCCTGGTTAAGCAAGCCAGTGCTCTATGAGACTTGACAGGGGCACTTCACAGGAATGCAGACGGTTTGCAAGCTCACTAGACCAAAAGAGGAGAGAGAGAGGAGAGAGAATGCCCCAAGGCGTTATGCTGCACCAGCACATTCCAGCAAGATTGACACTTGCTGATGGTCTTTGTTTTTCTACCAGAGCTGGAGGGTAGGGGATTGAGATTGGGCCTTTGCTTTTCCTGACTTTGACATAGCTTTTGCTTTTTTTCCCCTCCACAGAACAAGTTAGTGCCATTTGATCAACCTAGGCTGAATGTGAATATTAACTGGTATTTAATCACTATCATTAAGCTGGAAGGGAAAAAAAGGTGATGATTAAACCTTCAAAACTTTCTGGTTACAAGTAAAATAATGAGATACAGTTCCCTTCCCTAGGGAACAATCCTTCATTTACAACCCATACTCTCTCTCATCCCCTGGGATGCTGAAGCCCTTGTCTATCTCTGCCTCTGTCCTGGTGGATGCTGGATCCTCTGTCCTGGTGCCACCTCTCACCAAGGCTGGATTAAGTGCTCTCCTAGCCTCAGCTCTTACCAGATTGTTCTGTGTTGGCCTCTTTACCTGTCTGCCTTCTTCCCTCCACAGGCATGCATAAGCATCTCATTCATCACATTTCCCGATGGTGCGCACACAGCCAGGCTGATAAGAAATAATGAGTAAATATTTAAATTATGTGCATGCTCTTATTGCACTTGTCATTCTCCTACATGTTATGGAGTCCCAGATATAGAGGGCCAGAGAGGACAATGAAAGGAGAGAGTATCAACATACTCCAGCACAAATCATGGCAAGCCGATGCGGCAGAGCAAACAAGAGATACCTGTCCCAGTGTGTGAATTCTTCCTGAGTGGACAGGAAAATGAGAGGTGTATCTGAGCAGAGAGAGAGAAAAACAGAGATTCGCAAAAGGCCTCCTTGGCCAACTTGCCTGTTCCTTTTAGGAATCTGTGGGTGGGACAAATGGTTAATAGCCTCAGCTGTCAACAGAAAGGGTGGTGGCTTGGACTCATACAGAGGCACTTTGGAACAAAGGCCTGGCAGTTTGCTTTTGAAAAAGTAGCCCCTGAAAGTCCATGGAGGACAGCCCTCTGACACACAGGCAGTTATCATGAGTTGGAGCTAACTCCGTGGCAACCAGTGGAATGGAGCTTCTCCTGTGGTAACAAGTCTGGACACCTCCTTTACGGAGAGCCTTGACTACAATGACGAGAGGGTTAAGGTACTTAACACAGGCTGGCTAAGCAAGGCCTTATGGAGCAAACTGCCTCCCGGGAGTTAGCATTACTCTGGCCTCGATCTGAGCCTTAAAGATAGTCCCTCTGGCAGACAAACTTCTCTGTACCCACTTCTCAATCCTCCTAACTGAAGACTTTCTCTTCTCCTCCAGTCAGTTGTTACCAATTTTGTCCTCATAAGCATAAAAGGCACCAGCAAAAAGTATCTAGATGAGTAAGGGTGCATTTCGTTGTATCTAGATTGCTGCTGCTGTTGTTGTTAAGTGCCGTTGAGTAGTAGAAAACTCATAACAGCCCTATTAACCAAAGACCTGAACACTTGTATAACTTTCATTGTTTCTCCAAGTTCATAGAGTTTCCATAGGCAAGCTATTTTAGAAGCAGATTCCACTCCTGCTGTCAAGCTTGTGGTTTGTTTTTTGTTTTTTTACTTTTTAAAAAAAATTAATTTTAATGAACATTTACAGAGATTTTGGATTTCCATTCATTCATTGTTGCACTTTTCTCCCCAACCCCTCCGCTCCCCCACCCCGGCCCCAGTTTGCACTTCTCCTTGAAAGGCAAAATTCCTTCATTGGTATACAATCCCCCGCACCCCACTCCCACCCCTCCATCCCCGCCTCCCTGAGTATACTCCACTCTGCAACCTTCATTCCGGACTCTTATGGTAATCATAATACCCTATAATGTATTGTTTTGAACTGTTCTCTCCCTCTTCTATTTCAATGCAGTATACTTAATTTATCCAGTTTTTCTCATTCTTACCCCAACCCTGATGCCAGTCCCATTCCACAACAGTGGCACTGTGCAGTGTTTGTGACTGAGATATTTCACTCATCCAAGCTTGTTTTAATCAGGGAGCTCCACCAAACACTGTCCACCATGGGTAACCATTATCACATTTGTCACAGTGTTCAGCTTCACAGCAACCATGAGTTACCTCTGTACAACAAGTGAACAGATCAGTGCTATACCTCTTAGAAGAATGTTTGACAAATAACAATTAAAATCAGGTCTGAGAGCCGCAGATTAAAATCACCCACCTTTGGCTTGGTAGCATCACTTTCTGTCTACTAAGCCAATAGAACTCATTGTTGTTGTTGTTAAGTGCCATTGAGTCATACCCCCAAAGACATTTCTTAATGCATAAACTGGTTTGGTTTTTTAGGGGGGGTTGGTTTGTTTGTTTGTTTTAAGAAAAGAGGCAATATAGATAATGTTCCAGTTTCAGGATAGCAGATCAGTCTGACCCTGAGTGGGGTCCCTGTGTGTGCACCTGGGACAGAAAAACTCCATGATACTGGTGCTGCTCCTAGTAACTGATTTCTATGTGCAACAGTCTAATGTGCTTTGTATACCCCACCCCTGCATCACTGTCTTTGTGTACACCTAGTACTAGTGGCAAGAAGCTGCGCTACAATCCCAAAGACACGTGGTTCAAATTTACCAGTTGCTCTGTGGGAGAAAGATGGGCAATCTCCTCCTGTGTGATTAATTGCCTCTGAAAGCCCTCCAGAGGGTCAGCTATGGGTTGGTTCTGACTCAATAGTCCACAGCAACAGTCTTCTTAAAGGACCTATGGTGGCATGATGGGTTAAATATCAGGATACTAACCAGAAGGTTGGCAGTTACTTACTTGGCCACTGCATGGCAGGGGGTGCAGGGGTGGATGAAGGAGTCTGGTTCTGTAAAGATTTACAGTCTTGGAAGCCCTATGGGTAGTCCTATTGTTTCCTATTTTGTTGTTGTTGTTGATAGCCAATGACTAAAATATGACACATAGTGACTCTATGAACAAAAGACCTGAAGCCCCTCTACAACTATCAACTATCAAAGTTCATAAGAGTTTCCCGAGTCATGTTGTTTAGGAAATGGATGCCACTCCTGCTTCCACTCTTTCCTATAGAGCTACAATAAGTTGTAATCAACTCAATATTAATGAGATTTAGTTTAGTCTTTTTAATCTGGATGCATGCTCCTTGAGGGTAAGGAACATTATTATGGCTCTTCTTTGCATTTTAGCATGGTCCTTGGGACTTGAAAGAAAGAGAGACAGAATTGGATGAAGTAATGTTGTTGTTGTTGTTGTTGTTATGTGCTGTCAAGTCAATTGTGATTCACAGCAACCCTATAAACAACAAATCTGGACCTTGCCCTAAACTACCATCTTCATCATCTCTGATATACTTGAGCCCATTGTTACAATCACCATGGCAACCCATCTTGGTGAGGATCTTCCTTTGCTATAGTGACCATTCCAAGTATGATATTCTTCTCCAAGTACTGGCCCATCCTAACAGCACACCCAGATATGTAAGAAAAAGCCCCACCATCCTTGTTTCCAGTGAGCTCCATGGTTGCACTTTGTCTAAGTCGCAAGCGACTCGACGGCACATAACAACAACAACAACATAGGATATTCAGGATTCTTCTCTAACACCACAGCCCAAAGGCATCAGTTCTTCTTCTTCTGTCATCCTTAGTCATTGTCCAGCTTTCAGATGCATAGCAAGTGATTTGAAAAGATCATGGCTTGGATCAGGCACACCCTAGTCTTTAAGCTGACATCCTTGATCTTCAGGACTTTGGAGAAGTCTTTGATAGTTGATTTTCCCAATGTAATATGTCTTTTTGTTTCTTGGCTGCTGGTATTAAGGGTGTTGATTATGGATCCAAGTAAGGTGAAATAGTTGACAATTTCAAGCTTTCATCTATTGTGATGTTGCCTATTGGCCTTCTCACAAAAAATTTTTGTTTTCTTGATGATGAGATGTAATCCACATTAAAGGCTACAGTCTTTGATCTTCTGCAGCAAGCAAGTCAAATCCTCCTCAGTTTCAACAAACAAATATAGACATTTGAAAATATATTCGCACAAAGCTGCATATCTATCCGTGGTTTTTTCTAACCCAAAAGCATTTGAGTTGCTCTAAATCTAGTTTTTTTGGAGCTCTGTATGCCTAGTAGTAAGAATCTGTGCTGCAATCCCAAAGGCATGCAGTTCAAATCTACCAACTGCTCCAAGGGAAAAGGATGGGCAATCTCCTCCTGTGTGATTACAGCCTCTGAAAACCCTCTGGACAGTCAGCTATAGATTGGTACACAGCAATACAAATCTAGTTTTCTGATTCTAATGGTTTATAAATGTCTAGGTCACACCTGTGAAAAACTTTTGTAATAGGAAAGTGATTCCACAAAAAAAATCTCAAAAAGAGCACACCCATGTTTATTGTGGCTTTGATCACAATAGCAAAGAGCTGGAAACAATCCAAGTGCCCATCAACAAATGAATGGATAGAGAAGCTCTGGTATATTTACATAATGGAATACTATGTAGCATTGAAAAACAAGGAACTCATGAAATATTATGTGAAATGGATGACCCTGGAGGAATGCTTAATGAAATATCTCAGTCACAAAAGGACAAATATTGCAGAGGGCCACTGTTGTAAAATAGGACTGACATTGGGGTTGAGGGAAGACAGAGAAGGAGGGGAGGAATGATGTTTACTTCATTGAAACAGATGAAGGAGAGAATTGTTTAAAAGGGATATATGATTTGGTATTATTATCATGACAGGAGTCCAGAATGAAGGAGTGGAGTGGACTTGGGGGGAAGGATTGCAGAACAATGAAAGAGTTTTTCTTTTACTTTTCAAGGAGAAGAGTGATTTGTGGGGAGGGGAGGGAGGGAGAAAAGTGCAACAGTGAGTGACTGGAAACCCTAAGTCTCTGTAAAGTTTCATTAAAATGAATTTAAAAAAATCCCAAAGAGAGAAAAATAAATGAATGCTATTTAATACAGAAATTCATGGAACTTTTTCTGAGGCTGCTAAGAAGCAGAGATGTCAACTGTCAAGAGAAACTCTCACCCTTGAAAACGTAAGCAACGTTCACCCTTGGAAAGTCAAGCCAAGTTCAGAGTTGCCTCATCTTGGAGTAAAATTTGGCTGCACCAGACATCATTCTTCAGTGAAGTAAAGAGGCCAGATTAGGCGGGACAGTACAAGGGGAACTCATCCCTGGGACAAGTTCCCTTTTTCCACAAACACTAAAATTAGCTTTGTGTTCCTCTAATCCTTTTGACTGAAGATCTGAAAAAGCCAACTGGTGACCTTTCTGATGTCTAAGAACAGATGACTAAAGAAAAACAAAATGGTCATCCTCAAATATTTCAGCTTTTTATGAAAAGTGCATGCTAGTTCTATACTGTTTGCTATGAGAATGGAACCAGTAGCAAGGATAGAAGCTCTACAGGAGCTGATGTCAACTCAACCTGAGAAAACAGTGTCCTAGTTTTTCCAGATATTTGAAAATGGATAGTCTGCATTTGCGGGAAATGTGTTGCGTTTTTTCCAATGTATTCTTACCCTATAGAACAGAGGAACCCCACAGAATTTCCAAGACTGTAAAGCTTTATGGAAGCAAGCTGCCACATTTCCCTCCACCCTCCCCAAGTAGCTGGTGAGTTTGAACACCAATCTTTCAATTAAAAACTAAGTACTTTAACCACCACGTTACCAAGACTCCATACAATATATGCAATAGGATAGCCTAGTGGCAAGAAGCATACTGCAATCCTGAAGGCACACGGTTCAAGGTCACCAGCTGCTCCTCAGGAGAAGGATGCAATCTCCTCCCATGCGATTAACTGCCTCTGAAAATCCACCAGAGGGTCAGCTATGGGTCAGTTCTGACCTGACGGTAAACAACAACAAAATTTTAAAGGAACAAAAAGATATAAAAAGTATGACTTTTCCTGCTCCTGAATTCCAGATACTCAACTTTTTTCTGAAGAGATAAGCTTTGTTATATAGTGTTTAATCTGAAGCTAGACAACTCTCTGGGAAGAATACTATAAATGAGTGTTAGCTACTGACACTGGATGAAATGACCCTGGAAGAATCTTTCAATTATCTTAGATTTTTTTACCATTCAAATTATACATGGTATAATCCTTAAGGTTCTCAGACAAAACACAAACCTAGAGGCATTGAGTTTAAAACTCAGATGCAACATTGAGAAAGTTGAGTCAGACTCTGAAAAGCCCTGATGGCAACAGATACATGTTATTAGAGAAATATGGGTGGGGGGGGAAATGTAATATAGATCTCTATGCAATGCTTGTAGAAACTTTTGTCAAATGTAGTCCTCTCGTGAAGTTCAAAACATAAACAGAAATGCAGAGTGATTCTATCATTATTGGAGGACAAGAGTTAGGAAAGGGATATATAGGATGGAATAGTGATAACATCAGAAAGGGACTCTGAGAAAGTCTTAGCTGTGGTGAGCTGGACAGTGGTCTTTCCTGTCTATTAAATGTCACCAAATGCTCTTCTTGGTCTTTATTCCTGCATAACTTGCCTTTTTCCATATTGTTCAAATGCTTCTAAAGCCTGTGTCAGAGAACCTAGAAAGCAGAGTTTAGTCTCCTCACATATACAGCAACACATGATGATATAAATGGAATCTCTTTTTAAGTTTTCTTAGAATACTCAAAAGTGGTTTTGACCTTGGAGATGAGCTCAAACCTCTGATCTTGACAGATAAGTTTAGGTGCAGCCTGCAAGGGCATGCACATCTGACAAACCCAGGTGGCATCTGTCCTATTTTGGGAGCTTGGATAATTCCCCAGTATGAATGAGGGGGAGTGAAAAGAGACAGAGCTTTCTAGCAGGCCTGCAGACTGATCTTTAATAACAAGAAGTCCAAGAGGCTATCTTGCTTGTCTCTGGTTCAGCTTCCTAAAGAGAAGAGCTGTTCATTGCTATTGTTCATCATTGTAACAAGGGCCAGTATAGATTTTTTAAAATACTAAATAATACTTATCACAGATAAACTGGAGAAAAAGCATCTCATGGTAAGGAGTTGTGTTGCCAATCCAAAGGCACTGAGTTTGAATCCACCAGCTGCTCCATGGGAGAAAGATAGGCAGTCTCCTCCGAGATAATTTACTGCATCTGAATACACACTGGAGGATAAGCTAAGAGTCAGTTCCAACTTGATGATACCTAATAACAACATCAACATTCACATCAAAACTCTTATTAAAACATATTGCAAGCAGAATAAAAAACTATTTAAAGAGTTTCCTATCCAAGACAAACTCCCAGAATAACTCCCAAGACCAATTACATGGCTCTGTGTTTGGAAGGTTTCAGTTTGGTTTCACAAGCTTCCCTTCAAAAGTTAAGCATGTATAAAAACTTTAGTCAATCACCTTGGTCATGAAACCACTGAAGGTGGTACTAGGCTGAGGCTGAAATTGTAACAATTACCACTCAAGGCAATATTGCTAGCATGAAAAACCCACTCATACTAATCACAATAATATCAAGGAAAAAATTAATTATAAGAAGAGTTACTGGCATAAAATACCATAACAAAATATCTAGAAATAATTGAGGAGTTTGTTATGTGCTGTCGAATGACTTGTGACTCACAGCAACCCTATGTACAGCAGCTCTGAACCCTGTTCTATCTTGAGTCAACTTCATTGTCTCTGACACACCTACCCCCATTACCCCAGTCACTGAGTTGATCCATCCCATCAAGTCTCTTCCTCTCTTGCACTGTCCCTCCACCCTTTCAAGCATAATGTCCCTCTCTAAGAACTGGTCCCTCTTGCAGCATACCCAAAGTGTGACAAATGAAGCTTCAAAATCCTTGCATCCAAGGAGCAGCCTGGTTTCACCCTCTCTAGTTACACTTGTTTGTTCACCTAGTAGTCCATAGTGTGTTCAGTACTCTTCTCCAGCACCACAATTCAAAGGCATTAGTTCTTCTTCTGTCATCCTTAGTCATTGTCAGGTCTATATTGCATAGTAAGTTATTACAAAGACCATAGCCTAGATTAGGCACACATTAGTCTCTAGATTGACTTTATTGCTCTTTAGTACTCTGGAGAGGCCCTGACAGCAAATTTTCCCAATGCAATTTATCTTTGCTTTCTTGGCTGCTGGTACCAAGAGTGTTGATTGTGGAGCCAGGTAATCTGAAGCTGTTAACAATCCCAAGCTTTTCACCATTTATTATGAGGTTGCCAATTTGTCCAGTGTTAAGAACCTTTGTTTTCTTGATGTTGAACTTCAATCCATATTGAAGGCTGCAGTCCTTGATCTTCTGCAACTAATGCCTCAGGTTTTTCTCAGTTGCATCAAATAAGATTGTATCAGACATTAGTAGAAATCCTCAATTTCTTCATCTTTAACTTTAGTGTTCAGTGTTTATATTTGTATAATAGTCATATTAAAAGGTCTTTCTTGTGTTTGTGTAGATGTTATCCTATCGCTGAAAAGATAGACCTTGAACTGTTCTTTTTGACAATCAATGACACCATTCCTCTTCAATCTGTCATTATTGGCATGTGTTGTGGTTAAGTCTCATCAAGTTGACTATGACCCATAGCAACCCTATAAACAACAGATTTGAATCCTGTCTTATCTTCTGATAATGGTCTCATTGTCTCTGACACACTCAAGCTCATTGCTGCTGTCATTCTATCAGTCCACCTGGTTGAGGTTCTTCTTTTCCTTTGTCTTATTGGCAAAGTAGATCATATTGTCTGATTCAAAATTGCCAATGCCAGTGCATTTCAGCTCACTAATGCCTTGAATATTGGTCTTACTGTATTCCATTTAATTTTGACAATTTCTAATTTTCCTAGATTCATTCATATACTGTTGGATATTTGCAGGTGTTTAACCTCATTTGAGACATGCCTTTTCAACAAAAACAGATTATACAAAAATGGCTAGAACAGTACATTGACAGAGAACCACCAGAAACTCGAGCTGGATTTAGAAGAAGCTGTGGAACTAGGGATATCATCGCAGATGTCAGATGGGTCATGGCTAAAAGCAAAGAGTACCAAAAGGATTTCTATTTGTGTTTTATTGACTATTTAAAGGTATTTGAATCTGTGGATCACAACACATTATGGTTAATATTGAGAAGATAGATAACCCAGAATAATCAAGCTTTTGTGAAACCTATTTGTTGACCAAGATGCAGATATCAGAATAAAGCAAGGTTCAAAATCAAGATAGGTTTGAGTCAGGGCTGTATCTTTTCTCCATACCATTTCAATCTATATACTGAACATATAATTCAACAAGCTGGACTACAGGAAGGAGAGTGTGGCATCAGGATTAAGGAAAGACTCATTGGCAACCTGAGTTATGCAGATGGCATCATCTTGCTTGCCAGAAGTAAGGAGGACTTGAAGCACTTGCTGCAGAAAAGATAAGGGACTACAGCCTTCAATATGGGTTGCATCTCAACATCAAGAAAATAAAAATCCTCACATCTAGGCCAATGAGCAGCATCAAGATAGATGCTGAAAGGCCTGAAATTGTCAATTATTTCATCTTGGATCCCCAATTAACACCCTTGGCATCAGCCGTCAAGAAATCAAAAGACAAATTATACAGAGAAAATCTGCTGTTAAGGACCTCTCCAGAGTACTAAAGAACAATGATGTCAGTCTAACGATTAAAATGCCGTGAATTTTCAGTAACTTGCTATGCATCTGGAAACTGGACAATGACTAAGGATGACAAGAAAAATAACTGATGCCTTTGATTTATGGTGTTGGAGAAAAAAACTGAATATCCCAGGGACTGCCAAGAGAACAAATGAGACTGTACTGGAGAAAGTGAAAGCAGGCTGCTCCTTGGAGGGAGGCTAGGATGGTAAAACCATCTCACATACTTCGGACATGCTGTCAGGAAGGGCTTCTCCTTGGAGAAAGGCATCATACTTGGAAAGGTGGAGGGTCAGCACAAGAAAGGATGATCGTCAACGAAATGAATTGACATCATGACTATAACAGTGGGGTCAAGTGTGTCAGAGATGGTGAGTATTGCTCATAGAGCTTTTATAAGTCATTGTCGACTTGACAGCACTTAGCAACTACAACAACAATACATCATCAAATGAAATTTTTTTTCACTAGGTGAAAGCTCTGCTCCATCTTCACCGTTAAGGTAGACTCTACAATGAACAAGCAATTCTTCTCAAGTAGTATTTTAAGTGCAAAATAGTCCATAGTTGAGTTGCAGGGCAAACCCAAAGGAGGCAAATCTCTGGTAGTTCAGTCCACCAGTGGCCGTAGTGTGAATTACAGCCTCCTCAAAACTCACTGGAGGGTCAGCTGTGAATCTGTTGCAACTTGACAGCCTTAAGTTTGAGGAGTTTTTTCCCCCTCCAATCTCGGGTTCTTATTTTCTGACGCTGTACTGGACAATATCTGATATTATTCAAAATGCTTTCAAGGGCTCATGATTTCAGAAGTGTTTTGTGGCCAGTTCTGCTTCTTAGTTCGTCTCCATCTGAAGGGTCCAATGAAATCTAGCCACTGTGGGTGATTTTGCTGGTATTTGAAGTATGGATGGTATGGCTTTCAGCATCACAGCAATATGTTAGCCCCTATAATATGACAAAATAATAGACAATTGATGGTAAAGCTATTAAAAACATATAGTGTAGGACTTGTGTGAAGTTATACATATAACTTCATATAGACCAATGGAATATATTTGGAAGTCTAGAAATAAGTCCAACTATCTACATCAATTGACTTTTTACAAAGGTGCCAAGTCCATTCTATGAGGGGGAAAAATGTCTTCAACAAATAGTATTGAGATAACTGTATCTCTGCATGTTAAAGAATGAAGTTGAATCTTTACCTCAGACTATATTTGAAAATTATGTAAAAATGTATTATTGTTGTTGTATTATATGCTGTCAAGTCACCAGCAACTCATAGCAATGCTATGTACAATAAGCCTAAACCTTTCTCTATTCTGTGCCAATCTTACTGTCTCTGACACACCTACCCCCCTTATCCCACTCACTGAACCAATCCATCTCATTGAGAGTCTTCCTCTCCTGTGCTTTCCCTCCATTCTCCTAAGCAAGACGCACCTCTCCAAGGACTGGTCCCTCCTTGCAACATGTCTAAGGTAGGTCAGATGAAGTTTCAGAATCCTTGCCTCCAAGGGTCTCACCCTCTCTAGAATGAACCTATTTGTTGTCTTAGCAGTCCACGGTACATTCAATAATCTTCTCCAGCACCACAGCTCAAAGGCATCAATTCTCCTTCTGTCATCCCTAGTCATTGTTCAGCTCTCTGATGCATAGCAAGTAATTGTAAAGGCCATTGCCTGAATCAGGGGCACCTTAGTCTCCTGATTGACATTGTTGCTCTTCAGTACTTTGGAGAGCTCTCTGACAGCGCAGACTTTTCCAGTGCAATACGTCTTTTAATGTCCTGGCTGCTGGTGACAAGAGTGTTGATTGTGAAACCAAGCTAACTAAAGCTGTGAGCAGTCTCAGTCTCTTCACCATCTATCATGATGCTGCCAATCATCCCCGTGGTAAGCATCTTTTTCCCCTTAATGTTGAGCTTCAATTACCTAAATGTAATAGCAAAAGTCCCCAAAAATAGTAGAAAAATATGTAGAAATGATAGTGCAAAACCTTGTTTTAGCTAACAATTTCTTAGCTGTGACATTAAAAACATAGCTGCAAAAGGAAAAATCATTAACTTTATCAAAATGAAAATGTTTTATGCATCAAAAATTTAATAAGAAAATGATCAGAAAACCTACAAAATAGAAGAAAATATTTGGTAATCTTATATCTAGTAAGGATTTATATCCAAAATATAAAAAGAATTCCTACAATTCCACAACATAGTGATAAACAAATAAATTAAGAAATAGATAATGACCTTGAATAGATAATTCTTCAAAGATCTACATATGTATAAAAAGCACTTAAAACTATGCTCACTAGTTGTCAAAGAAATGTAAATAAAAACTAGAGTAAGATACCACTCTGAACCCACTAGCTGGCCATTATCAGAGGAGTGGTATATAATAAATATTAGCAAACATTTGATACTGGAACCTTCATGCATTACTGATGGTTGTTGTGTACTGTCAAGATGTGACTGACTCATAGCTGACCCTTCAGGGGGTTTTCTGAGGCAGTAAATTTCACAGCAGTTGACTAACCATCTTTCACCCACGGAGTAGCTGGAAGATTCAAAACATATCCCTGTGCATTGACAGTGCAACTCCTTACCACTAGCCCACCAGAACTCTTCTGCATTATTAGTGGGAATGTAAAATTGTGTAGTACCTGTGGAATACGGTTTGGCACTTTCTCAAAAAATTAACTATAAAATTACCAACTCACCAAGAGGTTCCATACACTTTAAAAGGTCTGGAAAGCAAGGACTAAAATAGATATTTGTATACCATTGTTGTTTATATACTTTTCACAATAGCCAGAAGGTGAAAACAACTCAAATATCTAGCAAGAGATAAACAGAGAACTAAACTATAATATATACACACAACAGAATATTATTCAGCCACAAATAGAAATGATGTTGTAATACATGATACCATATATAGGAAACTGTAAAACATACACAAAGTCAGTTAGTCAGTCAGTCAGTCACAAAAGGACAAACATTGCACCACTCCATTTGTATGAAATACACAGAATAGACAAATGAAGAGAGATCAAACTTTCCTAGAGATTATCAGAGTGTAATCACTTGTTATGCATCAGAGAGTTGGACAATGACTAGGGAGGACAGAAGAAGAATTGATGCCTTTGAGTTGTGGTGCTGGAGAAGAGTATTGAATGTACCATGGACTGCCAAGAAAACAAACCGATTCATCCTTGTTGTTGTT
>NW_006399807.1:17231001-17233262 GCF_000299155.1 Elephantulus edwardii | reverse complement strand
AGAGAGGAAAAGCAGATATTTATTGCAGAAGAGGTATTGAGTTTCTGTATGAGATAATACAAAGCATACAGAAATGGCTAGTGGAAATGACAGAACAACATGGTGGCTATGAATGCCATTTAACTCATACACAAATATTTCTGCTATATCACAAAGTGTTTGTGTAGTTAGAAATAACCTCCTTTCATTCAATATCTCCATCAAAAAGACATATTTGTAATTGGTTTGACCTACTTTGCTCACTTAAATCTCAGCCAGACTGGAGAGTGTTCATGAGTTCTGAGCTTTCTCTCTCTCTTGCTTAGAGGAAGAGGCATCCAGCATGCAGAGGAGTGATCAGGTATGTGCATGGGTTCAATTTTTCATACCAAGTCAGAGATGCAAAATGGTTTTGACCTTGGCTGTTTCCACAGAACATGATTAATGTACTGTTCTTAGGAGGATCTCTCCCTACAGTGCAGAATTTCTGTTCCTAAGCTACCTGGAGCTTTACCTAGCTTTCTTCTTTTGTTTGAGAGCTACATACAAGGAAAATATTCAGTACTTCCTTACCTTGGTACACAAAGAACCAAGGAGACCCTACCATCAACGTGATAGAAGAGGAGCCATGGTGGTGTTGTGGTTAATGCACTTGGCTTTTTGGCTTTTAACCCCAAACCCACCTGCAGCTCCATAAGATGTGGCAGTCTACTCCGATAAGATGTACAGCCTTGGAACCCCGTGGAGCAGTGCCAATCTGCCCTACAGAGTCTGTATGGGTCAGATTAAGTCAGTGGATTTGGCTTGAATGTGCTGGAGCTCACTGCTAATGGTCATGACAGCTATTATGCAAGTTCTAGGTCTTTTTTGAGCTGTTTGTTATTGGTAGCATGAAATTTGCTGTGGTGGGAATACTAACACTATTTTGTTGTTATGTACTGTCAAGTTGATACTGACTCATAGCTGATTCTCTAGCAGGTTTCAGAGGCAATAAATTACACAGGAGATTGTCCATCTTTCTCTCAAAGAGCTAGTGGATTCCACTGCCTTTGGGTTGGCAGTGCAACTCCTTACCACTAAGCCATCAGTTGTTGTTGTGTACTACTGAATCAGAACTGACCCATAGCTGACACTTCAGCAGGTTTTTTGAGACAGTTAATTGCATAGGAGGAAACTGCCCATCCTTCTCCCAATGTGCAGATGATGGATTTGAACTATGTGCCTTCAGGATTGCAACACAGCTTCTTACCACTAGGCCATTAGAGCTCTGTAGAGATTCATAAATGCTACAAATAGAGGCAGGATTTTGTTTGCTTCAGTAAGAATATAAATAAGAGATCATCCTTTGTCATCAAATGTACCATTACAGTCTCAAGTTTTTCAGTGAATCTTGTTCAGTATATTTACTCAGTGTTAGACCTTGTCATGCCTATAAGAGCTTTAAAGATAGGTAATTTGTTAGGCTTAGACTAGAAGGGACCATATCAATATTGAAAAGCTTCCTGACCTTTTTCTGTCTCCTCCTGAGACTGGAGGCTGTTTATATTTATTGAGATATTCTGAAGTCTCTCTTAAGAAAGCATCCTAAGGGAGGGGGATATATATATATATGAAACCAATTCATTTAAAATAAATTTTTTACTAAATAGTCAAGAAAAAGGTCTTTGAGTCTTGCATAAATATTGTTCCTACTCATCCTCCTCTTTTTCTGACCATTGTTCTGGTTTCTTGAGGGTTGAAGGGATTTCACAAAAAAAAAAAAATTAAATGAGCATAGGTTAATTCCTTTGGGTAACTTGGGGAATTTGCTTTTGCAAATTTTGCCTTTCCTAGTTCTGAGAACAGGTTACTAGAGATTTCACAAATGCTGCTTATAGTTTACTCATTGCCATCAAGTTAATTCCGACGCACAGTGACCACTGCCTGCTGAGAGAGAGGAAGACCAAAGACTACAGCCTTCAGAACAGATTACACCTAAACATAAAGGAAACAAAAATCTTCACAACTGGACCATTAAGGAATATCATGATAAATGGAAGAAAGACTGAAGTTGCTAAGGATTTAATATTGCTTGGATCCACATTAGGATTGGAAGAAGACTCACCAACAGCCTGTGTCATGCAGACAATACTCTTTGCTTGCTGGAAGTGGAAAAGACTTGAAGCACTTACTGGAGATCAAATAGTATAGGCTTCAATAAGGATTAAAAGTCAACATCAAGAGAACAAAAATACTCATAATTGGAGGTAAAATTATCCCTCTATGCTGATGACATGATAGTA
>NW_006399807.1:17209836-17226461 GCF_000299155.1 Elephantulus edwardii | reverse complement strand
TCAACAGCACCTAACAACAACATTGGGCAAATATGTTGTCAAGGAACTCTTTAAAGTACCCAGAGCAAAGATGTCAGTTTCAAGATCAAGGTATACCTGTTTCCAAGGTATTTTCAATTGTTTCATATACATTTGAAAGGTGGACAATGAATAAGGAGGACAGAAGAAGAATTGACAGGTTGGAACTGAGGCATTAGTGAAGTGTACTGAGGATACGGTGACTGCCAGAAAAACAAACAAATCTGTCTTAGAAGTGAAGCCAGAGTACTTCTTAAGCATGGATGGAGGACATGAGGTCCTCCTCAGTTTCAGCGAGCAGGATTGTGTCATCTGCATAATGCAGATTGTTGATAGATCTTCCACCAATCCTGATGCCACAATTCTCCTCATAGAACCCAGGCTCTCAGATAATCTGCTTGTGCATAGAGTCATTATAAATCAGAACTAAATTGATGGCACCTAACTCGAAGCGACAGCACCTAACAACCACAACATTTATCATTTGTTTATTTTGTAATCATGTTCAATAAATGAGTTTCTTATTAGCTTGACCCTCACTCAACCTCTAGTTTTACTTTCATAGTTCAGAATTCAGAATTTTTTAAAAAGGAAAAGGCAGAGGGAAAGACTATGTTGTATGACCACAGTTGCCTGGAGCTGGCATTAATCTCCTGGTTCTACAATAGCTGATTGACTTTGACCTATCTGCTGGTTGACCTTAAACTATCACTTTGCTAATCGATGAATAACACTTGAATAACACGATGGTGATTCCAACCACAAAGATATTTAAAGGATTACCTGTGGGACACTAGGATACTCAGAAGAGATAAAAGTATTTGGTTATCCACTATCCAATGCTGGTTTAGCCTGATAGACAGGCTTTTCATTGTCTAAGTTACTGAAAGTTTTACTCCCTTAAGATCCATAATCAGCTTAAAAGAATCTAAAACCATGACTGCTCAGAATTGTTGAGTAAAAGAGTCAGTACTGTGGTTGCTCACAGGCAATGAAACAGGATCAAGTAACAGCCTCAAAGACCAAGGCCATGGTATAATATGACTCCTGGCATTCTCTTAAAGTAGCTAGGAAACAGAAAACTAGTGTGAGGGGCCTGGGGGAGGCAGAGAGGTGAGGGAATTGAATCATCACCTCTATTTACTTCTCTTTCTTTTGGGTTTCAGATTGTTATCATTATCAATCCTTGTTGAATACTTTCATTTTTTAAAAAGTGAGCTGTGGGAATTGCTATACCAAAGGCCTCTCATCTGATGGTGTAGATCTTCCAGGGGATCCTCGAGGAAAAGATGGACAGTCTCCTCTCACTAAGATTTACAGCCTTGGAAACCCAGTAGAGGGATGTTGTGTGTTAGGAACTAACTCAACAGCAGTGAGTGGGTGAGTGAGTGATTACAAAGGAGCCTTGATGTGACGGTGTGGAACATGTCAGGTTGCTAAGTGAAAGATGAGCAGTTCAAATCCACCAGCTGCTCCATGGAAGATAGATGACCAGTGTCCCCCTACAAAGATATACAGTCTTGGACACTTGCTGGAGGATCACTAGAAGTTAGAATTGCCTTGATGGCAGTGGGTTTTGTTTTGAGTCTATTATGAAGGTTACAAGCATTTTATTTAATTTTGTTTTTAGTAGATACTCTGTGAAACATGCTCAAAATATATAGATGAATAAGATGCTGTTTTTTCTTTTAAAGGAACATGTTTCCTAGTGTTGCTGTAACAGAAATAACACAAGAGCTTTAAAACAAATGTTTTAAAGGATAGAAATTAATTTTCTCCCAGTGCAGGAGGCTAGAAGTCCAAATTCAGCATATGTACCCAGGAGGGGGACCTTTCTTACCTATGTCAGCTTCTAACCCATTGCCTTCAACTTATTTTTTACTCACATAGACCTCATAAGACAGGGTAGGCAGACCCCCTCCGGTTTTGTAGGATGTAACCTTTGTGGAAACAGATTGTCACATCTTTCACTAGCAGAATCACTGACCTTCTCATTAGCAAGCAAGTGTTTAACCACAGTACCACCAGGATTCCTTATTCTCTTGGAGTTCCTAGAGTTGTAGGCACTTTTGCCTGCATAGTGTCTATCCTCTGCTATCTGATGGCTTCTGTGCAAAATCTTCCCTTTTTACATTTCAAAAGTGATTGCTTTAAAACACATCCTACACTTGTTAAGGGCCATCAAGTCAACTAAAACTCATAGTCACACCATGAACAATGGCTCTGAACCTTGGCCTTATACTCTCTTTGACACACCCAACCTCATTGCCACAGTCACTGAGTCAATCTATCTCGTCCAGGGTCTTTGTCTCCTGTGCTGACCCTCTCCCCTTCCAAGCATGATGTCCTTCTACAAGGACTGGTCCCCCCTGGCAACATGCTCAAAGTATGTGAGATGGAGCTGTAAAATCCTTACTTCTAAGAAGCAGCTTCATTTCATCTTCTCCAGGACAGACTTGTTTGTTTTCTTAGAAGTCCATGATATATTCAGTACTGTTCTTCAGCACCACAACACAAAAACATCGATTCTTCTTCTGTCATCTTTAGAGATTATCCAGCTCTCAGATGCATAGCAAGTAATTGAAAAGCCCATGTCAGGTACACTTTAGTTTCTAGACCTACATTGTTGTTCTTGAGCACTCTGGAGAGGTCCTTGATGGTAGATTTTCCCAATGCAACTTAGATTTTGATTTCCTGACTGCTGGTATCAAGAATGTTGATTGTAATTCCAAACAAGATGAAATTATCAATAACCTCAATCTTTTATCCATTTATCATGATACTGCCTATTGGCCTGATGGTAAGAATCTTTCTTTTCTAGATATTGAGATACAATCCATACTGCATGCTACAGTCTTTCATCTTCTACAGCAAACACTTCAAATCTTCCTCCATTTCAGAGAGTAAGGTTGTCTTATCTCATAATGCAGGTTTTTTATGAGTCTTCTTCCAATCCTGATGCCATATTCTTCTTCATAAAGGCCAGCTTCTCCAAGAGTCTGTTCAGCATATAGACTGAAAAGGTATGGAGAAAGGATATATTCTTAATGCACTCATTTCTTGATTTTGAATCTGCAGTGCTCTTTGCTCTGTTTGGACAACAACTTCCTGGTCTAGCAACAGCTTTCTCATCAGCACAGTCAAGTGTTCTGGAATTCCCATTTTTCTCAATATTAGCCATAATTTGTCATGATATACATAGTTAAATGCCTTTGTATAGCACTGGGCTGTTTGGCAGCATCATAATGAATGGTGAAGAGATTGAGATTGTTTACAGTTTTGGTTTGTTTGGATCCACAGTCAACACTCTTGCCACCAGCAACCCGGAAAATAAAAGACATATTGCAATGGGAAAGTCTGAGTTAGAGACCTCTCTAAAGTATTGAAGTGCAACAATGTCAGTCTGTAGATTAAGGTGCGCCTGATAAATGCCATGGTCTTTGCAATCACTTGCTATGCATCAGAGAGGTGGACAATGACTAGGGACAACAGAAGGAGAATTGATGCCTTTGAGCTGTGGTGTTGGAGAAGAGTACTGAATATACCATGGACTGCGAGGAAAACGAACAGGTTTGTCCTGGAGAGAGTGAAGCTGGGCTGCTTCTTGGAGGCAAGGATTCTGAAGCTTCATTTGACATACTTTGGACATGTTGCAAGGAGGGACCAGTCCTTGGAGAGGGACATCATGCTTGGGAGAGTGGAGGGGCGGCGAAAGAAAGGAAGACCCTCAATGAGATGAGATTCAGTGACTGGGGTAATGGGAGTAGGTGTGTCGGAGATGGTGAGATTGGCATAGGATAGGGCAGAGTTTAGGGCTGTTGTACATAAGGTCGCTATGAGTCGTAGGCGACTCGAAGGCACATAACAACAACAACAACATAAGCAATAAGACACAGATATCTTTGCGGTACTCTCTACTTTAAGCCAACATCCATCTAATATCAGCAATGATATCCCTAGTGCCAAAGGACAAGAGGACTAAGGTACTGTGTTCATTCAGGTCGCTGTCTCCTCTGGTGGCGTGGGTTTGAATTTCACTTCTGACAAAGCATCCTACACTGATATGGCCCTATTAACAAAGTAATCCTCTTTTCAAATGGGTTTTGTTGTTAGGTGCCCTCCAAAACATAGTGAGTCTATGTACAACAGGGAGTTTTGGTGGCCTAATAGTAAGGATCTAGGCCATCAACCCAAAAGTGCGTGGTTCAACTATACCAGCTGCCCCTCAGGAGGAAGATAGGCAGTTTCCTCCTGTTTGATTTACTGCCTCCGAAAAGCCGCTGAAGGGCCAGCTATGAGGTGGTTCCGACTAGACGATGTGTAATAACAACAACAATATGCACAACAGAAAGAAAATACTGCAGATCCTGCACCATTCTCACAATCACCACAACCCACTTTTGCAGCCACTGTGTTAATCCTTCTCTTCAAGTGTCTTCTTTTCCATCTGTCCTCCACTTCAGTAAGCATGATGTCCCCCTTCAGGGACTTCTCCTTCCTTATAACATGACCAAAAAATGTGAGACAAAGGTGTAGGGATAAGGAAGGATTTTAACATGTATTCTGGAGGAGAAAGAGAAAGACATTTTAGAGAGGATGATAGAAAGTGAGACACAATGATTTAAGTGTCTGGAATGGCTCTCCAACTCAAGCTGGGAGAACTTCCTGTAACAGGTGATAATATATGTTAATAGATCAAGCTGCTAACCAAAACGTTGGCAGTTCAAATCCACCAGCTGATTTGTGGGAGACAGCTAATCAGTCTCGTCCCATAAAGATTTACAGCCTTGAAAACTAATGAAGGGTCCGACTCAACAGCAGTCATTTTGAGTTTCCTTTTTAGGGACATATAGATGGAACCACGGGAGTGAGTGGGAAAAGGCATTGTCGACTACACAGAGACGTAAAAGAAGAGGAAATTATGTTCTCTTTAAAGTTAGAGAAGGCACTTCAAAGAGCTCTCTGGAGTTTAAAGTTGGGGCAGGGAGGTTTGGTAAGGAGTGAGTCAACAGAGCTTAGCCCCAGGAAGCTCCTGTCAGTCATGCTAAGGACCTTGCAGTTTATCTAGGAAGGAAATGGAACAATTGAAGTATGCTAAGCAGATGAATGGACTAATTAGAATTGTAATTTGAGAAGCATCTTAAAATATTATAATAGTAAAATTTCTTAATATTTGTTGTTGTGTATTGCCAAGTCAGAACTGACTCATTGCTGACCATCAAGTGGATTTTCAGAGGCAGCTAATTGCATGGGAGGAGATTGCGCATCCTTCTGCCTATCCTGATATTTGTTGAACACTATTATGTGCCATACATGTTTTAAGCACTCTTTTAATTTAAAGCATTTTATTTTCATAATAGTCTTGTCCAAAACCAAATGACAGCAATAAGTTAAGACCAGCATGAAAGTCAATGTCAGGTTGTCCCCAACTATTCTTCTCTGTCACTGAGATATAAGCATATCTTATGTTATTGTTGTATTAATGTTAATATACTGAGTCAAGTGGGACTTATAGAAGACCTGTGAACAGATCTTAACTCTGTCCTATCCTGTGCTGTCCTCAAGATCACACACTTGAGCTCATTATTGCAATCAATGTTTCAATCCATCTCATTGAGGGTCATCCTCTCTTTCAATGACACTCTACCTTTCCAAGCATGATGTCCCTTTTCCAAGGAATAGCCTCTCCTAATAATATGTCCAAAATATGTGAGAAGAAACGTCACCATCCTTGCCTCTAAGGAGGACTTGGGCTTCACTTTTCCTCAACATGTATCTTTTTGTTCTCTGACCACTCCATGGGATATATTTTCCTTGACATTTTTTTCCATTTTAAAGCAGTGTATTCCTAGCAATTCTTATGCACAGATAAGAGACCTAACTGTGAAAACTCTAGATTTCCATTATCTGAAACTCACTGCTCCTTTTGTCACTATTGGCTCATGACAACCCTACAGGATAGATGACATCTGTTCTCATAGGACTACCAAGGTTATAATCTTTACAGAAGTGGAATGCCACATCATTGTCAGTGCAGTAGGTAGTGGGGTTGAAGTGCTGATCTTTCAGTTAACAGTCAGATATTTCAACCACTGAGCCATCAGTCCTTCTATAAAATAAGAGTTGAGCAAGCAACAAATGCTGGCGAGGTTGTGGAGAAACTGGAACCCTGATTCACTGTTGGTGGGAGTGTAAAATGGTGCAACCCCTGTGGAAAGCAGTATGGCGCTTTCTCAAAAAGTTGCAAATAGAGATACCATTTGACCCAGCAATTCCACTACTGGGAATATACCCTGAAGAGACCATAGCTGACATCCAAGCAGATATATGCACACCCATGTTTATTGCAGCTTTGTTCACAATAGCAAGGAGTTGGAAACAACCTAAGTGCCCATCAACAAATGAATGGCTAGAGAAGCTGTGGTATATTCGCACAATGGAATACTATGCTGCATTAAAAAACAAGGAACTCATGCAATATTATTCAAAATGGTTGACTCTGGAGAACATTATGCTGAGTGAAATATCCCAGTCACAAAAGGACAAATATTACATGATGCCACTGTTGTAGAATGGGACTGTCCTTGGGGTTGGGGAGAGACTGAGTAAGATGGGTTCAATAATGTGTACTGCACTGAAACAGAGGAGGGAGAAAACTGTTTAAAAGAGATATATAACTAGGTATTTCTGTCATCACAGGAGACTAGAGCGAGGGCTACATGGTGGAGGGGACCTGGGGGAGGGTTTGTAAAACAATGAAAGAATCTTTTCTTTTACTTTTCCATAATTTTTGACTCATGTACTTATAACTTGTTAGTCAAATTTGTGTCTTCTAGGTTGCAACACCCCCATGATACATCTTCAAGGATATGAACATGTACGGCCAAGCACAATCAATAAGAGTGCATCTAAATTCCAAAATCAATCTCCATAATAGTCTATGTGTTTCCTACTGCCAAAGGGGCCCTTTAGAGTAGTGAGAGAAGATCTTCACCCTGAAACCCACAGCATCCCTTTTCAGCAGGAAGTAGCTAAGAGAATACGCCATCCCCTTTTCCTTATGACTCAGGGTGAAGTCTCTCTCAGGGAGGAGTGATAGGGAATGGCAAAGGACACACTGACAAAGAAGATTAATCAGAACTGGCTTTGACAAGCACTGTGGCATTTGGACAAGAACAAACTGGGAGGAGGGTAGAGAGAATAGTGCAACAATGAATGAATGGAAACCCAAAATCTCTGTAAATGTTTATGAAAATTAATAAAATATAATTATAGAATAAAAAAATAAGAGTTGAGGACATTAGAAATTAGAAGGACTGCATAGAAAATTTTGTGCTGACTGGGTCTTTTTCTACAGTGTTTGTACAGTACTTAAATAAAAAGAACTCTGCAGGCTATTCCCTTTTGTATCTTTCCAAAGCTTGTTGGAAACACTAGCACAGGCCCAGTTTCTGGATTCCACATGTAGGTAGGTAGGCCTTCTTTAAAGAACAAGAGGGAAGCTACTCATCTATATTTCACTTGGAACCATCTTTGGGAATCAAATTCTCAGTTAATAAGGAGCACAAAATGACTCATTTGATTTCAAGGAAAATCAAAGTTGATGAAGAATAGTTTATTAAAAAAATTTAAAAGAAGGATCTCTTTTATTCCTGGACAGCAAAGCTTCTACATTTAGTAAGACCTCAGAGTGTTCATAATGGTATTGGAAGTTACAGTTGGGTCAGATCTTCTTCCCACAGAGCCACTGAGTGGTTTTGAACTATATTTTGGGTCATGAAGCATGTAGCCATGTGCTGCTCCAAGGGTTCTTAGGAATAGCCTCTCCTATTTTTTATTTTTTTTTAAATTGTGTTTGGTGAAACATTCTTGTAGGTCGTGTAACCTTGATATGTCCACTTGCTATGCAGAGGTAACTTGTGATTGCTGTGAAGCCGAATACTGTTACCCATGGTGGACAGTGTTTGGTGGCACTCCCCAATTAAAACAAGCTTGGAAGCAGGAGTGGCATCCACTTCCATAATAGCTTACCTCTGGAAACCCTATGAACCTGGAGAAGGGACAAAAGTTATACAGGAGGTGTCCAGGACTTTCGTTCGTAGGGTCACTATGAGTCGCCTGCGACTCGATAGCTCTTAACAACATTTTAAAAATTAATTTTAATGAAAGTTTACAGAGGCTTAGGGTTTCCAGTCATTCACTGTTGCACTTTTCTTCCTGCCCACCCCCAGGCCTAGCTTTTGAGATAGCTTTACAAGTATTTTTTTAAAAGATTGTGTTTATTTAATCACATACAGTTTACTATGCATATGCTGTGTGTCCTGTACCACATCAGCTACAGAAATGGTTAAATCAGGGAGAGGCTCAGAGTGACAGGAATGTTCTTACAGTGCAAGTGTTGGACATCTTTACTCTTCCAACACTTCCATCTCCTCAGTTGTGCTCACCATAGCCACCATTTGACTTGAATGTAATTCTCAAATACTACTCCTGACATGGTCCAATTCTGGGCAGCAGACCTAGACCAGGAGAGGAGCGATTATTTCCTCTTACTTTCCCATTTGACTAACAAATGAGTAGGCTCATGCTAGACTGTGTTGATGTTACAGGACGATTTGAGAGTTACTGGCTTGTGGTCATATTTTTAAAAAGGAAAAGTGAAGAATTTTTATCTTAAGCCATATGGATAGAATCACTATTACTTTAAGTACCCAAAGCAGAAATATCTCCAAAAGAAATGCCAGCCCTTTGGAGAATCTCTGGAAAGCTCAGCTATTTGGCCATCAGCCAACCCCATCCCTTCCCCAAACATATCAATTCTCCCTTCAGAAGGTGTCAGTTATAAGGCCCCAAAATGAAATGCTTGAGGATTAGTTGTCATGGAAACAGAGCTAGGACATGAGTAGCTTAGACAGCCTTACACTCCATTCTCAACCAGGCTGTGCTCTTGGGGAAGAGCTGGGTGGAAGGATACAGCCACAGAACCAAAGAGGTAGTCTGTGATCAGAGTGTTAAGATCAAGGAGCCCTACCTGTTTAGCATTTCCCATCCTTCTCATTCCTACACTGGGGAGCAAAGCAATGTTTGGAGTCCTACATTTTACACTCATTACAGCCCCTCACCCTTCCCCCCTCCTCTGCTCCACTTCTCTTTCTTTCCCCTTGCCTCTCCTCTCCACTCTTCCTATGGTGTTTTTCCTTTCTCCTTTTCTTTCCTTCTTTCCATTAACTCTCCTTGTTTCTCATTTCATCTTGCTATCCCCTTCCTGTCAGTGTCATACTGACCTCCTTTTGACACTCCCAACAGTTGACAAACCAGTTTCTCAGCTGTCACCTTCACCTCCACAGTCATCACCAAGTAGCAGGTCAACTTTCTGGAGAGACAGGATGTCCCTTTTTCAAAGAGAATGAGGACAGTCTTCTTAAAGACAGATGCCAATCTCAGCTGCTCCTGACCCAGCACCTCATTCAGACTTTGACATCACTGACAGCATTTTTGTGTAGAGCAGCTGCTAACAATGACTTGATCTTACAGGTGTGAATTAATCATCTTTGTCTCCAGTGCTCCCAGAGTGTCTGACCACAATGAGCATGGTATCGTCTGCTCAGTGCCACCCATTTCCTTTGAAAGTGGTTTTTTTCCCTTCTGCTCTATTTCATCCTTATTTGAATTTTTGAGAGAAAATACCTCTCTCAGTCAAATAAGTACCTTCTCTGGGCTAAGTACCACAACTGGTCAAAAGCTATAAGGTGCAAAACTTAGAAACTGCCAATATGTTTTCCATCACATGGAAATAGGCAGTCTGTTATGGAAGAAAGAAAAAGACAACACTCAGAGATGGCAAAAGGAAAAGATGAGAGAGAATCATCATGCATATCGTCCCTAGCTCGGTGGTTCTTGAAGTCTGCTGTATCTTTGCCTTTCCTGTAGCTTGTTCACTCTGATAGATAACCCAGGATCATTGAAACATATTAGCTAAATTTTTGTTATTTGAGAATAAAACAACCCTATTTCCTGTCATTTAGCAAGCACTTTATAAATGTTTGTTGAATGATGCCTAAATTGTTTGTCATTGTCCCAAATCAGAGTATTTATCTAAAGAGGAGAAAATGATAAATTGGGGCATAAGGCTGTGAATGTCTCTCTGAAAGGTCCAGAAGGAGTGAGAATAGTACAGCACCTCACTGCCCCAGAGCAGAAAGCAGATAATGAGCTCATAGCCCAGCCCCATTGCTTGGCTCTTCAATCAACACTCTTTGTACCAGGAGCCAGGAAATCAAGAGATGAATTGCATTAGGAAAGTCAGCTGTCAGTACTGAAGAGTAATGACATCAATATGGAGACTGAAGTGTGCCATAGTCTTCACAATTGCTTGCTATGCGTCAGAGAGCTGGACAATGACTAGGAGTGATTGATAGAAAGAGAATTGATACCTTGGATCTGTGGTGCTGGAGAAGAGTGTTGAATATACCATGAACTGTCAGGAGAACAGATTTGTCCTAGAAAGGGTGAAGCCAGGCTGCTACTTAGAGACAAGGATTCTGAGGATTCATCTGACATAGTTTGGGCATGTTGCAAGGAGAAACCAGTCCTTGGAGAGGGACATCATGCTTGGAAGGGTGGAGAGATGGAAAAAGAGAGGGAGATCATCAATGAGATGGATTGATACAGTGACTGGGGTAATGAGGGTAGGTGTGTTGGAGACAGTCAAGTTGGCACAGGATAGAACAGGTTTCAGGGCGACTTGATGGCACATAACAACAACAACAACATAAAGGCTACTATAAGTCATATGCCACACCTGATACATAACTGGAATTAAATATCAAATGGATCAATCAATGTCTAAGAGAAAATGTTGGGTCTAGCTAAACAAGCACTCTTTAAAATCAACATTGCCGCATTTTTAACTTGTCAGTACTTAACATATCAACTTAACTCTTACATGATAGTCGGTAAGAGATCAAAAATCTTATATTAACATGGAAAGAAATTTCTAAGTCCAGAAATTACCCTAAACTTCAGATCCGTGTTGACATATTGAATATAAAATCAATTATTAATATTTAATGAGAGATATATTAAGATGCTTTATTCACAGAAACTTTATGAGTTAGGTACTTGTGATATGATTGCTCTTATATGGCCTTTCTTATCATGGTCTTCTAATTCTTATCAACTGGTTGAGTGAAATTATGCAAATAATGTGTATGAGACTCTGGTGAAAGGATTGGCCAGTTTTTTCCATCCACCTAGGTTTAAAATGAGTCATCTCAGAGGTGAGAAGATAAAAAATCTCACTACCACAAACAACACTAAATGGAAGCAGAGAATGTCATTTTGGACACAGGGTCCCTGCATTAAGAACCTCCTAAACCCAGGAGACAGATATCTGTACCACTGGAAACAGTGTAAGATGGTGAGACGTGGTAGTAAGCACTGCAGAGTTTGGCAGTGGAGCCAGGAGACTGACAGGAGATGAACAACATAATGACTTCCTGACCCATGTAGCAAGAAAACTGAGTGTCCTCAGGCAAGAGGCTTACTGGCAGAGTGGGATGGCTCCAGGCACTTGGTGAAGTTGGGCTTGCTGACCCACACAGCTGGAAGAATTGAGTATCTCCAGGCAAGAAGCTCCCTATTGGAGCAGTGTACCTCTAGGCACTTGTTGGGAGAGCTAAAGAGCTTTGTGTAGTACTTACTCAAGCAAGATAGAGACCAGGCTGAGGGTCAGAGGGTAGGCATTGCTGAGAAGAGAATGTTTTGACCAAAGAACTGTATCCTATGTTATTCCTGATCATGAATTGTATTTAGTATGTTACTTCCCTCATAATCATGAATATGGTCTGTGAGTTCTGTGTGGCCATTTTAACAAATTTTTGAGCCCAGCAGAGAAGTAGAGAGTGCCTAGGCAGCAAGGGGTAGAAATGATAGAAAGTATTGAGGGAAGAAGTATAGTTGACCTCCATTTCATAGGGCATCACCCTTGGGCTGATGATATTGCGGATTCTCTCTCCTTTGTGAAGCTGGAGAAGGACCCTTGACACTCTACCCCACTATTTTCGAGGAAATAGATCTAGAGAGGCAATAGCTTTCTCAAGATCACACTGCCAAGACTGAAACTCAGCCAGCAAAATACATAACCCAAGCTTGGAACCAAGAGTGGTGTATTATCCTGTACTGGCCCACTGCACCGAATGTTTTTTTAAATTTAGCTTCTGGACAGCTCTAGGAAACTGTCCCATCCACACACTGCACAGCCTATAGGTCCTGTCCATTACCCTCTAGCCACTTATCCTGCTTATCTGTCGTTTATCTCTTTTGACCACACATTTAGGGAGCTCTGGTGGCACAATAGCTCAGCTGTCAACTGAAAGGCTGGTGTCTGACATCCTTACCTCCACATACTGTCCAATTAGATAAACAACTTCTTAAAGGCAGAAATTGGTTAAACTCACTGTTGCATACATAGCACTCAACGTAATGTTGTTTCGTAGGTTTTTGTGTATGTTTATTGCACTGAAATAAACCAAATAGAGAGACGGCCTGGTTTAACTGATTGTCTATCACCAGAAATTAATTTTTTTTTAAGTTTCCACCTACTTTTCAATGATTTATCAATATTTAAATATGTGCCACCTATTGTCTAAACATTCCATATTTCAATTGAACTCAGTTTTCAACATTGAAAATCATTCATATGCAAAAGAAACTACTTTTTTTGTTTTTTTTAGAAACTAATTTTTAAAATAGAACTCACTTTTTATATATCCTCACAAGCTAGAGACTTTGTAGAGATTTACTTTATTTCGTATTATGAACACAGGCATAGTTTGTTTTGTACACACACACACACACACACTCTCTCTCTCTCAAGCATAAACTATTTCTATGCTGAAAGTAAATTCTAAGTACACCCTCTACCCCCCCCACATCATGATGTGGCCCAACTGAGAATCTCTGGGTTTCTCAGTTTTGTTCTGTCCAAGCAACCTTCACCAGACTGGATTCTAGTCCCTTCAGTCTTGTCCAGGAACTGAACTTTGCCACAAATAGCAAGACTTCCAAAATGATGAACTCCTTCCTTTCACACTTCCAAGGACTCACTCCTTTCATACACTCCTCTCCAACTCCACTTTCTACTACTAGATTTCTCCCCTTTGATGGGTTCTGCTTGCTTATTCAAACCCTATAGGTTACTGATGCTAGATGTGTTCACTGACTTTGCCAGGCTCTTGGGTCTAGTTTGTCTTCCTACCCCCTTCTCTCCTCCTCCCAACCCTTGTTTATACTAGTAGGTAAGTTTCATGTCAGGACCTGGTTCTTTCTGGTTCCTCCCTGCCTTTCCATTCCAAAAACATGACACATTCAAATAAAGCTGAATGTTTAACAGGCTGAGAGAACAGAGGCCTGTACATGGTGCAAGTATGTGGTATTTCCCACCAAGGGAAAGCCAAACAAGATGAGGCTTGACTTCGTCTTGCAGATAGTTTTATTGCTCAAAAAACCAGGGGATTTCATAAAGGGAACTGCTACTTCATGCTGAACTCTAGCCAAGGTTGAATTAATAGACTAGTTGACACAAAATCTCAGAGTTTGTACTAGTCAAGAAATTAGCACAATCAAGGGAGCTCTGGTGGCCTAGTGGCAAGAAGCTGCCCTGCAATCCCAAAGGTGTGTGGTTCAAATTCACCAGATGCTCTGATGGAGAAGGAGGGGTAATCTCCTCCTGTGCCAGTCGGGTCCAATTAGATGGTACACAACAAGGGGGTGGGGAGAAGTCTGCAATAATGAACTCTAACATGGTAGGTAATTATGAAGAAATGGACACAATCAAAGAGGTAGTGTTAGGATGGTGGAAGGAGCTAAGATATTAGGGTGAATCTAAGAAAGCTTTTTAACCTTTTTGATATCTAATTTTCTTATATACAATGAAGCTCAACATCAAGAAGAGAAAGACTCTCACCATTGGGCCAATTGGCATCACCATGATGGATGGAGAAGAGACTGAGGTTGTTAACAGTTACATCTTGCTTGGCTCCACAACCAACACTCTTGGCACCAGCAGTCAGGAAAACAAAAGACTAATTGCATTAGGTAAATCTGCTGTCAGAGACCTTTCCAGAGTACTGAGAAGCAACAATGTCAGTCTAGAGACTAAGGTGCACCTGATCCAAGCCATGATCTTGGCAATTGCTTGCTATATATCAAAGAGCTCGATAATGACTACAGATGATAGAAGAAGAATCGATGCCTTTGAGTTGTGGTGCTGGAGAAGAGTCTTGAGTATATTTGAACATATCATGGACTGCCAAGAAAACAAATAGGTCTATCTTGGACAAGGTGAAACCAAGATCCTCCTTGCAGGCTAGGATTCTGAAGCTCCGTCTCACATACTTTGGGCATGTGGCCAGGAGAGACCAGTCCTTGGAGAAGGACATCATTCTCAGAAAGGTGGAGGGACACTGCAAAAGAGGAAGACCCTGGATGAGATGGATTGATACAGTAACTAGGGTGATGGGGGTAGGCATATTGGAGTCATTGAGTGGCTCAAGACAGGGCAGGCTTCGGAGCTATTGTACATAGGGTTGTTATGAGTTGTAGGTGACTTGAAAGCACATAACAACAACAACATTGTATAGCATAATTATGTACAAAATCTACATTCTGTAATGTTATCAAAAGGATGAAATGTGAACTAACTAAAAGTGCTGGACATGTAGTGGGTTGCTATGGAGTCAGTTCTGACTCTTTGGAACTCCCTGTTTATCAGAATAGAACTGGGCTCCATAAAGTTTTTAAGGGTTGATTTTGAAGAAGTAATTTGTCAGAACTTTCTTCCAAGGCACCTCTAACATTTCCAATCTTCCAATCAGCAGCCAAGTATATTAACCATTTGAGTCACCCAGGCGCTTGGCCATATAATTATTGTTGTTAGATGCCATCAAGTCAAGTATGATTCATAGTGACCCTAAAGTGCTCCTCTGGCCACCTTTTTTGCCAGAACACAAAATAGATTTTAGAGTGTTAGTTTCTTTTAAAGAAATATTTTTTAAAATATTTCAGATTTCCAAAAGTGACATAAAATCAAGTTCGTTCCTACATTCAGAGACTCAAAGCCTGAATGCTTATTATTTCAATCTTTATAAGAATCTTATTGAAACAAAATGTTTTTGTCCTCCTTGTTACTGGCATGTCATCAAGGAGCTGGAGAAGGAGATTTGCAAGCAACAATGCCCAGGTACATGCTGGGAGCTGGGCTGGGAGACCCATGAGCAGCACTCAGATACAATAAAGAGCCAATCAGAAGGTCCAGAGCACCATCCTCACCAGTGACCACCCAGATATCAGATGAGAGTGACGGGGGGATTTAGAGGCCTCACTTTGTGGCCTCTCACAGGAGGGGGGAGGGTCGGGAAGACCACTGTCAACACCCCCTCAACCAACCAAGACCAGACAACTTGCAGGCCTTCTGGACAGTGTGCTGCTACCTTGATGTGGGAATCCTTGCCACCTGCACCATTATATCTGTACATTTGCTCGACTTTACAGTTTGCTCTTTAGGGCTGCATTTATCTGTCAGTTTTGGGGAAGTGACCTTACATTGTTGCTTTTAACAGCCTAAATACATAGATGTTTGCTGGTCTGTCATCTCCTGTGGGTACAGTGCTGGTCAGATGCTGCACTAATGCACAGGCTTTAGGCCTAAGTCAGATAACTATATTATCCACTTCCTAAACAACTTGCCTCTGGAAACTCTATAAACTTTGATAAATGTCAATAGTTGTAGAGGGGCTTCAGGCTTTTTTTCATAGGGTCACTATGAGTCATGCTCTACTCAAATGCAATCAACAACAACAACAACAACTATACTGGGAATTAAAAAGTTGAGACAAATGGGATTGCATTCATAGAAAAGGACCATTTCTAGATCCATCCTGAAGTACAATGTTGTGAGTGACAGAATTAATCCATATGCATACCATCTGTTAATACCACTGTCATTTAAATGCATGTTCCAATAACTAAAGCCAAAGAGTGAGAAACAGAAAAGTTATACTAACTTGTGCGGTCTGAAATGGATCAAATATGCATTATAGATTCATTAATAATAATTGGTGACTGGAATGCAAAAGTTAGAAACTAGAGAAGGATCAGTAGTTGCAAAATAGGGATTTACAGAAATGAGGCTGGAGAGAGGACAGAATTTTTACAATCAATCATGTATTCATTGCAAATACTTTTTATAAAAAACATGAACAGGAAAATACACACATGGACGTTACCTGACGGACCATACAGAATCAAATTGCTTACATCTGGGGAAAAAGAATAATTGGAGAATCATTGTGAAAACCAGGTCAGCTGGTGACTATGGAAAAGATCATGTGAAAGTTCAAACTGAAGCTAAAGAAAAGTAAAACACATCCACAAGAACCAAAATATGACTGAAAGTCTATCCTAGCTGTATTTAAAAATGTATCTCAAGAGCAGGTTTGAGCCATTGGACACCAATGAACTAAGACTAGATGAGCTGTGGGAGGATATCAAGAATATCATCCATGAAGAAAGCAAAATGTCATTATGAAGACAAAGGAGGAAGAAAA
>NW_006399807.1:17201741-17203159 GCF_000299155.1 Elephantulus edwardii | reverse complement strand
CATGACTGGGTAGTAGAAGAAATAAAAAATGAAATTAAAAAGTTTCTTGAAACTAATGACAATGAAAACACCACTTGCCAAAACCTCTGGGAAACAGCCAAAGCAGTAATCAGAGGTCAATTTATAGCAATAAGCAAACACATCGAAAGACAGGAAAAACAGACTATTGGCTCTCTAACCCAATATCTCCAGCAAATTCAATGATTTTTCGAGTCAGATTCATGTAAACATGAACCAGAAGGCAGATAGCCATTCTTTCCAATCGTAGTAAGTGTGCCTCAGTAAACTACCATATAAAAACATTTATTTCTGTCATTTTGTCAACTCCTACTGCTAAGAAAGTGTGGCTCAAAGGACAGCCTGTGATTCTGGAAACAAGCCATTTAAGGCTATTCCAATGATATGGAAAGTTTGCCTGGTGGATTTTTTTGAGAAATTTAGTGCCGTCCCTATGTCTACAGGTATAGGAGGCAGAAAAATTATTTAATGAGTTATTTAGCCACTGTAAGTTTAGCCATCAGTCCATGATGGTATCATAATGTTATCCCAATATTTTTTAACATTATTGAAATATAGTTATCAATACCTCCATTTTATAGTTAGATCCAAAATGGTCCAAGCAATATTTTCCTTTATCACGTATTTAGATCTTTCTCATCAGGCATGATTAATATGCCCTAGAAAGCAAATAAAAGAATTTCTTTTCTCTGGTTTTGCAGAATAGTTTGGCCTGTCCAGCTGACTGTGATGTCTACAGACTCAATTATTGTTGGTTCATTTTCAGTTCATCTGTTTATTGATCCTACAGACATTCAGTGGTGAATAAATTATGCTATTTATTTGCTGACTTGATAGAAGGATACTTTTTAAACTGTGAGAAGTAGGGGTAAATGGAATAAAAAGTTAGCCATAAAAGAAAAAGTCAAAGATGAAAGTACCATATAACCCAATAATTCTACTGCTAGGTTCATACCAGAAACAACTGAAAGCAAATACTCTAACAAGTTACCTGCATATCAGTGTTAACTGCATTGCAGCACTATTCACAATAACCAAACTGTGATAACAACCTAAGAGTTCATTAACAGGTGAGTGAATATTTAAGATGCGATATACAATGGAATTTTATTCAGCTGTCAAGAGAAACGAGGAGGGCAAATAATAACTTATTAAGGTGAAAGAACATGAGATTGATAGCACTTGAGTGAAATATCTCAGTCACAAAAGGACAAATACTGCATAGTGCCACTGTTGTAGAACAGGACTGACATCAGGGTTGGGGTAAGACTGAGATATATTATGTATACTGCATTGAAACATATGAGGGAGAGAACAGTTTAAAAGTGATATAAGATTGAGCATTATGGTAATGCCAAGAGTCCAGAATGAAGGTTGCATAGTGGAGTGTACCGGGGGGT